>NC_084796.1:98224653-98547153 GCF_963169125.1 Humulus lupulus
TCGACAACTTTTGTAATCGGTTTGAGAGAGGTGAGGAAATGAGGTAGGATGGTCGGCATGAGTCAAAGATAGGTAAGGTCGTGGTGGTGGGTTTGGGTTGATGGGGTCACAAGAATGGTGGAGGTCAAGGTGGGGGCTGGGTGGTGGGGTGGCGCATAGAGAAAATGAGGGGAGGATGGTGAGTGGTGGGGCTTCAGATTATGGTTATGTGCGTTGGGTTCAGGTGGTCTCGTGGTTGGGTGCGTCGGCTGGATGTGGTCATAGTTGGGTGAAGGCATGGGTCAGAGATAGGTGGAGGGCGAGCTGGGTTCATGGTGAGGGGCGATTGGTTCGTGGGTCTAGACGGCGATGGGTGGTCAGAGATGATGGGCCACGTTATGGTGGTGTCGTGGGTTTGGGTGGAAGACGAAGGTGGAGCTTCGGGTGGTGCAAGGTGAAGGTGAGATGGTGGGGAGAATGGGTGAGAAAAGTATGAGAATATAATGATAGGATTAGTGTTTCAAAAGAGGTTAGGGCTGAGATTGGAAGATTTAGGCCCAAATCAATCTTCTTTGAGTTTTAGCAACTTTTCTGAAGCACTGTACCAACATTGCTGAAACAAAGTTAAGTCAGAGAGATGTCATTGTCCACTAAAACTTTGTTGTAGCAATACACAAACTTTGTTGTAGCAAAGGTAAGTGAGAGAGCTTTGGCCAAAAAAGATGTTGTAGAATTATTTGGACTTTGCTGCAGCAAGACCAAGTCAGAGAGATTTTGCTCCAAAATGATGTCGTAGCATCATATTGACTTTGCTACAAAAAAAATTTCTTAGAATAAAAACTCATCTTTCTCTTAAAAAAATGTTACAACATCACTCAAACTTTGCTGCAGCAAAGTTATCGCATGAAGCTTGTTTTTCTTGCCACTAACTTTGCTACAATAACACCCCATCTTTGTTACAACAAAAGGACTAGCTCAACAACCCATTCAATCTCATTTATCCTGTAACCATAAGTACATTAAACCGTCAAAAATCATAATCTGAAAAAACATTGAGTTACTATATATATATTTCTTCTTTTCTTTACTTTTTTTATTTATAAGTTTATAATTTTTTGTTTGGGCAGCTTTACAATCAACACTTTAAATACCATAGCAACAAAAATTATGACTTGTTTCTTCATTGATCCTCCAAAGAGATTGAGCTCTTGTCCTTATAATCAAGTCATTTGGATATAAACGTATAACTAAGGTTAATTACTAGTTTATGGTTTAAACATTTTGATCATAAGAATAAGAGTTTTAATTAAAAAGATTGAGTCTGTAAACGGAATTAAAAAAAAATTGTGTGTTTACAAGGCATTTACAACTCAAAATCAATTACAACATAAGACGGTCTAAGCGACAAAATTAAGTTGGCTCTAGTCCCTGTTGATCCCACAACTGTGACAGCCGAGTAGCTGCAAATGTACACGCTGCCATAAATGCTCTCCAACTAACAGTTGGTCCAGCTTTCCCTTTCCCTTACCTTCACCACATAGCAACCGTGAGCCAAGGCTCAGCAAAAAAACTTAAATCAACAAACACAAATGAGCACTAGTATATGAACAGTAAATTTAAATCAACAAATTCAATAAAAAAATAGAACATAAGCAATAAACTTTTCAGGAATAACCTGCTCAATCCAACACATAATCCAATCTTAACAATCAATACAATTAGTTAAGTGCAAATGACACTTCTGTTTATTTCAGTTACATTCAGGCCCGGCGCCCTTAGGCCGAGTCCTCTGGTCGTATGATTGACCCAGACACGCCTAGGTCGGGCTGCGTTCCACACACTTAACGTCATCCCCGACTCCCTTAGGCCAGACTTTCAGATCAAATATAATCAAATGAATAGATGGCATAACATGCAATCAGTTGCAACATAAACAAGCATGCCTAACCATACACTCTCAAATACATATATAATCATAATCGCACATAAAATCATAGTCATATTCTTTAACAGGGGTCTGATCCCCGATCACAACAAGGGTGTAGTTTTCTTACCTTTAGTCTCGAGCTGAAAGTATAAGGTGAACCTGAGCACGATCCCTAATCCCGAGACTTAGCAGTATAACCTAGTCACAATGTAATAACAATAATCATCAAGATGTAAACCAATTAAAAGTTTCGAAATAACATACTAGCCTCTAGGAGCTCGAATTCTACTAAACCGGGTAGTAGAATCCTTCCCGAGCCCTTAGGTTTGAGTTCTCAGCTTAAAAGACCTATTTGGCCAACATTCTCTATTTAAGATGCGGCACTCCTCAAAGGCACTGCGACCCTCTAAGGGTCAAAGAGCATCCTAAGGCATTTCCTTAGACATGCGCCGCGACGCAAACTACCTAGCGCCGTGGCGCTAAGGCGGTTAAGTGAACCCCTTAGGCCTCTAAGTTCATGCAGGCCGTGATGCTCCAGGAACAGTGCCGCAGTGTGACCCCACGAACTCTTAATTCTCAACAATTTTCCTGCATTTTCCCCAAGCTAAACTCACCAGAATTCAATTTAAACATGAATAAACCCGAAAATTGAGTCTAGAACTTGTTGGGAATAGTGCCCTTAAAGAAATTGTAGTTGAAAAATGTTTTAAATGAAATAAATAATTGAATTGAATTATTATAAATATAAACTATGTCTGATATTATATTGATAATATTAAGTAAATATCATAAAATTCCAAAGTTTATCTAGGTGGTCTTAAGCTCATATTGGTATGAGAGGATCGAGATTAAGATAATAAACTTAAAACAATTCGCAGGAAAATAAAGTAATGGAATCTTTAGATTAATTACTGCTAGTACGATTCGCTAGTATTATGAATACAAGTGACCTAGATCCGGGTTACTAGTGTAGTAGGACACTTTAGTGAATGTGCTTTATATATAATGATATATAGAACTGGGACAGATGTGATTTGTTATTACATGTTTAAACACCGTTTCATAGTATCAATCAAACACATCAAACGATGATCATATATACACAATGATCTTAATCCTGAAGTTGCTATGAACTCCTATATATGTCATCTGATCCATTGATTCATGCGTAAAGGTTTGTCATAATGGTCAGGCTACGAACAATTGTTTTGGGGACTCAATGATATATATGGACGGGGACGTAGTTTAATAGATATGGAATCTATACCTTCTTATAGATTGAATAATGGTTCCTTATTGGGTTGACTTTTTGAACTAAAAAGGTTACGAGTGCTCACGTCACAAACTTGTTGTGACACAACATGCACTAGTAAAGTCAATGGTACTCTAGGAATAAGATATAACTAAAAGGGTAAAATAGTAATTTCATAATGAACCATTAATAGAGTATAAGCGTTGTATGTAATGATTATATAAATAGACACTTTATTCTTTAATAAAGTACTCAGTAAATATATGTCTATAATTATCAAGAGTTCTGTAGAAATATCATCAAAATAGGTCTAATTATTAGACAGAAATATTGTAATTAATTCGGTATCATCACAGGTAAGGGATCTGAATTAATATCTTTTATTTTATGTGTATATTGATTCAAGGATGAATTAGTTGACCTAGGTAACTGTCAGATTTATTCTAATTTGTACAACTTAAAAGCTTATTGTATTTTTCATCCTATATATAGGATATTGTTTGTAAAGGAAAATATATCGATAGCCAAGACTATTACACTGTGTATTTTAAATAGCGCTGGACTTGCTAATTAAGTCATTTGGATATAAATGTGTAACTATGGTTAATTACTGGATTAGGGTTTAAACATTTTGATCATAGGAATAGTGGTTTTCATTAAAAAGTTTGAGTCTGTACATTGGATCCAAAAAAAATAAGTGTTTACAAGGCATTTACAACTCAAAATCAATTACAATATAATTTGACCTAAACGGCAAAATTAAGTTGGCTCTAGTCCCTGTTGAAGGCTTAGCCGTGGCGGTCAAGCAGCTGTAAATGTACTCACCGCCCCTAAAGCTCTCCAACTCACGACTGGTCCAACTTTCCTTTTCTCTTACCTGCACTACGTAACACCTGTGAGCCAAGGCTCAGCAAGAAAACTTAAGTCAACAAACACAAATGAACAATAGTATATGAAATGTAAACTTAAATCAACAAATTCAATAAAAAATTGGACATAAGTAATAAGCTTTGCAGTAATAATCTGCTCAATCCAACACATTATCCAATCTCAACAATCAATACAGTTACTTAAGTGCAAACGACACTTATGTTTATTTCAGTGACATTCAGGCCCAGCGCCCTTAGGACGAATCCTTCGGTTGTATGGTCGACCCCGACACACATAGGCTGGGTTGCATTCTGCAAGCATAACATCAGCCCTGACTCCCTTAGGCTGGACTTTCAGATCAAATATTATTAAATGAATTGATCACATAACACACAATAAGTTGTAGCATAAACAAGCATGCCTAACCAGATATTCTCAAATACAGATATAATCAGAATCCTACATAAAATTATAGTCATATTCTTTTCTTACCTTGTGTCCCAGCTAAAAGTATAAGGCAACCCCGATCACGATCCCTAATCCCGAGCCTTAGCGGTATAACCTAGTCACAGCGCAATAACGGTAATCATCAAGACCTAAACCAATTAAAAGTTTTGAAATAACATACTAGCCCTCGGGACCTAGAATTCTGTTAAGTTGGGAGCTAGAATCTTTCCCAAGCCCTTAGGTTTGAGTTCCTGAGCTTAAGAACCCTATTTGGCCAACATTCTCTATTTGAGCCGTGACGCTCCTCAGAGGCATCACAGCCTGCTACAAGTTAGAGAGTATCCTAAGGTATTTCCTTGGACACACACAGTGGAGCAAACTACCCAGCGTCGCGGCGCTAAGGCGGTTCAGCGAACCCCCTAGGAACAGCACAGAGGCGCGGCTCTGCGAACTCAGAATTCCCAGCACTTTTCATGCGTTTTTCCCAAGCTAAACTCACCAGAATTCAATTTAAACATAACTAAACCCAAAAATTGAGTCTAGAACTCTCATTAACACAGCATGGGCAGCTCAACTACCCCAAAAACCAACAAAAAATCTTGCCCTACCTCAACAACTTAGCTAGCAATCAAAACCCAGTCAAAGCCTAAGCTAACCAGAAAATCCAAAACAAAACAGGTTATAAATCCTACCTTAGTTGCAATTTCGACCTCTGAACTGATCCTCAAGTAATCTGAGCTTCAATCCTTTAGAAAATCTCAACCCTTCCCTCATGTTTCAAAAACTCCAACCGAAACTATAGAAGAGTGAGTGAGAGAGAGAGAGAGTAACTGAGAGTGATCTAAGTGTTTCCTAACTGTTTCTCAAAGCTTCATAAGTTATCCCTTGGCAAAAAAAATGTAGAGTCCAAGAACTTTACTTAGCTAGTTAGATAGTAGTAGCAATAGTAATAGTTGTAGTATGTTTATGATTGTGGATTTTGGTTCAGACTGGGATTTAATTGGACAGTCGTAGTAACACTTGTAGATTCTCTAAGTTTAACCTATAGTTTAAGAATATTAATTTTAACTTAAGGTTTGATTAATATGACTGATATTGATGGTGATATTTATTATATTATAAGGTTTAGATAGACCCAATAAGAAAGTAACACTTGTCATATGTATGTTTAATGATAATTAAGTATTTTTGAGGAATAAGTTTATTAAGATTAATATTTGAATATCCTAGGGTCTGTTAGCAGCTTTGAAATCGTTAGAGGACTTAGTCAAGGCTGTTTACTCAATTCAAATTAGGCTGAAAATGTGCAATTTCATGTTTAAATATTCAGCGTATGCCGATATATCGCAGCTATAAGGGGCGATATATCGCAATACGGGGATACGAAAAACATGTAACTTCACACGATCACCTCGATGAGCCTCGGGCATATTAGCCCAAGCGATATATCGCCTACTAGGGGCGATATATCGGCTCCTTTGAATGATTTTTGAATGTTTTTTAAACCGAGGTTAATTTAATCTTTAACCTCTTGATAAGTCCTGCATCTTTCTGACCGAGTCTTCAGCCTCTGCTGAACGATAATTCAAATATATTTCAATTAAAAAGCCATTATTTTATTCAAGTTAAATGAAGATCTTTTCATTCTTGAACTCTATAAATAGGACCTAGTACCCAGCCATTTATTCATTCATCAAGCTAAGTTCAGAGTCTGCTAGCTGCTAAGTTATTTTTGAGTGCTTAAACACTTAGGTTGGGAATATAAGCTTTAACTTTATAAGCTTTGTAAACACTCGGGAAGTAAGGTTCATAGTATTTTCGGTTCGAGTTGTAGTTCGGTCATAGAAGCATTAAAGGTATTCCAAATTCTAGTTCATCTCTGTATTGTTTCCTTAAGTTCTTATAGTTTTCTACTCAAAATCCTAACTCTATTCTTTATTCTTGGTTAGGAAATCTAAGATCTTGAACATAAGGTTCTTGGTAAGTATCTTTCGATGGTATAGTTCTTTCATTATTTTCATCCCTTTTTCTTTAGTATACTCACCTTCCTTTGATGGTTTTTAGGAGTGTCCCAAGGTCCCAAACCTGTTCTCATATCCTGGTATATTTGGTAAGGAAAATAGTATAGGATTTGATATGTTATGTTATATGTTATCTTATGATTTATGTGTTATGTTATGTATGTTGTAGACTTGGGCATATGACTTGTATAACTAACAAGCCTCAATAAATTTATGGGCATATGACTTGCTTAGCTAGCAAGCCCCACAAATCTAATGGGCATATGACTTGTTTAGTTTACGAGCCCCAAGTAATAATGGCCATTATAGTATATGTGACATATGTTTATGATATGTTTTAGTATATGTTGCGATATGAATTTTATGTATATGATTTATGTGTTAGATTTTCCTTGCTGGGCATTAGGCTCATTCCTTTATGTTTATATGTGCAGGAAAATAGCTGTGGTGGTGGAAAGATTCTTGGCAGCTTGGGGGTTGTTTATTGAGGCAAAATGGAAATGGATGGATTGAGCATTCGGTTCGAGGATGAAGTCTCTTCTTAGTCTTTTAAAAATCATGCTTTATATGTATTTTCCGCACTTTATTTTGTAATCCATTTTAAAGTTATGTTATGTTTTTCTTTGAAAAACAATGGGATCTCATATCCTACTTAAAATGTTATGTAGTTTAACATTTGTTTTTACAAGTTTTAATCAAGTTATGATTATTTCACTTGTAAGTTTTATTAAAAATTATTGTCTATGTATAGTAGTCATTAATGGTCCAAAGTCTAGAGTGGTTAGGTCATTACAGTTGGTATCAGAGCAACGATTCATTCTCATGAAGTTCTCTTCGATACACACAATCAAAGCTCCGAATCTGACCGCCAAGTAAGTATTTAAGTTATAGTTATTATGCTTATATGTATAGCCAACGATTTTAGCATTTATGTTTTCAGTTAAGTATGAACGGAGCATTAACCTATGAGGATATCTGAGCCATTAAGGCTTTAAAGAGAATAAGAGAACCAAGAAACACCATAGAAACACTAGAGAGAATCACTCGGAGACTGCTTTTGTTCCATAGACAAATAGGTCACCTTCAAGAGTTTAAGCAAATCATGATGAGAGCAACGAAACTATAAGTTTTAGTAATTTGACTATTTAGAGATTTTCATCCCATAATTACAGCCTTAGAGGACATATGGGAAACAATGGATGATGAAGATGAACTGACAAAAGCAATGCGATATTACTTTCTCTTAATTAGGTTCACTTCAAAATCTGAATTTCAGTTTACCAATGAGCAAAAACAAAGGATTTTTACGAACCTTCCTCGAGGACATTTTGAGGCACATGATAATGAAGACTATGAAGAGTTAGATGATGATATGCTAGATGAAGAATCAGATGTAGAAGATCCTGATTTTTAGAATAGTTAATTTCATTGTTTGTTTTATTTATTGTTTGTTTTATGGTTGTAATTAGTGAAAACTCTTTTCCAAATAAATATCATGTTATTTTTGTTATCATGTATGAGTTTGATTTTTATTTTCACAATCATAATAAATAATAAATAAAATAAATAATGGCTAAGTTCGATGAGGGTGGATACAAATCAATGAACCAAGTTTCTATATTGAGAGTTAGGGGACCATAGTAGTGGGAACGATTTTACTGATCCGAGCCCTCCCTCAATATGGTTAACTTTGGAACAAAGACGAGTTTCGAGCCTGAGAATTAAGTCATATAGGATGATTAGAAACAGACATAGAAATAAAGATGGCTTGTTTTTTTTAATATAGAAACCCATTCTAAAAATAAAGAAGACTTATATAATTTTCATAAGAAGTCATAATCAATAGGTCTGAGATATGTTTGTTTTAGATAAGTTTTGCCTTAGCGCCTATTAGGTAAAGTTCTAACATGTTTCTTTCAGCTGTTAGAACTCTGCTGCGATGTCGCTCCGAAGATCTGCACGCACCAACGGAAATGCCTCCAACGCTGTTCCAGTGAACAATGAAGCCCCTCCAGTTCGCAGAAGGGGAGTGCGTGCTACTGCCAGCTGCAACGCGCCGTCACCGCCAGCTGACAACACTGCGGAGATCGCCAGACTGTGACAATAAGTCGAGGAACTTTTGCAGCAACATCGACAATAGGCTCAGCCTCAGACTCAGCCTCAGCCTCCACCGCAGCCGCAGCCACAGCAAATGGCCTCAGCACCCCAAAAAGTTGGTCCATATGGGGGATGGCCAGTGGCGAACTATGCGCCATATCCAGTACAACACATGGAGCCAGTTTATGAGAGGTTCCGCAAGCAGCATGCTCCAAACTTTGAAAGGACTACAAACCCCTTTGAGGCAGAAGAGTGGCTAAGGAATGTGGAGCCAATTCTGACGCACATGAATCTCAGTAATGCAGACCGTATATCCTGCGTCTCATCGTTGCTTAAGAAGGATGCCAGGATATGGTGGGACTTGGTCCAGCAATCGCATGATGTTGCCACCATGACATGGACTCAATTTGTGGAGCTGTTCCACAAGAAATATTATAATTCGGTTGTACTCTCTTCGAGAGTCGAGGAGTTTGCCAACTTGAAGCAAGGTATTTTATCAGTGGCAGAGTATGCTCGTCAGTTTGACTGCTTAGCTAAGTTCGCATCTGAGATGGTTCCAACTGATTTTCTGAGGGTGAACAAGTTCGTTAGAGGACTTCGACCGAAGATCGAGATGGGGGTTAACCTAGTAAACCCAGGGAATACTACATATGCAGACGTTCTAGAGATGGCAATAGAAGTAGAGAGGTTGCAGGCTAATGTCAGTAAAGAGGAAGCCAGTAAGCCTGAGCCTAGACTGCAGGGTCAACCTCAGACCAGTCGAAACAACAACCATAATAGCAACCATCAGTCCGGCAACAACAATAATGGTCAGAAGAGAAGGCATCCTGATAACAAGCAACCTGACAGCGATAAGAGGGCACGGACAAATAATGGAGGAAATAGGCCGGGTTATGTGGAATACCCGCCATGTGCTAAGTGTCAGAAGAAACATCCTGGAGAATGTCACGCAAACACCAAGGAATGTTTTAACTGTGGTCAGGAAGGACACCGGAAAATAGATTGCCCTCAGCGCAAGCCAGAAGGGAAGAAGGACGACAAGATGGTTCCTGCTAGGGTTTTTGCCTTAACCCAAGGAGAGGCTGATGCTAGCAATAAGGTGGTCACAAGTCAGGTTTCTATCCTCAATAACATATGCTCTGTACTATTTAATTCGGGAGCCATTCATTCGTATATCTCGTTAGGAATGATAGAAAAACTAGAAAAACCTTGTGAAAAATTTAGAACTAGGTTTGTAACCGAGTTGCCTTCGGGCAAAGTAGTTCTATCATCACGGATAGTACGAGGCGTACCGATCAAGATTGAGGACGTAGATCTAGAAGGAGACCTGATAGAATTGGTGATCAAGGACTTTGACGTAATACTAGGCATGGACTGGCTAGCACAGCATGGCCCAACCATCGACTGCAAACGCAAGAAGGTGATGTTCGAGACTCCTGACGGCCAGAAACTATGCTTCATGGGACAAGCTTCAGGATTAGGCACCTTGTTAGTATCATCTCTCAAAGCTCTAAGAATGATGGAAAAAGGATGTCAAGAGTTCTTAGCCAGCATCACAGATGTGGTAAAGGAGACACCACTTAAGGTTGGAGACGTCTGTATTGTAAGAGAATTCCCAGAGGTATTTCCTGATGACTTGCCAAGATTGCTGTCGACTCGGGAAATTGACTTCACGATAGAATTAGTACCGGGCACCGAGCCTATTTCCAAGGCACCGTATCGGATGGCACCTACAGAACTCAAGGAGTTAAAGATGCAACTACAAGAACTCCTAGACTTGGGTTTTATTAGGCCGAGCCATTCGCCATGGGGAGCCCCGGTGCTATTCGTGAAGAAAAAGGACGGAAGCATGCGGATGTGTATAGACTATCGCAAGTTGAACAAGGTAACGATTAAGAACAAGTACCCGCTACCCCGGATTAACGACTTGTTTGATCAACTCCGAGGCGCGACTGTATTCTCAAAGATTAATTTACTGTCCGGGTATCATCAGCTCTAGGTAAAGGGAGAAGATATTCCTAAAACAGGCTTTAGAACTTGTTGTGAACATTACGAGTTCTTGGTTATGTCCTTTGGTCTTACCAATGCACCAGCTGCGTTTATGGAATTGATGAATAGGGTCTTCAAGGACTACTTAGATAAATTCATCATAGTGTTCATCGACGACATCTTAGTATACTCTAAGGATGAAGTAGAGCACGAGGAACATTTGAGGTTGATTTTGTCACGACTGAAGGAGCATCAACTCTATGCCAAGTTCAAGAAATGCAAGTTTTGACTTTCGCAAGTGGCGTTCCTCGGGCACATTATATCAAAAGATAGAGTTACAGTAGACCCATCAAAGGTAGAGGCCGTGAAGGATTGGACAAGACCAAAGAACGCATCTGAAGTAAGAAGCTTTCTAGGGTTAGCAGGTTATTATAGGAGGTTCGTAGAGGGCTTTTCTAAAATAGCCACTCCGCTCACCAACCTGACCTAGAAACAACAAAGATTCAACTAGAATGATAGATGTGAAGAAAGCTTCCAGATGCTTAAGGATAAGCTTTGCTCAGCACCAGTACTCTGTGTACCGACACCCAGCAATAAGTTCGTAGTCTATTGCGATGCATCAAAGCAAGGGTTGGGTTGCGTGCTGATGCAGAATGATAAGGTAATAGCCTATGCCTCATGACAGTTTAAGGAGTATGAGCAGCGCTATCCAACTCACGATATGGAGTTGGCAGCGGTGGTCTTTGCGTTAAAAATCTAGCGCCATTATCTTTACGGAGAACGGTCCGAGATTTATACGGACCACAAAAGTTTAAACTACTTCTTTACTCAGAAGGAGCTCAACATGAGGCAGCGCAGGTGGTTAGAATTAGTGAAGGATTACGACTGCGAAATCTTATACCACCCGGGAAAAGCAAACGTAGTTGCCGATGCACTTAGTAGGGAAAGTTATGGAAATTTAGCAGCTTTAGCCGGAATAGAAAAGACGCTACAGCAGGAGCTGATTAGTGCCAGAATAGAAGTAGTTATTGGCAAGCTAGCTAACTTGTCTATCCAGTCGAATCTGCTAGAAGACATACGGATTGGTTAGGGACATGACGACACACTAGCAACACATATGGATGCAGTATGAGAAGGCAAGACCACATATTTCTCAATATCTAGTTAAGGTTTATTGAGATATAAGGATCAGGTATGTGTGCCAAATGATCAGAAGATTAAGAGGGTGATTCTAGAATAAGCGCATAGTACCCCATATTCAGGTCACCCAGGGTCGACCAAGATGACTCATGACATTAAGGCAATCTATTGGTGGCTAGGGATGAAGAAGGACATAGCAAAGTTTGTGTCTAAGTGTCTTATATGCCAGCAAGTGAAAGCAGAACATCAGCGGCCTGCAGGCTTATTGCAGCCACTTAGCATACCAGAATGGAAGTGGGACGATATAGCTATGGACTTCGTGACAGGTTTACCAAGAACAAATAAGCAACATGATTCCGCTTGGATTGTAATAGATAGACTAACCAAGTCGGCTCATTTCCTGCCTATTAAGACTTCATACACGGCAGACCAATATGCAGACATCTACGTCTAAGAGATAGTACAATTGCATGGAATCCCCAAGACAATAGTGCCAGATAGAGGATCGGTGTTTACATCGAGATTTTGGGGGAGTTTACAGCAAGCTGTGGGTACTAAGTTAAGTCTTAGTACAACTTTTCATCCTCAAATAGACGGACATTCCGAGCGTACGATTCAGATTTTAGAGGATATGCTACGCGCGTGTGTACTTGATTTCGGAGGATCATGGAATAAGTACTTGTCGTTGATAGAGTTCTCCTACAACAATAACTACCAGTCAACGATCGGGATGGCACCTTATGAATTGCTATATGGAAGGAGGTGTCAATCACCATTGCACTGGGACGAGGTAGGAGAAAGGAAACTTCTAGGTCCCGAAGCTGTTAGACAAGATCAAGAAGCAGTAGCGCTTATTAGACAGCGTATGTGTGCTGCTCAAAGCCGTCAGAAAAGCTATGCGGATGCCAAGCGATGCGATGTGGAATTCAAAGTCAGAGATCAAGCGTTCTTGAAGATATCTCCTATGAAAGGTGTAAAGCGGTTTGGGAAGAAAGGCAAGCTTAGTCCCCGATTTATAGGTCCTTTTGAAAAATTGGACAAAGTGGGAGTAGTTGCATATAGACTAGCCCTATCGCCAGCACTAGCAAATAGTCACAACGTGTTCCACATCTCGATGCTACGCAAGTATGTGTCAGACCCATCTCACGTCCTCAAGTACGATACGATAGCACTCCAGAAAGACTTGACTTATGAGGAACGACCGGTTAGCATCCTGGATAGGGGGTGAAGCAGTTACGGTCCAAGAGCATTCCTATAGTCAAAGTCCTGTGGAGTAATAGTTCTGAATGAGAGGCAACGTGGGAGTTGGAGGAGGACATGCAAGGCCGGTATCCGGAGTTATTTGGTAAGTAAATTTTCAGGACGAAATTCTTTTTAGTAGGGGAGAATTATAGAGTCCAAGAACTTTACTTAGCTAGTTAGATAGTAGTAGCAATAGTAATAGTTGTAGTATGTTTATGACTTTGGATTTTGGTTCAGTCCGGGATTTAATTGGACACTCGTAGTAACACTTGCAGATTTTCTAAGTTTAACCTATAGTTCAAGAATATTAATTTTAACCTAAGGTTTGATTAATATGACTGATATTGATGGTGATATTTATTATATTATAAGGTTTAGATAGACCCAATAAGAAAGTAACACTTGTCATATGTATGTTTAATGATAATTAAGTGTTTTTTAGGAATAAGTTTATTAAGATTAATATTTGAATATCCTAGGGTCCGTCAGCAGCTTTGAAATCGTTAGAGGACTTAGTCAAGTTTGTTTACTCAATTCAAATTAGGCTGAAAATGTGCAATTTCATGTTTAAATATTCAGCGTATGCCGATATATCGCAGCTATAGGGGGTGATATATCGCAATACAAGGATATGAAAAACACGTAACTCGCACGATCACCTCGATGAACCTCGGGCATATTAGCCCAGGCGATATATCGCCTACTAGGGGCGATATATCGGCTCCTTTGAATGATTTTTGAATGTTTTTGAAACCGAGCTTAATTTAATCTTTAACCTCTTGATAAGTCCAGTAGCTTTCTGACCGAGTTTTTAGCCTCTGCTGAACAATAATTCAAATATTTTTCAATTAAAAAGCCATTATTTTATTCAATTTAAATGAAGATCTTTTCATTCTTGAACTCTATAAATAGTACCTAGCCATTTATTCATTCATCAAGCTAAGTTCAGAGTCTGCAAGCTGCTAGGTTATTTTTGAGTGCTTAAACACTTGGGTTAGGAATATAAGCTTAGTAAACACTCGGGAAGTAAGGTTCATAGTATTTTCGGTTCGAGTTGTAGTTCGGTCATAGAAGCATTAAAGGTATTCCAAATTCTAGTTCATCTCTGTATTGTTTCCTTAAGTTCTTATAGTTTTCTACTCAAAATCCTAACTCTATTCTTTATTCTTGGTTAGGAAATCTAAGATCTTGAACATAAGGTTCTTGGTAAGTATCTTTCGATGGTATAGTTCTTTCATTATTTTCATCCCTTTTTCTTTAGTATACTCACCTTCCTTTGATGGTTTTTAGGAGTGTCCCAAGGTCCCAAACCTGTTCTCATATCCTGGTATATTTGGTAAGGAAAATAGTATAGGATTTGATATGTTATCTTATGATTTATGTGTTATGTTATGTATGTTGTAGACTTGGGCATATGACTTGTATAACTAACAAGCCCCAATAAATTTATGGGCATATGACTTGCTTAGCTAGCAAGCCCCACAAATCTAATGGGCATATGACTTGTTTAGTTTACGAGCCCCAAGTAATAATGGCCATTATAGTATATGTGACATATGTTTATGATTTGTTTTAGTATATGTTTCGAGATGAATTTTATGTATATGATTTATGTGATAGATTTTCCTTACTGGGCATTAGGCTCATTCCTTTATGTTTATATGTGCAGGAAAATAGCTATGGTGGTGGAAAGATTCTTGGTAGCTTGGGGGTTGTGTATTGAGGCAGAATGGAAATGGATTGATTGAGCGTTCGGTTCGAAGATGAAGTCGCTTCTTAGTCTTTTAAAAATTATGCTTTATATGTATTTTCCGCACTTTATTTTGTAATTTATTTTAAAGTTATGTTATGTTTTTCTTTGAAAAACAATGGGATCCCATATCCTACTTTAAATTTTATGTAGTTTAACATTTGTTTTTACAAGTTTTAATCAAGTTATGATTATTTCACTTGTAAGTTTTCTTAAAAATTAGTGTCGATGTATAATAGTCATTAATGGTCCATAGTCTAAAGTAGTTGGGTCATTACAAAAAAGGACCAAAGTGCCCCTATATCAAAAACTTGCTCTTTAACGCCCCCAAGGGCAATACCGTCATTTGCCACATTTCCTGCTAATCCTCAAATAGCACTATAAATTCTCAATTTATCCCGACATAACCAAATAATCATTTAGTAACTACCCATCACCCGATATATCCTGATTACGCACTAGGTTTCCCAAAACATCCCTAGGCTCACCCCGAGCCGAGTATTTGACCCCGTTGTGACTTTTTCGCTAATCTGTTCACTTGGATCGCCTCGAGCTAACTATTTCAAATATATCAACATAATAATGTGGTCTTGATCATATACCACATAATCACATTTATACTTTCAACAGGTCAAAATTACAAATATGCCCTTATTAACTAGAACGGGCCCGCGTGCATATTTAATACGCATAAACATGCACATACATTCATATTACCATATAATTCACATTTGCCACATAATCACACTTATATCTAATTAATTCCACATATAATTCCGATTATGCCCTCTGAGCAAACTAATCAAGGCACTGAGCCTTATTAGAAATTTGGGACGTTACTACTATTCCCTCCTACTGAAAATTTCGTCCCCAAAATTTAACTGAATAACTCGGGATGTTGATCCCACATAATTGATTCAAACTTCTAGGTCATTTTCTCAACCTTGCTATTCCTCCATAAGAGTTTAACTAGGGGAATCGTCTTGTTCCTCAGATCCTTCTCCTTTTTATCTTGGTTCTAAACTGGTCGCTCCTCATAAGACAAATTCGTGTGTAGCTCCGAATCCTCATATCCCAATACATGGATCGTATCTGACACATACTTCTGAAGCATTGAGATGTGAAACACATCATGAACTCTTGATAATGATGGGGGCAGAGCCAATCTATAGGCTACTTGCCCAATCCTCTCCTGGATCTCGAAAGGTCCTACGAACCTAGGGCTCAACTTGTGTAAAATGCCCTAATCTAATACTTTGTAAAACTTTTACATGCTCATAAACTTATAGAAGAAAAGCCACTTATTATATGAAAAATCCCAGTGGGGCCTTCCTAAAACATGCAAGTTGAGCCCAATAGTTTAAAAAGAAAATAATAGTTTTCATGCAATGTTTTAAAAATAATTAAAGTTCAAGTCCCACTGATAAGTTCTGCAAATTTAAAAATTAACATAACATTATTCTTTAGAAATTGGCGTTAAACTGATCATTTTCTCGTCCATAGGATGCCTCCACGCTATACACACCCCGACGATAGAACTCCACACATCACCACGCGTGCCAAAGAGAAATCCTATTTGCTACCTGGAAGGGAAAGTAAGGGGGTGAGCTAAATGCCCAGTAAGGAAGTACAAATAACACACAAGTAAAACACAACAAAAAAAATTCATATTCATACATCGTCACACATCACAAGCATCATTATCGTAATAATTATCATCCTACACATAAACAAAATCATCATAACACAACATCATATACATAGTCATCATAAACATAACATCATAACATAAACATCATATCTTTGTGAACATGGCCCGCTAACTTGTCCATGTCACATCTTGAGGTAAACATGATCTCTAGTCCTTGAATAACCTCAACGCATCCGCCCTATGAGTTACGTCTTCTTATCCTTAGTAACTTAGATTACGTCTTCACATCCTTAGTAACCCCTTTTTGTTGAGTCGCGTTCATCACATACAACATTTAAATGACATACAATCCAGTCATATCAGGACAATATAGCATTTCATAATTCATATCGCAAAAGTATCATCATTAATAACATTCTTATTCGTACAAGCCAACCTTACCATTCACATCATAAACAAACAAAATTCTATCTAACTTCCTTACCTCAGGTCCAAGCAAAGCACAACTGACAAACTTCACAGCGAGCCTATACCATAACCAAATAACATCCTTTAGCATCACATAAGACTCTATTGTGCCCACTCATATATTCCCATGTGTGCATGGGTCATGCACACATGGTGAAAACTACTCATCATTCTCAAAATAAACAATTACAAATAAAATCACCAAAATAATAATACAACTTATACCTATGTTACATGCATAGATTTTAAATAAAAATCGTTTAGTTGAATATTATACACATTTTTTAACGTAAAAGTGAAATTGCATGCAACATGCATACGTGGGAACATTATTAAAAAGCAGCGTTAAAAAAAATAATTCCTACGCACTTATTTCTATCGTTCTAAAAATAATGAATTAGTAACATGCTTTTATTATCATTATTTATCTCTTTAAAAATCACTAAGTTGGTTAAACCTCTTAAGACATTATTTTTATTTCACAAAATAATTTATTTAGCCATTTAAAAATAAAATAAATCCATTTATCATTTTTAAATTACATTGAAATAACAAAGGCTTGAAATTATTTTAATTATCATGTTTCTTTAGAAAATAACAATTTTATTCCAATTATCAAAATTATATACTTGATGTGAGAAAATAAAATTTCTAGGTGTGGAAAAACATATATTTCACTTGTATTATATTTAAGACTTAATTTTTAAATAGAATAAATTCATAAATGATAATCCAATAATTATTTTAAAATATTTTAATAAACTTTCAGTCACTATTTAATTTATTTTAAAAATCACAAGTAAATTAAATTCAATATTTTTCTTAATTAAAATAAAGAAAAATCATAACTATTAAAATGAACACTCATATTTATATTAAAAAAATATCACTTTTAATATTTTCATAGTTTAGGGTATTAATTTATTTCAACATACACATCAAATTCCTTTTATTTAAAAATACAACTTCACATTTTTACTAAAATTCCAGCAACCAATTATATTCTCAAATTCACTATTTTTATTTTTAAAAAATCATATTTTTCTCAAAAATATAAAAAAAAATATATGTAGGTAATTATTTGAGCAAAATATCATTTCAAGACATCTTAAAATTTTCCATTTAATTTCTTAATACATCATAGCACTTGTACAATGTATTTAAGCATTCAAAACCATTATTCTCATCATATTGAGAACATTTATACACAAAATCAGCAAGTACATCAAATTATAAAATTCATCAATTTCATCATGCTTTACCAAATTCACATATTTATCATGCATGTTTAATTAACATAATTAAACACAAACCCTGGCATGCTTCTATCATTCAAATAATTCAAAAGAAAACAACTAACATATACTCATTTAAAATTTTACAAACACTATAATATATTTTTAATGAGTATATACATGCCATCAAATAAATTAATAATGACAAACATGCATCAATAACATAAAATACCAAAATCCATATATGCCTTCATATTAAACCTAGCATGTTCCTATTTCCCAAATAACATGACCAAAATCATATAAACATCAAAAGAAACATAAGCAAAACTTCACTAGTATTATCTACACATGCTTCTCATCAAGCCATCATAACAATAATGCAACACACTCATCAAGACCAAAAATAACCAAATCATTAACTTTATATCAAAACATGATTTCTTTGAAAACATCTCTCAATATCAATCAACACAGACATAATATCCTACCCAAAACACAAACCCACTTTCAGCCATGATCTCCAAATAAAAACATAAAATAACAATAATCAATAAATTGAGGGGAAATCCAATACCTCTCTTTATAGAAATCAAGAACCCAAAATAGTTATGGTCACCCTCTTGTTTTCTAGCCTCCAATACCTTATTGTTACCATCAAAACATTAGACCAAACAACCAAATCTCACATAGATCAACATTAAGAAATTAACCACCCTTACCCTCTTGTTGGCCGAAACCCTAACAACAAAACCTATGCTATAGTGAGCTTAGAACCTAGCACCACCAAATGAATTCCATTAGACTGGAACCAAGAAGAAGAAGGGAAAAAAAACTACAATCAAAACCCATACCTTTGAGACCTCGAGCCCTTCTTCCTTTTTTTCTTCTCCCTTCACGTTTTCTCCTTGCTTTTCTCCTTCTCTCTAGAAAAATGGCAGCCTCTCTCTCCCTTTCTCTCTCTAACTCACCACACTCTCTCTCTCTTCTTATCTCTAGGTCGACGGCACCAATGGTGTATAATGGCCTCTTATTTTTCCTCTTCCCTTTATATTCTAAATTGGCCAAAAATAACCTAATAAACAAAATGGTAAGTTTCCTAGTGGTGCCTATTCCCCTTTATTCTAATTTAATTAATTGGCAAAATAAATGGGAAAATCAATTCCTCCAATTCACACTATGTCGTCCACCCTCTTATTTCCCTTTCTTAATTTTTTTCTAATTAATTTAATAAATAAATCTAATAAAAGGAAACCACAAAGTGTGTAGAAAATTCTACACATGTGCACCATGCGACCATGCACATGCACGCACTCAATAACTAGGGTGCATTACTACCTACCATGCACCTTAGTGCACTCAACCAAAACTCAATAATTCACATTTTTAAAATAAATAAATAAATAACAATTAACAATTAAATTCGCAAATTTCTACCAAATAATTATAACAATTAATTTAAACAAACAAATAAATAAGATAATTCACAACACTTAACAATTAAATAAATTAAAGCACAAAATTTAAAATAAAAAAAATTAAAAAAAAGTTTGGTGTGCTAAATTTTGTGATCATCTTTATTGACGATATTCTAGTTTATTCTCAGTCGGAGGAAAAGCATATGCAACATCTCCGGTTGGCTTTTACAGAGGCTAAGGGAACATAGACTATGTGCAAAATTCAAGAAGTGTGAGTTCTCGTTACTGCATGTGACTTTCCTTAATGTCATTGTCAGTAGAGATGGGATCAACGTGGACCAAACTAAGATTGAGGTAGTCAGGGATTGGCCAAGACCAAGGAATGCCTCAGAGATCAAAAGTTTCCTTGGATTGGCAGGTTATTACAGGAACTTTGTGGAAGGGTTCTCAAGGATTGCTACCCCACTGATGGAGCTGACACGCAAGAACCAAAAGTTTGCATGGTCAGATAGGTGTGAGAACAACTTCCAAGAGTTGAAGTGATGATTGATTACAACTCCAGTATTAAGTCTTCCAATAGATCAGTAGAAGTTTGTTATTTACTGTGATGCCTCGAGATAGGGCATGGGTTGTGTTCTTATGCATCACGTTAGGTGAAAGAATATGAACAAAGATACCCTACGCATGATCTAGAGTTAGCAGCGGTGGTATCTTCACTAAAGGTATGGAGGCATTACTTGTATGGTGAGAAGTGTGAGATATACACTGACCACAAAAGCTAGAAGTATTTCTTCACACAAAATAGATTTGAACATGAGACAAACGTGTTGGTTAGAGTTGGTGAAAGAATGTGACTATGAAATCCTGTATCACCCAAGGAAAGCCAACGTGGCGGCAAATGCCTTAAGTCGGAAAGGTCTAGGATAATTATGTAGTTCGAGACAGATATCCAAGAAATCAAGAAAGGATATGACCAGAGCAGGGATAGAGTTAGTGGTGGGCGGATTAGCCAACATCACCCTACACTCTAATCTTTTATAAAGGATAAAGAAAAGTCAGTTGGATGATCCATAGTTGATGAAGATTAGAGGGGATGTCATAGCTAGAGTGGCTAGGGACTATACAGTGTCAACGATGGGCTTATTGAGACACAAGGGTTGGATTTGTGTTCCGATGATGTTGTTATCAGACACGAGATTCTGGATGAATCTCATACCACCCCTTACTCTTTGCACCTAGGCACCACAAAAATGTATCAAGATCTGAAGACTTTATATTGGTGGCTTGGGATGAGGAGGGATGTAACCGACTATGTGGCTAAGTGTTTGACGTGTCAATAATTCAAGGCTGAACAACTGAGAACAGCAAGGCTATTACAGCCTCCAGATATCCCAGAGTGGAAATGGGAGGACATCACTATGGATTTCGTAGTTGGGTTGCCCAGGACAGTGGGTCAACATGATTCATTGTGGATTATCGTGGATCAATATACCGAATCAGCTCACTTTCTACCAGTGATGACGACTTATAGAGTTCACCAATAAGTTGATATCTATGTGAGAGAGATAGCATTTTTTCATGGGGCTCCGAAGTTGTGTCAGATTGGGACCCCACATTTACTTCCATGTTTTGGGGAAGTTTGCAGAAAGCTATGGGTACACAGTTGAAATTTAGTACAACTTATCATCCTCAGACAGATGGTCAGTCTGAGAGGACAATTCAGATACTGGAAGACATGCTTCGGGCATGCATTTTGGACTTTGTAGGGTCCTGGAGTAAGTATTTTCTTTTGATAGAGTTTTCCTACAATAACAGCTATTAGTCGACCATTGGAGTGACCCCTTATGAGATGCTATATGGTAGGCAGTGTAGATTTCCCATTCATTGGGATGAGATGGGTGAGAGGATCAATGAGGCTATTGAAAAGATTAGAGCTTGAATGCTCGCGTCTCATAGTAGACAGAAAACTATTTAAATTTGAAGCGCATGAACGTGGAGTTCCAAGTGGGAGACTATGTCTTCCTTAGAGTTTCACCATTAAAAGGGGTGAAGAGGTGGTGAAGAGGTTTGGGAAGAAGAGCAAGTTGAGCCCTAGATTTGTAGGACCTTTTGAGATCCTAGAGAGGATTGATTAGGTGGCCTATAGATTGGCCTCACCTCCGGTAATGTCAGCAATTCACAATGTGTTCCATATTTCGATGATTCAGAAGCATGTATCGGATGAGGCTCAGGTATTGAGTTATGAAGATCTAGCGCTGCAGGCAGATCTATCCTATGAGGAACAACCAAAATGATATTAGACAGGAAGGACAAGGTCCTGCAGAATAAAACCATACCTTTGGTTAAGGTATTATGGAGGAACAACAATGTCATGGAAGCGACCTAAGAATTGGGGTCAAATATGCGGGATCAGTATCGCAAGCTATTCAGGTAAAATTTTGAGGACAAAATTCCAGTAAGCAGGGATAATTGTAACATCCCAAATTCCCTAATAAGACTTAGTGTCTTGATTAGGGGGTCGGGAGGCAATAATTATATTAATTATGTGTTTATGTGATTATATACATGATTATGTGACTATTATAGCATGTTTAGGTGTATTAAGTTATGTGGATATATTTGAGTTATTCATCACAACAGGGTCAAATACCCTGCTCGAGGTGAGCCTAGGCGTATTTTGGTAATTTATTATATTACTAGGATTTATCGCGTAATGGGAAGTTATTTGGTGATTACTTGGGGATATTGGAATTAATTGGGAAATTATGAGATGTTAATTGAGATTTGTGGGAAATGGTGGAAAAATACCATTTTTCCCTTGAGGGCATTAAAGAGAGTTTGTTTTTGGCAATGGGCATTTTAATCTTTTCATGCCCCTGGATAGACTTAGTCACTAGAAGCCTTCACAAATACCTCGGTAAACACAAATACAACTCCCTCAATTTATTTCTCTCGTTTCTCTCTCCCTCCCTTGATTTATTTGAATTCTCTCAATTTTTGGAGGAGTTTAGCTTGGAATTGAAGGCTTGGTGGTAGGAATTTGATTAGGAGCAGCTTAAGGGTCGAATTACACAGCTGAGGTAAGAACCCATACATTGTTTTGATGAATTTCTAGTTGGTTTTACTTGATCTTGAGTTTTGCAACTCGAGGTTTGAATTTTTAGTTGGAGTAGGGTTTTGGCATAGTTTTTGGTGTATTTGTGTTGCCTTAAGTGTATTATTGAGGTTATGGGGCTCAATTATGTGTTAATTAGGATGAATTTGGAGAGATATATCTCGAATAAAAAATTTGTAATCTAGGTTCGTGGGGATGCACCGCGACTTTGCTCTTGAAGCTTGTGGTTCTTCTGAACTACCATAGAGACGTGTTGCCTGGAGGGCTGCATCACTGCCTGTGTCCAGTGATAATAGGGCTATGTCTCTCTACTTTGGGGTGTGCCATGACGCCAATGGGAAAGAATGTCCAAGTGAGGTTTCGAGTTATGGAGACTCAAACCTAAAGGCTCGGGAAGGATTGTAGTACCTGGAGGCTAGGATTCAGTCCGGAAGCCTATATTCCCTGGATATTGGTGGATTTCTTCTATTATGGTTGTGACTAGGGTACTGCTATGGCTCGAAAGGGGATTGTGCTCAAGGGTCATTTTTATTTAGCCAGTGCTTGGACCTAAGGTAAGAAAATTTCACCTTGGGTTATTATTGGGGCTCGGGCCCCTGTGAATGACATGATTATGATTATGCATGTGATTGTTTGATGAAGCATGGTTGAATGCTCTATATCTGGATAATTGTTAAATGATTTATGCTTGTTTGTATTATCTGATTGAAAGGCTAGACTTATAAGTCAAGGGCGACAATAGCGCAGTGAGCGCTGGCCGAAAGGCTTGACTTATAAGTTAAGAGTGGCAATAGCATGCTTAGCACTAGCTAATATGGTTAGGCCTATCCAGGAGCATGGTATACGCTTGGCCGACCCTATTGTCTCTTGGAAAGTAAATCGCCAAGTACGTTTGTGTAGCCCTAGCGCTGGTTATATAGAGGATAGGGCAATGGGCCCCAAGGTAACTCTACAGTCACTTATCCTAGGTAAATGGGCCTTGGGGTGACTCTACAGTCACTTATCTTAGGGCAATGGGCCCGGTGTGACCCCATAGTCTCTTATATGGATTTAATGCATGCATGAGTAAGGATATTACAGCTAGGCATTCTGATTATGATTATGTGATATGTTATTAATTGCTTATGAACATGTTTAAGTTTTCTTGCTGAGCCTTAGCTCTGGGGGTGCTATTTGGTGCAGGTAAAGGAAAAGGAAAGTTGGACTAGCCATGAGTTGGAAGAGCTTCGATGGTGGTGTGTGCATATGCAGCTTGCTCGACCACCACGGTATAGGATTCGTATAGGAACTAGGGTTCAACCCTAATTTTACCGCTTAGGTCGGCTTGTATTGTATCTACCCTTCTTTGTTGTAAATAATCTTTTTAAATGTTTATTTTTGGATCCCATGTACGAACTTAAACTTTTAACGAAAGTAAATATTCACGTGGCTTAAATTTTTAACCATGACTTGTTAATTACCTTTAGTTACATGTTTATGGCCAAATAACTCGATTAAAGAGTCTAAGACTATTTTAAAGTACACAGTGTAACGATCTTGGATAACCAGGGCGTTACATACAAGATTCTAGAGAATTCTAAGTCATTCACACAGAGAGAAAAATATATTGTATTATTTTTTCGTTTTCCCATAAAATTGTCTCAGATCTTAAAATTTCCAAGATCTCATGTGTTGAGAATATCTTGTGAATAAAAAAATTCCCAGCATAACTCTATGTGCTCACATGCGTCTTGAGGTGTAGAGATACATCTTCGAAGAACTTAGTCTGAGTATTCTGGAGTCTGCTTTGGATTGGATGTTCGTAGGAGATACAAAATGATAGCGAGGAATCTTGATAGTTCTACAACTGGTTGATTAATGTACGCATATTAATGGATCTGGTTATTTAAAGTTTGTTTAAATAATTTTTTTTAAATCCCTGGGCCAACTACATTGTGCATTTTGTTGCGCACATGTTAAACTAGATACCAACGGTCATTAATCTCTGCATACATTAATTGATGTGTGGGCAAAACATGCATTCTTATATTATTATGCCAATGTCAGTCGTGCCTCTACCAGCGCCCAATTGCTCCCTTGCCCAGTCACTCCTTGCGCATGCACCCAGCAGTGCCCCGCGTGTGCCCTGCCATACCTTTGTTTGCGCCCTTGTCGCACCCAGATTCTTGCACAAGCCAAGTCCCTTGTTGCAAACTTCCACCACTTGGCTCCTTACCTGAACCCTAGGGTGGCTAGTTGTTTCCTTGAATTCGTGGGCTTGACCCAAATGTTAATTAGGATTTTTAAAATTCTAATTAAATTTTGAATTAAGTGGAACAAATTCAATATGAGCCTAAATGACTAATTGGGCTTTAATTAGCCAAGCTAAATATTTTTAAAGTCTTGTTTAAAAATTATTGAAGTTATTTATAATTCAAAATTGGGTTTTATGGCATAAAAATAATAGAAGGTCCAAAACATGCAAATGGAGAGTCTACATGAAGCATTGGTTTTATTTATATTTTATTTTGTAATTTATTGCAAGTGTTGTAATTTTTCAAGAAATACCCAAGACACCCAGCTCGCATTGTAATGCCCCGTCTTTTTTAGTACCCATTAGTAACCGTTTTAGGACGGTGAAAACTTGTGTGGAATATTATTTATTTTAAATAATATTATTTTGGGGTAACTCATGTTGCTATGTAGCCAATTGTTGTGATTGGACGAAGTTATTTAACCAAATTGGAAGGGTTGGTCTCAAACCAAAATTTGAAACACTAGCAGGTTACAATCTCGGATTAATAAATTGGAAAATTATTTCTATGGCAAATATACTATTTTGGGGCATGGGAAATATTCCCTGAGGCCAATAAAAATAAAAATATTGGTTACGGTGTAAATTTTGAAGTTGCTATGCATTTCAAGGGCAAAATGCTTAAATGAGCCTAAGTGTGCACTTAGGACAAAATATTAAAATGAAAACGGTAAGATGTAACATATGGTGTGACAAATATTTTAATGTCATCAAATTTATATAAATTAATGCATGGTTGGTTTTATTTTAGAAACTATAGGTTAAAAATGGTAAAAATGCAAGACAAGGGAATTACCTATTAACCGTTGGCCACTCTTTTCAGGGGGGGGGGGGGGGGGCAGCCAAGGGTACCCTAAGGAAGGATGTTTCATCTTCTCTCATCATTTCATGCACATCTCATCATTACATGCACAACTTACAAGTTGAATATGTATGGTCTTCTTTTTTCTCTCTTTTCCCGCAACCTACACGCCTAGCACTCCTCTCTCCCTCTCTTAAAAATTTCAACCCTTCAATCTCAGCAACACTCTCATCTCTCTCATTGGGAGAAAATCTCCATTGAAAATAAAGAGGGAAGCTTATAGATGATCAAGCTTGAAGGTAAGCTAGTGTCATCCATGGTGGTGTTTCTTCTTCTTCTTTCATCTCCTCTACATGCCGAAACCCTAAAGGGTGTTTTACAATATTTTCATTCCAAGGTTTCACTGATCCTAAGTTATAAAGAGCATTCATCAAGTGTGGAAGTTTCATGAAAATATTCAAGCGCATGCAAGCTTGATCAAGCATTTTCCAAAGGGTGCGTAGTTAGGTTTCTTCAACTATCTCTTTTGCTATCTTCTTCATCTCCAAAAGCTATGAACAATTATCTGACTTTTGTTCTTAAAAATATGTTGTGATAATGCTAGAATACATTGGGGTACTCTTGTAGAGATAGAGCCAAGCCCTAGAAGCCAACCATCAAGCTAGGACATAAAAGGTAAAAATATTGAAGTTTTTAATAGAAATCTTGGATTCTTAGTGATTCTGATTTTTATCCAATATTGTGTTTAGTTTTATTGTTAATGTTTTAAAAAGGCTTAAGATGTAATTTTTGGTTACATGCATGCATGCATGGTAGTGTAGTTGTTTAAAGTAGTTATGTTTGATTTTAGGTGAAATTGATTTCTGCCATTTTCTGGTCTGATTTCCAATAGGTCAAAGCATACATTTATGCCCCTGTTTGTAGAAAGGGATGCGGTATTTTTGTAGTACTCGAAAATTACTTGAGTATAAGGTTTAGAAAATCTTAAAAAGGTGTTTTAATGCTCAACTTATAAGCGTTTTGGGAAAATGGTTTGAACCAAGGAAAATCCTTGTAGTTTGCACTGTCCAGTTTGTAAAAATATTTTGGAAAGGTTTTACCTGTTCAAAAATTATGAAATTTTTTGGGATGATTTGTAACATAATTATAAAGGTCCTTGTAAATCTTTAGGATAAAATAAATTGTGGTTTAATAGGAATAATGTTCCTAAGTTTCCCGAAAAATCTGGAACTCTAAAAAAATTGACAATAAAAAGTTAAGGTTTTGGCAAGGTTGGTTCTCCCAACCTATAATGAATTTTGACATGAGATTTTTCTTTTAGTTCTAGTCCTTATGATGAGGTTTAAAACTATAATGTTTCAAGGAGTGTGGTTCTATACAGAGAAAATGACAGAGGTTCAAAAATAGAAAATTATCACTAAATTTTTAGCTCTAGAAAGCGATAAAGGAGGTTAAGGAAAAATACTTTTCTAGATAAATTAACACTAGACATGAAAATCATTGTTATAATGAATTAAAAAGGGATTTTTTTTTTATGGATTCAAATAAATTACGGTCCAATGCCCTACTGTGCGCATGGTGGGTATGCAATGCATGAGTAGATGTTGGGATAGAAATGTATAGAGTATCAATACTAAGTTAATGTCATAGATTCATCCGATTATATTGTATCATTTACAATATTGGCTAAAGGGGGAAAAAGGTCAGCAGTGACCCAAGGATTTCAGCTAGGAGCTAAGAAATCTAGGTAAGTTAATCTTGACTTTGTTGGCTACAACATGAAACATGCTAGTGTATTGTCTATTATTTTTCTTTACACTACATTGATTAAGGGTTGAATTAGAAATGGCTAGGGGGTACTAGCAAGTGTGCAAAATGTTCCAATGAAATCTAGTTAGTACTAGATAATATTGGTATTCAAGCTGGTGACCGTGGTAGGGGAAACACTGTCAAATGTCTGTGGATTTGGGACTGACGTCGGGGGAAGCACAATCGTTTCACTATGGAATGATGACCGTGGTAGGGGGAAACATGGTTGAATGTCTGTTGATTTGTGACCGGGTTAGGGGGAAGCACGGTCAATTGACTATGGACTGATGACTGGGGTACGGGATGCACGGTCGAATGTTTATTGATTTGTAAGAGGGGTACTCAGGGGGGAGTCTAGTTGGTGTGTGAATTGATTATTGATATGTGAATCCGACTAGTTACCATAATGATTAATTGTTGTATTATTGGGAAATCCAGTATGTGTACTGAAATCGCACTATTGTAAATTCAGTGATTACTAGGTAATACTGGCACTCGAGCTGGTTACCGTGGTAGGGGGAGTACGGTCGGCCAATGAATTATTTAAACAGGTAGTAGGTAACCCCGTGACGTTAGTGGTTATGATCTAAGAGATTCTCAAACAACTCATTATATTTTTGTAGATCTTCAGTGATTTTGGCAGCCATTATATAATGGTGTTATACATTTATATCTTATATCTGATTGTTCTAGGATGTTCTGCATGCAGGTTGATTTTGAATTTAGTTGGTTCTTCGATACAACTAAGATAATGATCTGGTCTGAATTATTAAACCTTGTTTGATAGGGTTCGGAAGTTATTTGACACACTAGTGACTTATGCTTCAGTTACTCTTAGTAGAACCCCTTCCTTGGGTGGTAGTATGTAATAGTTTGAAAGATTAATCTTACTAAGCTTAATTTCTTACCTAGTTGTTGATGTTGTAGGTAAGGGCAAGGCGCAGCAGTGAGCACCCACTTCTGCTTGTCGAAGTGTACATGTGGCCTGACCATTTTTGGAAATGGCTTTTGGGAAACTCTATTTTTATGGGCACTATATCTTTTTATTCGGAACAAATGTTTAAGTTGATGAAAAAAATGTAATTGTCTAAGTGTGCGCACACGACTTTTTAAAAGTTGTTTTTTGTGGATTTTTGGAGACTACTAAAATTTAAAAATGTTATTTTCTGCGTTATTTTGGTCTTGTAAGTTTGGGTCTTTAGAACATTTATTTATTTATTTAAATGATTGAATGTATTAAATGTGTTAATAGCATTATCATGCATTGTAATGTGTCATACATATTACCCACACAATATCTAATTAATGCATGCATCTCATACGAGTAGATCCGTGATGTATTTCGGAATGCCCTATTTGATTATATGCTTTTGATCTAGTTTAATCTAGAATAATGCGGTGAATTGATTTTAAGTATTAATTTCAAACCTATTTGATAATTAATTTTAATAGGTAGACAAATGATATTCTTAATAATTAGATCATTTATAGACTAGATAGTTTAAGAGCCTATTTAGTAGACTGATTAAATCTTGTTTAATGTTTAGATGCTTAATGAGATTAGTAATTATTATAATACACTTCGGTAAATTAATTGGATTAATTTAATTAATTAAAAAGCATAAGATGTTTCGAGAAAACACATATTCTAAAATAGTGAGTTGGAGAAGGATATGTAAAAATAACTCCTATGGTCTCCATTGTTAGTTAACGCCGACGTTTCATGGAATGGGCGTCAAGGCGCCTTTGTTTGCGTCCCCCTAAGGAACATTTTTTACTGTGTTATTATTCAAGGTTAACTTCTTAATCTTTAAGAATATGATTGAATAATGTATTTCAAGTTTGACTTGCCATAAGGCGTTGATAACTCTATATTTTAGAGTCATTAATTGAGCTTATGAACTTAAAAATCCAAGTGAAGTAGAGTGTTTGTGGTCTTAATGTGTGGTTTGTGTAATTTTTTCTTTTGATTTTGTTTGTGAATTTTTTTTAATCAATGATAAATCTTGTTGGAAAATAATTTGGAAATGAACTAAAAAACTGTGATATCTATTTTGAAGTTCAAAAAGAAAGGATGTCTGGAAAGCTTGGTGGAAATTGTGCAAAGAAAGCATCTTGGAGCTGAAATCTTGGTACTTTGCTATAGCATCATTTCAACTTTGCTGTAGAAAAGTGTACACAATCAGCAAATTAAGTCATGCATACTTGGCAAATCATTAAATGTGATGGAATGACAAGATGAGATGGATGATGAGGTGAAAAAGAACTGATATTTTTAATTATAAGTTGTGGTCCCCACATAGAGAGAGAAAGGAGAGGGTTTATACCCATTTTTTAGCCCTAAAATATAGAAAGTATCATCTTCAACCTGGCAGCAGCCACCCAAGACCAGAAGAAAACCATTTTTCTGCAATTTTTTGAGCTGAAACACGAAGGAAAAGAGGAAGAACGTGGAAGAAGAGAAGAGAATCAAGAGAAGAGGAATAAGAGAATAAACTTTCCACCATTGGGGGCTAGAATCTTTTTCTTTCTTTCTATTTAATTTTTTCATTCCTTCTCTAAATCTTGAACTCATAGAACAATGGTGTTTTCATTTTGTGGTTATTTTACTATTTTGATAATGAACTAACTCTTTTTGAAGCTAGGGATAGTAATGAACCGAAATTTGTAGTGAACTCTTAAGTTGTTAATTTAAATTTATGTTGTGTTGCTCTTGTTCAATTAAGCTATGTTTACTGCTAATTCTTACTTGAGATTGATCCACTTTTTTGAGACTCAAGCTAATATTAATTTTGGAATGGTTGAAAATAGTGGATATGCATGATTAATGGATGTTAATAACTATGTTGTTAATTAGTGAATATTATAGGAATATAGTATTCACCATGCAAACATAAAAGATTAATGCTTGAATTGTGTTCTTGAAATTGGATTAGCATAAGAATATGTGGATTTAATTGAGAACTTTAGTATGGACATTTGGAAAGATGGCATGTACAATTGTTATAGAATCTTAGTTACAAGAATAACTTTGCTATGAACTTTGTTGTAGCATTAGGGGTGAACTAAAAATTAGGGGGAATTGGTATTCCTAACTATTTCATCATTCATTTGACAAAGTGACTATTCATTGATTTAGTTTAATTTTCTCATTTTAGTTTTTTAAAGTATTTTGCAAATTCTTAATTACATAAATTCAAAGTGTTTGCAACTCAAATGGTTAGAGTTGATTTTTATAATATTTAGCTTAAAGCAATCCTTGAGGAGATGATAAAATGACTTACTACTTTATTACTTGTTAGATGATCATCTACACTTGCATATCATAAAAGAAAAGTAAAATTGCAACAAGATTTTGGCGCCGTTGTCGGGGATTGCTTAAAGTCATTTATTGTGAAATTAATTATCTTGAAATTTGGTTTAATTTTCTTTTTTTCTAACATAGGTGATTCTAGTGCAAATTCAGGTTCACATAGTGTATGAAGGAGAATCGAGACCCTGAACTACTTCCCCTTGATCCAGAAATTGAAGGTACATTCAGACAAAGGAAAAAAGTAAAAAAAAAAAAGCCCAAAGGGAAGTAATAGTGATTGATGCTGAGGGAGAAGCTCAAGCAAGAGCCACTCAAGGAGTAGCTCAAGGGGGAGCAGCTGCAAGTAATGGGCAGAATGTTGTTATTGTAGCTGATGATCGAGATCATGCCATTAGGCAATATGCTCTCCCCCTTTTCAATGAGTTCAATTCAGGCATCATGAGACCAGAGATTCAGGCTGGATAGTTTGAGTTGAAGTCAGTTATGTTCCAAATGCTTCAAACTGTAGGCCAATTAAGTGGGATGCCAATTGAAGATCCTCATCTCCATCTTTGCTTATTCATGGAGGTGAGTGACTCTTTGAAGTTGCTAGGAGTTACAGAGGATGCATTGAGATTTAAATTATTTCCATACTCTTTGAGAGATAGAGCAAGGGCTTGGTTGGACTCCCTCCCATCAAATTAAATGACTACTTGGCAAGAATTCACCGATCGATTATTGATGAAATACTTCCCACCCACTAAGAATGCCAAGCTTCGAAATGAGATCACATCTTTCCAACAACTAGATGAAGAGTCATTATATGAAGCATGGGAGCAGTTCAATGAGTTACTAAGAAAATGCCTTCATCATGGCATTCCACATAGCATCCGAATGGAGACCTTCTACAATGGTCTAAATACTCATACAAAAATGGTGGTTGATGCTTCGAGAAATGGTGCACTTTTGGCCCAGTCAAACAATGAAGCTTATAAAATGCTAGAGAGGATCTCCAACAATAAGTATCAATGGCCAACTAGTAGAGAACCTACGGGGAGGAAAGTGGTCGATGTTCATGAGGTTGATGCACTTACTTCATTGGCGGCCCAAGTTTCTTCTATGTCGAATATTCTTATGAATATGAGTGTGGGTATGAGTCCACAAATGGGTCAACCAAGAGGGCAGCTTGTAGAAGTTTCTTGTGTGTATTGTGGTAATGGTAACACTTTTGATAATTTCCTTTATAATCCTGTGTCTGTTTGTTTCATGGGAAATCAAAATAGGAGTAACCCACAAGCCAATACTTTCAACCAAGGATGGGGGCAACACCAAAATTTATCATGGAATGATCAAGGAGTAGTTTCTAGCAACTCTTATATGCCGAATAGACCCACCTACCCACCGAGATATACTCAACAAGTCCCACAACCAAGACCTCAACAAGCAGTCATATCTAGTTCTTTAGAGACCTTAATGAAAGAATACATGGCTAAGATTGATGTTGTGATTCAAAGCCATACTGCTTCTTTAAGAAACCTTGAGATTCAAATGGGGCAATTATCCAATGACTTGCGGAATCGACCCCAAGGTTCTTTAACAAGTGACATAGAAAGTCAAAGGCAAGAAGGTAAGAAACGATGCAAGGCAATCACTTTAAGGAATGGTAAGGAGTTGGAGATAGCAAAGGAAAATTATGGGCATGAGGGTGAGCCCTCTTCAATCCAAAGTAACGAGAAAACTAGAGAAAATATAGGAACTTCAATCTTGACAAAACCCGCCTCTGCTCAGAATGCTATAACATCCACATCACAGCAAAACTGCCCAGAAATTCAAAAATTTCAGCAACCAGTCCCATTCCCACATCGATTCCAAAATCAGAAGTAAGATGTTTTGAAGCAGCTGCACATTAATATCCCGCTTGTGGAGGCATTAGAACAAATGCCCACTTATGTGAAATTCTTGAAGGAGATCTTGACTAAGAAGAGAATACTTGGGGAGTTTGAGATAATTGCTTTGACTGAGAGTCGTAGTGCCATTTTGACAAACAAGATCCCTCCAAAGCTAAAAAATCCGAGCAACTTCACAATTCCAATCTCTATTGGAGGGCATGATGTTGGAAGAGCACTTTATGACTTCGGGGTAAGCATTAACTTGATTCCTATGTCTATCTCAAGAAGTTGGGTATTGGGGCAGCAAGACCTACCATATTGACATTGCAACTAGCTGATCGATCAATTACTCACCCTGAAGGAAAAAGTGAAGATGTTTCGGTGAAGGTAGACAAGTTTATTTTTCTGGAGGATTTCATTATTCTAGATTATGAGGCAGATAGAGAGGTGCCAATCATTTTGGGGAAACCATTCCATGCCACCGCTAGAACGTTAATTGATGTTGAAAAGGGAGAGCTAACTATGTGAGCTGAAGATGAGCAAGTAACTTTTAAAGTGCTTAATCCTATACGTTCTCCAAATGAGTTAGGGGAGTGTCTAGCCATTGATGTCATGAATTTTAGTATGGATGAAAAGTCACAATTACAACATAGCAAGAAAGTAAAAAAGAAGTGCCTTCCTAAGGAAATTGAGAAAGAATGTGATTCATGGAAAAGAAAGGGATAGGCAATGTTAAGCATGCGAAACGCAGCCCGGCCTAAGCGTGTCGGGGTCAACCATACAACCAGAGGACTCGGCCTAAGGGCGTCGGCATAAACGTCACTGAAATAAATAGAAGTGTTATTTGCAGTTAACTAAATGTGTTGATTGTTAAGATTGGATTATGTGCTGGATTGAGCAGGTTATTACTGCAAAGCTTATTGTTCATGTCCTATTGTTTATTGAATTTGTCGATTTAAATTTATTTTTCATATACTAGTGTTCATTTGTGTTTGTTTATTTAAGTATTTTTGCTGAGCCTTGGCTCACGGTTGCTATGTGATGCGGGCAAGGAAAAGGGAAAGCTTGACCAGCCATTAGTTGGAGAGCATTTATGGCAGCGTGTACATTTGCAGCTACTTGACTGCCACGGCCGTGGGATCAACAGAGACTATAGCCAACTTAATTTTTCCGCTTAGGCCATCTTATGTTGTAATTGATTTTGAGTTGTAAATGCCTTGTAAACACTTTTTTTTGGAATCTTTTTTACAAACTCAAGCTTTTTAATGAAAACCATTATTCTTATGATCAAAATGTTTAAACCTTAAACTAGTAATTAACCTTAGTTACAGATTTATATCCAAATGACTTCATTAGCAAGTCCAACACTATTTAAAATACACAGTGTAATGGTCTTTTCTATCCAGTGCATTACAACTTGGTATCAGAGCGGTCTAGGATTAAGGATTCTTAAAGACTAGCTAGGCATGTACACTCGCCGCTAAAGACAAGCTCGACTTAGGGTTTGGTAACTAAATATGTGATTATATTTTTGACTATTCAGATGAAATATGAATGCCTTATATGCCTGCTTAATAGGAAGCATAAGATATACTGATAAGGGCTTTGCTCTTACTGCTGTATGTATATGATAAGGCATGCTTATCAACATTGTACTATATGTGGATAATTGCTGGAATTCTTGTTAGCATTGTTATTGTATATTTTGCTTGATTATTGGCATTGGATCGTGGGGTGAATTCGAAACTTTTTATCATTGTCTGACCAGCCGAGTCATTGATTGCAAATAAACTTAGAGATTTATGCCTTCACGACGTTTAGTTCAACTAGTCGGCGCTGAGATAGAGGCTAGAGATGATAACCAGGGTCAAAACCCTCCGCCAGTCCCTAAGAATCGGCAGTCGATGCTTGCTAATATGCAAGCTAGACTTTATAATTAAGAGGAAGAGATTCGCCTTCTGAGACAGTAGGTTCCACCAGGGAACGCTGCACCAGACATGCCCCCTGTCGTGGCACCAGCCATAGAGCATCATGAGATTGAGAACAAGTGGTAGCTGCTGTATGAGAGATTCAGGAAGCAACATCCTTCAATCTTTGAGGGAGGACCAGATCTGCTCAAGGCTGAGCAGTGTCTTGTGCCACCTTTATGTTTCGAGATGATGCCCGTATATGGTGGGAGGTGGCATCCTAGACTCGAGATTTTTTTACCATGAGTTGGGATGAGTTTAGAGAACTTTTCAACCAAAAGTACTACAGTAATGTTATTAGGGCGGTGAAGGTGAATGAGTTTACCGATTTGGCACATGGCAGTATGACAGTTACTGAGTATCCCCTGAAATTTGATAAGCTGGCAAAGTGATCAGAAGAGGAAGACCCCTGTTCCTCGACCACTGCTTGTCTTGATAAGAGGGTCCGGGGTGTCTAGGGTGGCAATGAGACATGGAGGAGCTACCCAGAGTGTAATAAGTACAGGAAGCGCCATTTGGGCGAATGTCGGGCGAAAGCATGTTACTTGTGTGAGGTGGTTGGTCATCTCAAGAAAGACTGCCCGACTTTGAAGAAAGAGGAACAAAGGAAGGTGAACAGTTTGACTCCTACTCGAGTGTTCCCCTTGATTTAGGCAGAGGTTGTGGCTAGTCCCTCGATGGTGACACGTCGGCATTCTAGTGTTGGCACCTCATATATTGTATATTGATTGACTCTAGTGCTACACATGCTTTTGTTTCTAGCAAAGTGATTGATAGATTGTGTAGGCCCTGTGATTATTAAACTGCGGGGTTTTGGACTATATTGCCTACTGGGGAACTGGTATTGGGAATAGCACCCTTAAAGCAATCGTAGTTGACAAATGTTTTAAATGAAATAAATAATTAAATTGGATTATTATTTATATATATAGAATATGTCTGATATTATGTTGATAATATTAAGTAAATATTAGAAAATTCCAAGTTTTATCTATGTGGTTTTAATCTCATATTGGTATGAGAGGATTGAGATTAAGATAATAAACTTGAAATAGTTCACGGCAAAATAAAGTTATGGAATCTTTAGATTAATTACTACTAGTACGGTTCGCTAATATTATGAATACAAGTGACCTAGATCCGGGTCACTGTTGTAGTAGCACACTTTGGTGAAGGTACTTTATATATAGTGACATATAGAATTGGACCATATGTGATTTGTTAATGCTTGTTTAAACATCGTTTCGTAGCATTAATCAAACACATCAAACGATGATCATATCCACGATGATCTTAATCCTGAGGTTACTATGAACTCCTATATATGTCATTTGATCCATTGATTCATGCGTTAAGGTTTGTCAGAATGATCACGCTAAGAACAATTATTTTGGGACTCAATGATATATATGGTTGGGGACATAGTTTAACAAAAATGTAATATATACATTCTTATAGATTGAATAATGGTTCCCTATTGGATTGACTTTTGGAACTGAAAAGCCTATGAGCGCTCGCCTCACAAACTTGTTGTAACACAACCTTCACTAGTAAAGTCAATAGTACACTAGGAACAAGATATAGTAAAAAAGGGTAAAATGGTAATTTTATTCCCTTTTAATTATGAATCATTAATAGAGGATTAATGTTGTATGTAATGATTATATCAATGGACACTTTATTCTTTAATAAAGTACTATGTAAATATACGTCTATAATTATCAAGAGTTCAATCTCATATTTATAGTGGAGTAATCATGATATTAATAAATATGATTATTTAATCAAAGAGCTTTGATTAATAATATAATATTTATTGGAGCTTGATATTATAGATCCATAGGTCCCCGGGATAGCTCTATCAACACCATATCAAGGTATGAGTTGATACAAGGGTAAATCTTTAATTTTGAAATTTTAGAAGAATTTTATTCTTCGGGTCAAATATACAATTATATGATAATTGATGTTGAATAATTAATTTGGAATTAATTATCAAATTTTTGAAAATATATTTATTTATTTAAATATATAATTTTGAAATATATATATATAAATTAATTAATTTATTTTTGAAGTTAATTATTTTATTTGAGTGGGAGAAAATAAAATTTGTAAGTCAAAATTGTTTTGCTTTATTGAATTTTAAAAGATGATGATAATGATTATCATCAATTTGAATTTTAAATTTTAAATTTAAATTTTGAAATATGGTTGTAATATTTTCCTTAAAAAGATAATACCATATTTTGTGGAATGATTGATTTTAATTAAATAAATAAAATAAAAATACAATATCACTGAAAAATGAATACTGTTATTCACGCATGACACAGTCCAGGGACTACGCCATGCATGTAGTAGTGTATATTGATAATGTATCAGTATTGTTTTTATTTTATTATTTACTTAATTAATATTTTGAAAATAAATATGTTCAAATTTGGTAAGTTAGATATTTACCTAAATCAATTCATATCATCATTATGATATTATTAATATATTACTATTATGATTAGGAATAATAAGGTAATATATAATCTCTCTCTCTATGTATATATATATATTTATATTATGTAAGAAGAACAACAACAACAACAAGAGAAAAGATTCAGAATTTGTCAGACAATAAATTGTCATCATCTTCTTCTTTTATTCTAACCCTTCTCAAACCATAATCAAAGTTCTCATGTGTTGAGATATACTTGTGATTCCTAAATTACAAACACATGTTCTCTATGTGCCTACACACATTTTGAGGTGTAGATAACACTCTGGAAGATTGTGGTTTGAGTACTCAAAGCATTGGATAGGAAGATCGATATATATATGAAAAGACTCAAGGACACTTGATAGGCTTCAAGAAGTAAATGTTTATGTTCTTGAATATTTGTATATATGTGCATATGATATATATAAGTATGTGTATGTTTATATATATGTTGCATGATTAATGATATTGCTTATTCATGTTTCTGTCTTGATGTTTTCTTGAACATATAAACTTTTTATATGTGAGATGGAACATTTTTGGTGTTTATTACACTTGGCCCACCATGTCTATTTCGATGTGCACTCTGATTGTTTTTCCAACAACTGTTAGTTTCTAGGAGATGGGTTAGGCCATTGCAAGTGATGGTGGACAACAGGGAACTATCAGTGGACTTAATTGAGTTGGGTATGGATGATTTTGACATGATTTTGGGGATAGATTGGCTAGTCAAGTATGGGGCAACTATAGACTGCAAGAAGAAGATGGTGACATTTGAACCTGAGGGTGAAGACCCCTTCATTTTTGTTGGTACTGTGCATGGACCTTGCATTCCTATGATATCAGCATTGAGGACTAGAGACATTTTACAAGAAGGTTGTGTAGGATTCCTAGTCAGTGTGGTGGATACCACTAGGCTCATGCCTGTGGAACCAGGGGAGACAAAATTGGTATGTGAGTTCTAAGATGTTTTCCCTGAGGACTTACCAGGACTGCCACCGCATCGGGAGATTGAATTTGTCATTAAGTTAGCGCCAGGTGCAGAACCAATGTCGAGGGCACCATACAGAATTGCTCCGACCAAGATGAAGGAGTTGAAGGTACAATTACAAGAGTTATTGGACCTGGGATTTATTAGATCTATATTCTCACTGTGGGGTGCTATGATTTTGATTGTGAAGAAGAAGGATGAGACCTTAAGGGTGTGTATAGAATACAGGGAGTTGAACAAGTTGATTATCAAGAACAAGTACCCACTACCGAGGATAGAAAACTTGTTTGATCAGTTGCAAGGTAAGACATTATTCTCATAGTTTGATCTCCGATCTGGTTATCACCAGCTGAGGATCAAGGATGAGGATATTCTTAAAATGACCTTTCGCACGAGGTACGGACATTACGAGTTTTTGGTCATGTCATTTGGCTTGACTAATGACCTGGAAACATTTATGGATTTGATGAATAGGGTGTTCAAGGATTATCTGGATTAGTTTGTAATTGTTTTCATCGATGACATCTTGGTTTACTCTCGTTCTAAGATAGAGCATGAGTAGCATCTCCAATTGGTATTACAGAGATTGAGGGAGTACCGATTGTATGCTAAGTTTAAGAAGTGTGAGTATTGGTTATCGCATGTGACATTCCTTGGTCACATTGTTAGTGGAGACGGAATCAAGGTAGATCCGGCCAAGGTAGAAGCAGTTAGAAATTGGCCGAGGCCAAGGAACGCCTCAAAAGTAAGGAGTTTCCTTGGGTTGACATGATATTATAGACAATTCGTGGAAGGATTCTCAAAGATTGCTACACCATTGATAGAGTTGACGTGAAAGAATCTGGAGTTCATGTGGTTAGACAGATGTGAGAATAGTTTCCAGGAGTTGAAGCGATGGTTGATCACTGCTTTGGTGCTTGACTTCCTTCAGATGGGGATAAGTTTGTGGTGTATTGCGACACATCGAGACTGGGGTTAGGATGTGTGTCGATGTAGAGTGGGAAGGTCATTGCCTACACATCACGACAACTGAAGGAATATGAGCAACGGCACCCTACTCATGATTTGGATTTAGCAGCGGTGGTATTGACACTGAAAGTGTGGCGACACTATTTGTATGGAGAGAAGTGCAAAATATACACTGATCATAATAGTTTGAAGTATTTCTTGACTCAGAAGGACATAAACATGTGACAGAGACATTGGATAAAGTTGCTAAAGGAGATCCTTTATCGCCCAGGGAAAGCCAATGTAGTGGCAGACTCTTTGAGTCGGAGGGGACCGAGACAATTGTTTAGCTCGAAGTAGATATTGAAGGAATTGGCAGAAGACATGACCAGAGCAAAGATAGGGTTGGTAGTGGGCAGGTTGGCCAATACTACTTTATAGTCCACTTTCTTGGAGAGAATAAAGGAGGGCAGATGAGTGATACACAATTGGTGAAGTTTAGAGAGGATGTCTTAGCTGGAGTAGATAGGGATTATTCCTTTTCAAAGATGGGTTTATTGAGATATAAGGATCAGATTTGTGTTCCGATGGAGATGGGTATCAAACGAGAGATCCTTTATGAATCTTATACCAAACCATATTCATTATATCCAGGCACCACAAAGATGTATTAGGATCTAAGGTCATTGTATTGGTGGTCTGGGATGAAGAAGGACGCATCCTGTCAATAGGTGAAGGCTGAACACCAGCGGCCATTGGGGTTGTTACAACCTTTAGGTATTCCCAAATGGAAGTGGGAAGAAATTACTATGGACTTTCTAGGAGGTTTGCCCATGGCAGTGGGGCAACATGACTTGGTATGGGTAATAGTGGACATATATAGCTAGTCAGCTCATTTTCTGCTAGTAAGGACAAACTATGGTGTGGATCAGTATGTAGAGTTGTATGTCAGGGAGATTGTACGTCTCCATGGGGTTCTGAAATCTATAGTGTCGAATCAAGATCCCATTTATACCTCCAAGTTTTGGGGTAGCTTACAGAATGCTATGGGGACTCAGATGAAGTTCAGTACAGCCTTTCTTCCTCAAACAGACGAGCAATCTGAGAGAATGATTCAAATATTGGAGGACATGGTTATGGCATGCATGCTAGACTTTGAGGAGTCTTGGAGTAAGTATCTCCCGTTGATTGAATTTTCATACAATAACAACTATCAATTAACGATTAGAGTTGCCCCATATGAAATGTAGTATGAAAGGAAGTGTAGGTCACTCATTCCTTGGGATGAAATGGGAGAAAGAAAGTATTTGGGTCCAGAGATGGTTCAGAGGACTAATGAGGCTATTGAGAAGATTCAAGCTCGAATGCTCGCCTCACAAAGTAGACAGAAAAGCTACGCTGACCTTAAGCGTAGGAATGTGGAGTTCAAAGTAGGGGACCACATATTTCTGCGAGTTTCACCACTTCATGGAGTAAAGAGATTTGGAAAGAAGCACTACTACAAAAATTGGCTTTCTCGACAATTTTTAACTGTCGCTATTGAGAAACAACAACAGTCGACTAACTGTCGTATCTACCTATGTCAGCGTTGGGGTAGCTACTCCTACAGTTAAAAACTATCATTGTTGCGGGCAGCACGGACAGTTATTAGGTGTCACTGTTGCTAGCAACGTCAACAGTTATTAGGTGTCGTTGTTGTTGCAAACGCAGACTGTTATTAGGTGTCGTTGTTGCTGGAAACGCCAATAGTTATTAGGTATCGCTGTTGCTGGCAATGCCGATAGTTATTAGGTGTCGTCGTTGCTAGCATCGCAGAAAATTATTAGTTGTCGTGATTGGCTATTTATGGTAACAATTTTTAATTATCGTAAAGTTTCCACACCAGAGGACACTGTAGATATGTTGTCAATGCCCCTGGTTTCAAAAATCAACGAAGCAATTGTAGTAAAAGAATGCACATCAAAAGTTAAATTAAATCAACATTGGTAACATTAACATTGTATTTGGTTAGTTCTAACACTTTCTAATAAAATAAATACATAGTTCAAAAAAAGTTTGTCATAAAATGGATATCTAGCAAAGTTCCAAAAAAACTAGTTTGTCATAAAACTGATATTTAGCAAAGTATGCACATCAAAAAGCTAAATTAACTAAACGTCTGATTTGTTAGATTGATTCTATATTTGATTAGTTCTAACAATTTCTAATAAAAGAAATACAAATTTCTGAAAATGACTAAATCCCCTCACATAGGTACTGAGCATGCATGCCATCATTTAGTGAGATGCGGTAGAATATATTTTTCCCACTCCTCTTAAACTTCATTGAGTTCAGTGTCAGTATACGTTAAATCTGAATTGAACTGCAAATAATTGAAATTATAAGTTAAAAGTCAAATTTATATGTAATTAAAATATAACTTTATTAAAGTTAAAAGGTAAACAAATTTAATTATTACGTTATTTGATATAGCGTGAAAGCACTATACATAATAAAAAGTATTTTAATTAGCAAACAAGTACTATTAAAATGATAATATACATTAAGGAATGAAACTTATATAAACTTATAGCCTAATTATATTTTTAATCTCAATTCGTAAACAAAGGTTAATGGGATCCAAGAACGCCACTAAATGAGAGTGAGGTTGAAATAGCAATAACAGTCAATGTTCACTAGAAAACAAACAATCAAATATTTAGAAGATAACTATATGAACTTCACATTTCAAAACTCAATATAAACTTACTTGCTAATCTAGGGACAAATAAGGAACTGCTTCTCGCCCATTTGAATGAATCAACCTTAAAGTGATTGAGCACGATTATTCTCATGACCTACACTAACTTCTCCTGGATGCTGAAATGCGTACAAATGATCTAACCCATTGGTATGTGGTATATCATCCAACAACCCAGAAATTAATCACAATTATTCTTCTTAGATGGAGATTCCCTACTAAATGTGAATTTTTTCTCCATGTAGAACCACATCTTATAACTTTTATCTATTCCATAATTAAATAAGTGACCCTTTATCTCAGTAATTTTCATTCTTTTAACATTACCACACTTAATACAAGGGCAGCAACTGTTATTAGGATCTTGAGCATTTCTTGCACAAAACTCCAAAAAATGCTAAACTCCATCCTTATATTTCACTGATAATCTATCAGCTGACATCCAATCTTTATCGATTGCCATTATTTTGTCTAAAAATGTAGACAAAAAATTAAACCAAGCAAAAACTATTTTTAGAATTATGTTCAATTAAATAATCTAAAAAAAATTGACCGAGTTTTCTCTGTTAATACAACATATCCAATTTAGAATATGAATTAAAAAAAAAAAAATAATATAACACATAATTATCATGACTAAATTTAAAACGGATAGCACTTCCCCTATATTTGTAACCTAACCATCTATCAATATCAGTTCAAATAATTCAAACAACAAGCAATTTTTCTTCTGTATATCTCCCCCATCACACAATTATATATATATATATATCATAGAACCTATTTCACTAAGACATGCAAATTCTCAACCATTTGTTGTCATTGCAGCACACAATTATAATCTTAGAGTCTACTTCACTATGGATGAATATTTAGGGTATTAAAACTTCTCCAACATACACTTGTATAATATTAAAAAGAATAAAAGATTATACCTCTTCCAATTAATAACAATCTTTTATAATGCTCCTTGCTAATTCCACTACCTAAAAATAAAATTAATTCTTGAAATATTATAACCTGGAATATATTGTATGCCTAAGCAATAACAATTAAATAGAGAAATATTGTTAACTGCTATTTTAAAAAGTATATTGTTCACTAAGACTATGCATATTTTCTATCTCCTCTACCTTTTCTCTGTCTCAAAACTTGTTCAAATATATGTACCCTTGTAGAGTCCAAGAACTTTACTTAGCTAATTATTTAGTAGTATTATAGTATGTATAGTATTATCTTTGTTACTGTGGATTTTTGGTTCAGACCGGGAATTATTTGGACACTCATAGTAGTACTTATAGATTTTCTAAGTTTAACCTATAGTTTAAGAATATTAATTTTAACCTAAGGTTGATTAATATGACTGATATTAAGGATTATATTTATTATACTATAAGGTTTAGATATCAACCAATAGGATTTTAAGCACATGTTATGAATGGTAATTAAGGATTAAGTATTTTTTAGGATTAAATTAAATAAGGGTAAAGTTTGAATGTTATAGGGTCAGTCAGCAGCTTTGAATACATTGAAGGCTTAGTCAAGGCTGTTTACTCCATTCAAACTTAGCTAAAAATGTGTAATTTCGTGTTTAAATATTCAGCGTGTGCCGATATATCGCAGCTATAGGGGGCGATATATCGCAGCACGTAGATACGGAAAACACGAGACGATGCACGGTCGCCTCGGGCATACTGGCCCAGGCGATATATCGCCTACAGGGGGCGATATATCGCCTCCTCCAGCATAAATTCAAACACTTTTGAATTCTTTTCCTTTCAACCATTCAAACTCCTCCATAAGTCCAGCATCTTTTGAACGAGTCTTCAGCCTCTGCTGAACGATTATTCAAATGATTTTCACCTAAAAAGCCATTATTTTTATTCAAGTAAAATCAAGATACTTTCATTCCCAAACTCTATAAATAGGACCTAGTACCCAGCCATTATTCACCTTTTGCTCTAAGTTCAGAAGCTGCTAGTGTTAAGTGAGTGTGAGAGTGTAAACACCTGGTTTGGGAAAATCATAAGCTTAAACATCATAAGCTTATCAAACACTTTGGGAAGTGAGGTTCTATAGTATTTCGGTTAAGGTGTAGATTGGTCTTTCAAGTCTTTGAGGTAACCAAAACTCTAGTTCATTTCTGTATTATGTTATTTTCTTTCTCATAATCTTCTACTCAATCTCTAACCTTAATCTTCATTTTGGTTAGGAAATCTAAGTTCTTGAGCACATAAGTTTCGGTAAGCATGTTTCTCAAATGGTTTAGTCTTTCCATCCCTTTCATTTCATCTCCTTTCTTCTTTAGACTCACTCTTTCTAATGGTTATTAGGAGTGTTCCAAAAGGTCCCAACTCAATCCACATATCCCGGTAACTTTGGTAAGGAAAATAGGATAGAATCTATATGTGTATTGCTTATGTGTTATGTTATGAAATGTGATATGTTATGAATATGTTATGAATGTGTATGTTTGTAGGCTTGGCCTTATGCCCTATTTGACTAATGTAGAGTCCAAGAACTTTACTTAGCTAATTGTTTAGTAGTATTATAGTATGTTTAGTGTTATCATTGTTACTTTGGATTTTTGGTTCAGACCGGGAGTTATTTGGACACTCATAGTAGTACTTATAGATTTTCTAAGTTTAACCTATAGTTTAAGAATATTAAGTATAACCTAAGGTTTGATTAATGTGTCTGATATTAAGGATTATATTATTATATTATAAGGTTTAGACATCAACCAATAGGATTTTAAGCACATGTTTTGAATGGTAATTAAGGATTAAGTATTTTTGAGGATTAAATTAAATAAGGGTAAAAGTTTGAATGTATAGGGTCAGTCAGCAGCTTTGAGCACGTTGAGGGCTTAGTCAAGGCTGTTTACTCCATTCAAACTCAGCTAAAAATGTGTAAATTCGTGTTTAAATATTCAGCGTATGCCGATATATCGCAGCTATAGGGGGCGATATGTCGCAGCACGTAGATACGGAAAACACGAATCGATGCACGGTCGCCTCGGGAACAAAGGTCCAGGCGATATATCGCCTATAGGGGGCGATATATCGCCTCCACCAGCATGAATTCAAATACATTTGAATTCTTTTCCCTTCAGCCATTCAAACTCCTTCAACAGTCCAGCATCTTCTGAACGAGTCTTCAGCCTCTGCTTAACGATTATTCAAATGATTTTCACCTAAAAAGCCATTATTTTTATTCAAGTAAAATCAAGATATTTTCATTCCCAAACTCTATAAATAGGACCTAGTACCCAGCCATTATTCACCATTTGCTCTAAGTTCAGAGGCTGCTAGTGTTAAGTGAGTGTGAGAGTGTAAACACTTGGTTTGGGGAAAAACTATAAGCTTAAACATCATAAGCTTATCAAACACTTTGGGAAGTGAGTGCTATAGTATTTCGGTGGATGTTAGATTGGTCTTGCAATCTTTGAGGTAAACCCAAGACTCTAGTTCTTTTCTGTATTTTTATGTTATTTCCTTTCTCAAAACCTTCTACTCAGTCCCCTAACCTTATTCTTATTTTGGTTAGGGAATCCAAGCTTTTAAGCATATAAGTCGGTAAGTATGTTTTCTATGGTTTAGTCTTTCCATCTCTTTCATTTCATCTCCTTTCTTTAGACTTACTCTTTCTTATGGTTTTAGGAGTGTTCCAACAATCCCAACTCAGTCCATAATCTCGGTAACTTTGGTAAGGAAATAGGCTAGAATCAACATGTTATGTGATTATGTTATGTTATTAAAAGTGTTATGATATATGTGTATGTTTGTAGGCTTGGGCATATGACCCATATGACTAACAAGACCCCAAATGGGTTATGGGCATATGACCTACTTAGCTAGTAGGACCCCACTAATCCCATGGGCATATGCTTGTTTAGTCTATGGGACCCCAAGTAATAATGGCCATTATAATAAGTGTATGTTATATGTATTATGTTAAGTCTTTATGTTTTCTTATGAAATTATGTATGTGACTTTGTGTTAGATTTTCCTTACTGGGCATTAGGCTCACTCCTTTCTGTTTATGTGCAGGAAAATAAGTTTAAAGGCGGAAAGATTCGTGACGCTTGGAGAATGTGTATCGATGATGAATGGAGTCAAGGGGCCGAGCGTTATTCGATTCGAGGATATAGTCTTCCTTTTATGTTTTTTATGGTTTTTATGTGTATTTTCCGCATTATGATGTCATGTCTTTTATTTAAAACCATGTTTTGTTTTAAAAACAATGGGATCCCAAAATCCTTCTTAGTATTCTGTTTATTTGTAAATAACTCTTATTTTCAAGTTACTCAATAAATAATGGTATTTTCGTAAAAATGTAAGTTTTATGTATAGTTTCGATAATGGTCCAATTAGTCTAGATTAGTGGGTCATTACAGTTGGTATCAGAGAAAACGGTTCCTTCGCATGAAGTTCTCCTCGATACACATGCTCAAAGCTCCGAATCGGACCGCCAAGTAAGTGTTTAAGTTACAAGTTACAAATTACTTTGTCTATGTGTATAGCTAACAACTTTAGTGTTTATGTTTCAGTGAAAAATGAATGGAGCTTTAACCTACCAAGATATCCGAGCCATTAAGGCCTTAAAAAGAATAAGGGAGCCAAGAAACACCGTAGGAGCCTTAGAAAGGATTACACGAAGGTTGCTTTTGTTTCACCAAGCAATAGGTGGCCTTCAAGAGGCTAAACAAATAATGCTAAGATCAACAGAACAATATGTATTAGTGATTAGATTGTTTAAAGATTTCCATCCTGTAATAGCAGCCTTAGGAGAAATATGGGAAGAAATGAATGATGAGGATGAATCACCATTAGCAATGAGATACTACTTCCTCTTAATTAGGTTCACCGCAAAATTTGAATTTCAATTCACCAAGGAGCAAAAGAATAGGATTCTCACAAACCTTCCTAGAGGGCATTTTGATGCTCATGATAATGATGACTATGAGGCTATAGATGATGATATGTTAGATGACGGATCGGATGTAGAAGATCCCGATTTTTAGATTAGTAGTTTTTATTTGTTTTATTTACTTTTATGTTATGATTGTAATAAGTGAAATTGTTTTCCAAATGAATAAACATGCTATTTGAATATCATGTGTGAGTTTGAATTTTTTTTTCACAATCATAATAAATACTAAATAAAATGAATAATGACTGAGTTCGGTGAGGGTGGATACAAATCAATGAACCTGGTTTCCTTATTGAGAGTTAGGGGGCCTTAGTAGTGGGAACGATTTTACTGATCCCAGCCCTCCCTCAATATGGTTAACTTTGGAACAAAGATAAGTTTCGAGCCTGAGAATTAAGTCATATAGGATGATTAGAAACACACTTAGAAAATAAAGATGACTTGTTTTTCTAAGTATAGAAACCCACTCTAATAATAAATAAAGACCTATATAATTTTTCATAAAAAGTCATAATAAATAGGTCCGAGATATGTTTGTTTTAGAATAAGTTTTTGCCTTAGAGCCTATTAGGAAAAAGTTCTAACATGTTTCTTTTAACTGTTAGAACTCTGCTACGATGTCTCTCCGAAGATCTGCTCGCACCAACGGGAACGCTTCCAACGATGTTCCAGCGACCAATGCGGTCCCTACCGTTCGCCGAAGGGGAGTGCGTGCTACTGCTCGCCGCAACGCGCCGGCACAGCCAGCTGACAACACTGCAGAGATTGCCAGACTGCGACAGCAAGTCGAGGAACTTCTGCAGCAACAACGCCAACAGGCTCAATCTCAGCCTCAGCCTCCGCCACAGCCGCAGCCGCAGCCACAGCCAATGGCCCCAGCACCCCAACAAGTTGGTCCATATGGGGGATGGCCTATGACGAACTACGCTCCTTATCCTGTACAGCATATGGAGCCAGTGTACGAGAGGTTTCGTAAGCAGCACGCTCCGAACTTCGAAGGGACTACGGACCCCTTTGAAGCAGAAGAATGGCTAAGGAATGTGGAGCCGATCCTAGCCCACATGAACCTCAATAATGCTGACCGCATATCCTGCGTCTCATCTTTACTCAAGAAAGATGCCAGGATATGGTGGGATTTGGTCCAGCAATCCCACGGTGCTGCCACTATGACGTGGACCCGATTTGTGGAGCTCTTCCACAAGAAGTACTACAATTCAGCAGTGCTTGCTACGAGAGTTGAGGAGTTCACCAATCTGAAGCAAGGGAACTTAACAGTGGTGGAATATGCTCGTCAGTTTGATCGCTTAGCCAAGTTCGCGGCAGAGTTAGTTCCAACCGATTATCTGAGGGTGAACAAATTCGTGAGAGGACTCCGACCAAAGATTGAGATGGGGGTGAAGCTAGCGAACCCGGGAAACACTTCATATGCCGACGTTCTTGAGACGGCAATTGAAGTAGAAAGGTTGCAAGCCAACGTGAGTAAAGAAGAAGCCAACAAGCCGGAACCTAGACAGCAGAGCCAACCTCAGGCCAGTCGGAACAACAATCAGTCCAGCAACAGTCAGTCCAACAAAAACGGTAACGGACAGAAGAAAAGGCATCCTGACAACAAGCAAGCCGACAACAATAAAAGGGCACGACCAAGTAATGGGGGAAATAGGTCGGGCTACGTGGAATACCCGCCATGTGCCAAATGTCAGAAGAAGCATCCTGGAGAATGCCGTGCCAACACCAAGGAGTGTTTCAACTGTGGTCAAGAAGGGCATCGTAAAAGAGACTGTCCTCAGCAAAAGCCGGAAGGAAAGAAGGACGAAAAGATGGTTCCTGCTCGGGTTTTTGCTTTAACCCAAGGAGAGGCGGATGCTAGCAACAAGGTGGTCACAGGTCAGGTTTCCATCCTCAATAAATTATGTCATGTATTATTTGATTCGGGAGCCACTCATTCGTATATTTCGTTAGGAATGATAGATAAACTAGACAAACCTAGTGAAAGATTTAGAACTAGGTTTGCAACCGAGTTGCCTTCAGGCAAAGTAGTTCTATCATCACGAATTGTACGAGGCGTACCAATCAAGATTGAGGACAAGGAACTAGAAGGAGACCTGATAGAGCTGGTGATCAAAGACTTCGACGTCATACTAGGCATGGATTGGCTAGCACGACATGGCGCAACGATCGACTGCAGACGCAAGAAGGTGGTGTTCGAGACTCCTGACGGCCAGAAACTGTGCTTCATGGGACAAGCTGCAGGACTACGCACACCGTTAGTATCATCTCTCAAAGCTCAGAGAATGATGGAGAAAGGATGTCAAGCATTCTTAGCCAACATCACGAATGTGGAGAAGGAGACATCACTCAAAGTTGGAGATGTTCGAGTCATACAAGAATTTCCAGAAGTATTTCCCGATGACTTGCCAGGATTGCCGCCAACTAGAGAAATAGACTTCACGATAGAATTAGTACCGGGCACCGAGCCTATCTCTAAGGCACCATACCGGATGGCACCTACGGAACTCAAGGAGTTAAAGACGCAGCTACAAGAACTCCTAGACTTGGGTTTCATTAGGCCAAGCCATTCACCATGGGGAGCTCCGGTACTATTCGTGAAAAAGAAGGACGGAAGTATGCGCATGTGCATAGACTACCGTGAGCTGAATAAAGTAACGATTAAGAACAAATACCCGCTACCTCGGATTGATGATTTGTTTGATCAACTCCGAGGCGCGACTGTATTCTCTAAGATCGATTTACGGTCCGGGTATCATCAGCTCAAGGTAAAGGGGGAAGATATTCCTAAGACAGCCTTTAGGACTCGTTATGGACATTACGAGTTCTTGGTTATGTCTTTTGGTCTTACTAACGCGCCAGCCGCGTTTATGGACTTAATGAATAGGGTCTTCAAGGACTACTTGGATAAATTCGTCGTTGTGTTCATCGACGACATTTTAATTTACTCCAAGGATGAAGTGGAGCACGAGGAACACTTGAGGATAATTTTGACGCGATTGAAGGAGCACCAACTCTACGCGAAGTTCAAGAAATGCGAGTTTTGGCTCTCACAAGTGGCGTTCCTCGGGCACATCATATCGAAAGACGGAGTCGCTGTGGATCCATCGAAGGTAGAGGCCGTGAAAGATTGGCCTAGACCAAAGAACGCATCGGAAGTAAGAAGCTTCTTAGGGCTAGCAGGTTACAATAGAAAGTTTGTAGAGGGCTTTTCTAAAATAGCCACTCCACTCACCAACCTGACCCGGAAGCAACAAAAGTTTAACTGGAATGATAAGTGTGAGGAAAGCTTCCAGTTGCTTAAGGATAAGCTTTGCTCAACCCCAGTACTTAGTGTCCCAACACCCAACGACAAGTTCGTTGTCTACTGTGATGCATCAAAGTTAGGATTGGGATGCATACTGATGCAAAATGACAAGGTGATAGCCTACACCTCACGTCAGTTAAAGGAGTATGAACAACGCTATCCAACTCACGATATGGAGTTGGCAGCGGTGGTCTTTGCGTTAAAAATCTGGCGCCATTATCTTTACGGAGAACGGTGCGAGATTTATACGGACCACAAAAGTTTAAAATACTTCTTTACTCAGAAGGAGCTTAACATGAGGCAGCGCCGGTGGTTGGAATTAGTAAAGGATTACGACTGCGAAATCCTATACCACCCGGGGAAGGCAAACGTAGTTGCCGATGCACTTAGCCGAAAAAGTTATGGGAACTTAGCAGCCTTATCCGGAATAGAAAAGCCACTGCAACAGGAGCTTATTAATGCTGGAATAGAAGTGGTGGTAGGCAAGCTGGCTAACTTGTCTATCCAATCGAATCTGCTAGAAGACATACGGAATGGTCAGAGACATGATGATTCGCTATCAACGCACATGGATGCAGTCAGAGAAGGCAAGACTACAGATTTCTCAATATCCAGTCAAGGTTTATTGAGATATAAGGATCGGGTATGCGTGCCAGGCGATCAAAGTATTAAGAAGACGATCCTAGAAGAAGCGCACAGCACCCCATACTCGGTTCATCCAGGGTCTACCAAGATGACTCATGACATCAAGGCAGTCTATTGGTGGCCAGGGATGAAGAAGGACATAGCGGAGTATGTATCTAAGTGTCTGGTATGCCAACAAGTGAAGGCGGAGCATCAGCGGCCTGCAGGATTATTGCAACCGCTTAGCATACCGGAGTGGAAGTGGGACGATATAGCCATGGACTTCGTGATGGGTCTGCCAAAGACAAATAAGCAGCATGATTCTGCTTGGATAGTCATAGATAGACTAACCAAGTCGGCTCATTTTCTGCCTGTTAAGACTTCTTATACGGCAGACCAATATGCAGACATCTACATCCAAGAGATTGTACGATTGCATGGAATCCCCAAGACGATAGTATCAGATAGAGGATCAGTGTTTACGTCAAGATTTTGGAGAAGCTTACAGCAAGCCATGGGTACTAAGTTAAGTCTTAGTACAGCTTTCCATCCTCAGACAGATGGGCAGTCAGAGCGTACGATTCAGATCTTAGAGGATATGCTACGCGCATGTGTACTTGACTTTGGAGGATCGTGGAACAAGTACTTACCGCTGATCGAGTTCTCGTACAACAACAGCTACCAGTCGACGATCGGAATGGCACCTTATGAGTTGCTATATGGAAGAAGGTGCCGATCACCATTGCACTGGGACGAGGTAGGAGAAAGGCAGCTTCTAGGGCCCGAAGCTGTTAGGCAAGCTCAAGAAGCAGTAACGCTTATTAGACAGCGTATGCTTGCTGCTCAAAGCCGACAGAAAAGCTATGCAGATACCAAGAGACGCGATGTGGAGTTCCAAGTTGGAGATCAAGTCTTCCTGAAGATATCTCCTATGAAGGGTGTCAAGCGGTTCGGGAAGAAAGGCAAGCTCAGTCCCCGATTCTTAGGTCTTTTTGAGATATTGGACAAAGTGGGACCAGTTGCGTATAGACTAGCCCTACCGCCAGCACTAGCCGATAGTCACAACGTCTTCCACATCTCGATGTTACGCAAGTATGTGTCAGACCCATCTCACGTCCTCAAGTACGACACCATAGCACTCCAGAAGGACTTAAGTTACGAGGAACGACCGGTTAGCATCCTAGATAGGGGGATGAAGCAGTTACGGTCCAAGAGCTTTCCTATAGTTAAAGTCCTATGGAGCAATAGTTCTGAACGCGAGGCAACGTGGGAGTTGGAAGAGGACATGCAGAGCCGGTATCCGGAATTATTTGGTAAGTAAATTTCGAGGACGAAATTCTTTTTAGTAGGGAAGAATTGTAGAGTCCAAGAACTTTACTTAGCTAATTGTTTAGTAGTATTATAGTATGTTTAGTGTTATCATTGTTACTTTGGATTTTTGGTTCAGACCGGGAGTTATTTGGACACTCATAGTAGTACTTATAGATTTTCTAAGTTTAACCTATAGTTTAAGAATATTAAGTATAACCTAAGGTTTGATTAATGTGTCTGATATTAAGGATTATATTATAAGGTTTAGACATCAACCAATAGGATTTTAAGCACATGTTTTGAATGGTAATTAAGGATTAAGTATTTTTGAGGATTAACTTAAATAAGGGTAAAAGTTTGAATGTATAGGGTTAGTCAGCAGCTTTGAGCACGTTGAGGGCTTAGTCAAGGCTGTTTACTCCATTCAAACTCAGCTAAAAATGTGTAAATTCGTGTTTAAATATTCAGCGTATGCCGATATATCGTAGCTATAGGGGGCGATATGTCGCAGCACGTAGATACGGAAAACACGAATCGATGCACGGTCGCCTCGGGAACAAAGGTCCAGGCGATATATCGCCTATAGGGGGCGATATATCGCCTCCACCAGCATGAATTCAAATACATTTGAATTCTTTTCCCTTCAGCCATTCAAACTCCTTCAACAGTCCAGCATCTTCTGAACGAGTCTTCAGCCTCTACTGAACGATTATTCAAATGATTTTCACCTAAAAAGCCATTATTTTTATTCAAGTAAAATCAAGATATTTTCATTCCCAAACTCTATAAATAGGACCTAGTACCCAGCCATTATTCACCATTTGCTCTTAGTTCAGAGGCTGCTATTGTTAAGTGAGTGTGAGAGTGTAAACACTTGGTTTGGGGAAAAACTATAAGCTTAAACATCATAAGCTTATCAAACACTTTGGGAAGTGAGTGCTATAGTATTTCGGTGGATGTTAGATTGGTCTTGCAATCTTTGAGGTAAACCCAAGACTCTAGTTCTTTTCTGTATTTTTATGTTATTTCCTTTCTCAAAACCTTCTACTCAGTCCCCTAACCTTATTCTTATTTTGGTTAGGGAATCCAAGCTTTTAAGCATATAAGTCGGTAAGTATGTTTTCTATGGTTTAGTCTTTCCATCTCTTTCATTTCATCTCCTTTCTTTAGACTTACTCTTTCTTATGGTTTTAGGAGTGTTCCAACAATCCCAACTCAGTCCATAATCTCGGTAACTTTGGTAAGGAAATAGGCTAGAATCAACATGTTATGTGATTATGTTATGTTATTAAAAGTGTTATGATATATGTGTATGTTTGTAGGCTTGGGCATATGACCCATATGACTAACAAGACCCCAAATGGGTTATGGGCATATGACCTACTTAGCTAGTAGGACCCCACTAATCCCATGGGCATATGCTTGTTTAGTCTATGGGACCCCAAGTAATAATGGCCATTATAATAAGTGTATGTTATATGTATTATGTTAAGTCTTTATGTTTTCTTATGAAATTATGTATGTGACTTTGTGTTAGATTTTCCTTATTGGGCATTAGGCTCACTCCTTTCTGTTTATGTGCAAGAAAATAAGTTTAAAGGCGGAAAGATTCGTGACGCTTGGAGAATGTGTATCGATGATGAATGGAGTCAAGGGGCCGAGCGTTATTCGATTCGAGGATATAGTCTTCCTTTTATGTTTTTTATGGTTTTTATGTGTATTTTCCGCATTATGATGTAATGTCTTTTATTTAAAACCATGTTTTGTTTTAAAAACAATGGGATCCCAAAATCCTTCTTAGTATTCTGTTTATTTGTAAATAACTCTTATTTTCAAGTTACTCAATAAATTATGGTATTTTCGTAAAAATGTAAGTTTTATGTATAGTTTCGATAATGGTCCAATTAGTCTAGATTAGTGGGTCATTACAACTAACGAGACCCCAAAAAGATTATGGGCATATGCCTACTTAGCTAGTAGGACCCCACTAATCTCATGGGCATAAGCTTGTTTAGTCTATGGGACCCCAAGTAATAATGGCCATTATAATAAGTGTATGTATTAAGTGTTATGATATGTCTTTACGTTTATTATCAAATTTATGTTTATGACTATGTGTTATATTTTCCTTGCTGGGCATTAGGCTCATTCCTTTCTGTTTTATGTGCAGGAAAATAAGCTTTAGAGGCGGTAAGATTCGTGACGCTTAGAGGATGTGTATCGATGGTGAATGGAGTCAAGGGGCCGAGCGTTATTCGATTCGAGGATGTAGTCTCATTTTACCTCTTTATGGTTTTATATGTATTTACTCGCATTTCTTATGTAATTCTTTTCATTTAAATCATGTTTTTGTTTTTAAAGACAATGGGATCCCATATCCTTCTTAGTATTCTATTTTTGTAAGTAACTCTTGTTTTTACAAGTTTATAATAAATTATGGTATTTCCGCAAAAATGTAAGTTTTATGTATAGTTTCATTAATGGTCCAAATAGTCTAGAATACTGGGTCATTACAGTTGGTATCAGAGCAAACAGTTCCTTTGCATGAAGTTCTCCTCGATACACATGCTCGAAGCTCCGAATCTGACCGCCAAGTAAGTATTTAAGTTACAAGTTACTTTACTTATGTATATAGCTAACAACTTTAGTGTTTATGTTTCAGTTAAGAATGAACGGAGCTTTAACCTACCAAGACATCCGAGCCATTAAGGCCATAAAAAGAATAAGGGAGCCAAGAAACACCGTAGGAGCCCTAGAAAGGATCACTCGAAGGTTGCTTTTGTTTCACCAAGAGATAGGTGGCCTTCAAGAGGCTAAGCAAATAATGTTAAGATCAACGGAACAATATATATTAGTAATTAGGTTGTTTAAAGATTTTCATTCTGTAATAGCAGCCTTAGAAGAGATATGGGAAGAGATGCATGAGGAGGATGAATTACCATTAGCGATGAGATACTATTTCCTCTTAGTTAGGTTCACCGCCAAATTTGAGTTTCAATTCACAAATGAGCAAAAACATAGGATTCTCACCAACCTTCCTAGAGGGCATTTTGATGCTCATGATAATGATGACTATGAGGCAATAGATGATGATATGTTAGATGACGGATCAGATGTAGAAGATCCTGATTTTTAGATTAGTAGTTTTTATTTGTTTTATTTACTTTTTATGTTATGATTGTAATAAGTGAAAATTGTTTTTCCAAATGAATAACATGCTATTTGAATATCATGTGTGAGTTTGATTTTATTTTCGCAATCATAATAAATACTAAATAAAATGAATAATGACTAAGTTCAGTGAGGGTGGATACAAATCAATGAACCTAGTTTCCTTATTGAGAGTTAGGGGGCCATAGTAGTGGGAACGATTTTACTGATCCCAGCCCTCCCTCAATATGGTTAACTTTGGAACAAAGATAAGTTTCGAGCCTGAGAATTAAGTCATATAGGATGATTAGAAACACACTTAGAAAATAAAGATGACTTGTTTTTCTAAGTATAGAAACCCACTCTAAATAATAAATAAAGACCTAAATAATTTTTCATAAGAAGTCATAATAAATAGGTCCGAGATATGTTTGTTTTAGAATAAGTTTTTGCCGTAGAGCCTATTAGGAAAAGTTCTAACATGTTTCTTTCAACTGTTAGAACTCTGCTACGATGTCTCTCTGAAGATCTGCACACACCAACGGAAACACCTCCAACGATGTTCCAGCAACCAATGCGGTTCCAACAGTTCGCTGAAGGGGAGTGCGTGCTACTGCTCGCCGCAACGCGCCGGCACAGCCAGCTGACAACACTGCAGAGATTGCCAGACTGCGACAGCAAGTCGAGGAACTTCTGCAGCAACAACGCCAACAGGCTCAATCTCAGCCTCAGCCTCCGCCACAGCCGCAGCCACAGCAAATGGCCCCAGCACCCCAACAAGTTGGTCCATATGGGGGATGGCCTATGACGAATCACGCTCCATATCCTGTACGGCACATGGAGCCAGTGTACGAGAGATTCCGCAAGCAGCACGCTCCGAACTTTGAAGGGACTACGGACCCCTTTGAAGCAGAAGAATGGCTAAGGAATGTGGAGCCGATTCTGGCCCACATGAACCTCAGTAATGCGGACCGTATATCCTGCGTCTCATCTTTACTCAAGAAAGATGCCAGGATATGGTGGGACTTGGTCCAGCAATCCCATGATGCTGCCACCATGACATGGACCCGATTTGTGGAAATCTTCCACAAGAAGTACTACAATTCGGCGGTACTCGCTACAAGAGTTGAGGAGTTCACCAACCTGAAGCAAGGGAATTTAACAGTGGCAGAATATGCTCGTGAGTTTGACCGCTTAGCAAAGTTCGCGGCAGAATTAGTTCCAACCGATTATCTGAGGGTGAACAAATTCGTGAGAGGACTCCGACCAAAGATCAAGATGGGGGTGAAGCTAACAAACCCGGGAAACACTTCATATGCCGACGTTCTTGAGACGGCAATTGAAGTAGAAAGGTTACAGGCCAACGTAAGCAAAGAAGAAGCAAGTAAGCCTGAACCCAGACAGCAGAGCCAACCTCAGGCCAGTCGGAACAACAATCAGTCTAGCAATAGCGGCAACAATCAGTCCAACAACAACGGTAACGGACAAAAGAGAAGGCATCCTGACAACAAGCAAGCCGACAGTAATAAAAGGGCACTACCAAATAATGGGGGAAATAGGTCGGGATACGTGGAATACCCGCCATGTGCAAAATGTCAGAAGAAGCACCCCGGAGAATGCCGCGCCAACACCAAGGAATGTTTCAATTGTGGTCAAGAAGGGCATCGCAAGAAAGAATGTCCTCAACAAAAGCCGGAAGGAAAGAAGGACGAAAAGATGGTTCCTGCTCGTGTATTTGCTTTAACCCAAGGAGAGGCGGATGCTAGAAACAAGGTGGTCACAGGTCAGGTTTCCATCCTCAATAATTTATGTCATGTATTATTTGATTCGGGAGCCACTCATTCGTATATTTCGTTAGGAATGATAGATAAACTAGACAAACCTAGTGAAAGATTTAGAACTAGGTTTGTAACCGAGTTGCCTTCGGGCAAAGTAGTTCTATCATCACGAATTGTACGAGGCGTACCAATCAAGATTGAGGACAAGGAACTAGAAGGAGACCTGATAGAGCTGGTGATCAAAGACTTCGACATCATACTAGGCATGGATTGGCTAGCACGTCATGGCGCAACGATCGACTGCAGACGCAAGAAGGTTACATTCGATACTCCTGACGGCCAGAAACTATGTTTTATGGGACAAGCTTCAGGACTACGCACCCCGTTAGTGTCATCTCTCAAAGCTCAGAGAATGATGGAGAAAGGATGTCAAGCATTCTTAGCCAGCATCACGAATGTGGAGAAGGAGACATCACTTAAGGTTGGAGATGTTCAAGTCATACAAGAATTTCCAGAAGTATTTCCTGATGACTTGCCAGGATTGCCGCCAACTAGAGAAATAGACTTCACGATAGAATTAGTACCGGGCACCGAGCCTATCTCTAAGGCACCATACAGGATGGCACCGACGGAACTCAAGGAGTTAAAGACGTAGCTACAAGAACTCCTAGACTTGGGTTTCATTAGGCCAAGCCATTCACCATGGGGAGCTCCGGTACTATTCGTGAAGAAGAAGGACGGAAGTATGCGCATGTGCATAGACTACCGTGAGCTGAATAAAGTAACAATTAAGAACAAATACCCACTATTTGTTTGATCAACTCCGAGGCACGACTGTATTTTCTAAGATCGATTTACGGTCCGGGTATCATCAGCTCAAGGTAAAGGGAGAAGATATTCCTAAGACAGCCTTTAGGACTCGTTATGGACACTACGAGTTCTTGGTTATGTCTTTTGGTCTTACTAACGCACCAGCCGCGTTTATGGATTTAATGAATAGGGTCTTCAAAGACTACTTGGATAAATTCGTCATTGTGTTCATCGACGACATTTTAATTTACTCCAAGGATGAAGTGGAGCACGAGGAACACTTGAGGATGATTTTGACGCGATTGAAGGAGCACCAACTCTACGCGAAGTTCAAGAAATGCGAGTTTTGGCTTTCACAAGTGACGTTCCTCGGGCACATCATATCAAAAGACGGAGTTGCAGTAGATCCATCGAAGGTAGAGGCCGTGAAGGATTGGCCTAGACCGAAGAACGCGTCAGAAGTAAGAAGCTTCTTAGGGCTAGCAGGTTATTATAGAAAGTTTGTAGAGGGCTTTTCTAAGATAGCCACTCCACTCACCAACCTGACCCGGAAGCAACAAAAGTTTAACTGGAATGATAAGTGTGAGGAAAGCTTCCAGTTGCTTAAGGATAAGCTTTGCTCAACACCAGTACTTAGTGTCCCAACACCCAACGACAAGTTCGTTGTCTACTGTGATGCATCAAAGCTAGGATTGGGATGCGTGCTGATGCAAAACAACAAAGTGATAGCCTATGCCTCACGTCAGTTAAAGGAGTATGAGCAACGCTATCCAACTCACGATATGGAGTTGGCAGCGGTGGTCTTTGCGTTAAAAATCTGGCGCCATTATCTTTACGGAGAACGGTGCGAGATTTACACGGACCACAAAAGTTTAAAATACTTCTTTACGCAGAAGGAGCTCAACATGAGGCAGCGCAGGTGGTTAGAGTTAGTAAAGGATTACGACTGCGAAATCCTATACCACCCGGGAAAGGCAAATGTAGTTGCCGATGCGCTCAGCCGGAAAAGCTATGGGAATTTAGCAGCCTTATCCAGAATTTAGATATCAACCAATAGGATTTTAAGCACATGTTATGAATGGTAATTAAGGATTAAGTATTTTTTAGGATTAAATTAAATAAGGGTAAAGTTTGAATGTTATAGGGTCAGTCAGTAGCTTTGAATACGTTGAAGGCTTAGTCAAGGCTGTTTACTCCATTCAAACTTAGCTAAAAATGTGTAATTTCGTGTTTAAATATTCAGTGTGTGCCGATATATCGCAGCTATAGGGGGCGATATATCGCAGCACGTAGATACGGAAAACACGAGACGATGCACGGTCGCCTCGGGCATACTGGCCCAGGCGATATATCGCCTACAGGGGGCGATATATCGCCTCCTCCAGCATAAATTCAAACACTTTTGAATTCTTTTCCTTTCAGCCATTCAAACTCCTCCATAAGTCCAGCATCTTTTGAACGAGTCTTCAGCCTCTGCTGAACGATTATTCAAATGATTTTCACCTAAAAAGCCATTATTTTTATTCAAGTAAAATCAAGATACTTTCATTCCCAAACTCTATAAATAGGACCTAGTACCCAGCCATTATTCACCTTTTGCTCTAAGTTCAGAAGCTGCTAGTGTTAAGTGAGTGTGAGAGTGTAAACACCTGGTTTGGGAAAATCATAAGCTTAAACATCATAAGCTTATCAAACACTTTGGGAAGTGAGGTTCTATAGTATTTCGGTTGAGGTGTAGATTGGTCTTTCAAGTCTTTGAGGTAACCAAAACTCTAGTTCATTTCTGTATTATGTTATTTTCTTTCTCATAGTCTTCTACTCAATCTCTAACCTTAATCTTCATTTTGGTTAGGAAATCTAAGTTCTTGAGCACATAAGTTTCGGTAAGCATGTTTCTCAAATGGTTTAGTCTTTCCATCCCTTTCATTTCATCTCCTTTCTTCTTTAGACTCACTATTTCTAATGGTTATTAGGAGTGTTCCAAAAGGTCCCAACTCAGTCCACATATCCCGGTAACTTTGGTAAGGAAAATAGGATAGAATCTATATGTGTATTGCTTATGTGTTATGTTATGAAATGTGATATGTTATGAATATGTTATGAATGTGTATGTTTGTAGGCTTGGGCTTATGCCCTATTTGACTAACGAGACCCCAAAAAGATTATGGGCATATGCCTACTTAGCTAGTAGGACCCCACTAATCTCATGGGCATAAGCTTGTTTAGTCTATGGGACCCCAAGTAATAATGGCCATTATAATAAGTGTATGTATTAAGTGTTATGATATGTCTTTACGTTTATTATCAAATTTATGTTTATGACTATGTGTTATATTTTCCTTGCTGGGCATTAGGCTCATTCCTTTCTGTTTTATGTGCAGGAAAATAAGCTTTAGAGGCGGTAAGATTCGTGACGCTTAGAGGATGTATATCGATGGTGAATGGAGTCAAGGGGCCGAGCGTTATTCGATTCGAGGATGTAGTCTCATTTTACCTCTTTATGGTTTTATATGTATTTACTCGCATTTCTTATGTAATTCTTTTCATTTAAATCATGTTTTTGTTTTTAAAGACAATGGGATCCCATATCCTTCATAGTATTCTATTTTTGTAAGTAACTCTTGTTTTTACAAGTTTATAATAAATTATGGTATTTCCGCAAAAATGTAAGTTTTATGTATAGTTTCGTTAATGGTCCAAATAGTCTAGATTACTGGGTCATTACAACCCTCCAACCACAGCAAGATTTACTAGCTCTCTTAGCTTGGTGCTCTTACCGTAGCACTGTACAAGTCCAACTAAGTTCTTCATTTTATCAAGTCTTGTCACTTAAGAAACCACTACATCAGAGTTGATATTAGTAGTATTAGGATTTCTCTTTTAGTTAATTAGCAATACAAAAATCATGAATTTATTGTAAAAATAACAGCACGCTGAAAATTTAGCACAAGGCATCACCTTCAATAGTCTACATTTGTCACACAAACCTTAAATTTCTTCCTCTAGTGGTTCAAATGAGCTCTTATGTAAATTTTTACAAGTTTCCATGAAACCACTTGGTTGCTCATCTTTTTTTTTTTTTTAAAAAAATACTCGATGGTCTCCCTACATCCATGCCCATTGATGTCAACACTTTTTCGTACCAAAATGTAAACTTCTATTTCAAATAACAAAGTGGCTACGTGGGCTATTGTTAATCCAAACCAACAACAATAATAACTAGTAGAATAATAATGAGGAAAATGATTTGGGACACAAAATACTACAAATCTTGTATAAATATTTATTTATTTGTATAGCTTTTATAATTCTATGTGCCATAAACTAGAACACTTATCACTTATAGAAATAAACACATGAACAGTAAAAATGTTCATAGGAAAATATATATTTATATATAAATATTAAATAAGCATATAACAACATACTCAATAAGATTAAGATAGGTTTAAAGAAAAGTGAGCACTAAAGCTTAAGAGTATATCTTAATTTAATAGAGTAGCAAGCTGAGATAAGGTGAGGTGAATTATGAATTATGGCCTAAATGAACTTTAATATATATATATATATATTACATATCACATAAGCAAAGTAGCATAGTCATTGATGATTGCTGCTTATTATGACCATGGAAATGTGTCCCTAAAACTAAACTAATATGGTGGGGTGGATCTAGGCAAGTTACACCGTCAGTGCAGTAGAAGCTACACATCTATGATATACAAAGTACCCAAATAGAACCATATAGCATTGAACACATATTTTCTAGGAAACCAAATCTAACCTATCCTTATAAAATTAGAAGAAGAAAAATCTGCTAGGAAACTCACATAAATTCTAACATAGGTAAACTCACATAAAGTATCACATAAACTCGCATATAAAATATATTACTACATTAAATTTTTAAGTTTATATTGAACATGTGCCAAGCACATACCAAACACTAGTTTTAAATAAAAAGAGAAGCATATATGTTACCAAACTGTTGCACTAGTATATATGCACTAGATTTTCGCAGTTTCAAATATTCTTAGTGACAAGAGCTATTATGTTTTTTTTCCTATATTTAATTGAATGTTATGCCTATTTCTATCTTAAAAAAAATTAAATAGTACTTGTAACACCCTGGATAACCAAGGTCGTTACACTGTGTGATTATAAAAGTGCAAAACTTGCTAATCAAGTTGTATGCAAACGTTACCCGAAAGTCGTAATTAGGTTAGGGTTAAAAGATTTTGGTCATAAATAGGAAATTTCTTATTAAAATAAACGTTTAGTACATGGGATCCCAAAATAGGTTTTATAGGGCAGTTTACAAATTTCAAAGTTTATGTACAACCACAAGCCACTATAAAGGGAAAATAGACACTTTAGGTTCTCATGTCCCTGTACCACTCCTCGGCCATGGTGACCGATTAGCTAACTATGTACATTCTGCCCCATAGCTCTCCAACTCAGGACTGGTCCACTTTGCCCTTGCCTTTACCTGCACCACGTAGCACCCATGAGCCAAGGCCCAGCAAGGAAACCATAATACAGAGCATAAACGATAATCAATAGTCAGATAATTCATAAATCATCAATTATATATTCAGCAGGTCACATTGTTCACAAAATCAATGATATCAATCTGTAAATCAATAATCAATCATCCAAATAATAAACATGCCATAGTCATCATATTAATAACAATAAACATATCACATAATATCCAAGGTCAACGCCCTTAGGCCGCACCCTCTGAATGTCCCACTGACTCTGGCTCGCTTAGACCAAGCTCAGTGATTATATACTTAACCTCAGCTACCAGTGGCCGGCCGCGGCCTGTGCGCAAATATTAATTCCAGCACTCTTAGGCCGTTTATCTCATGTCCCCATGGCATAATACCATCATATGACATCACATACAAGTATAGGGAACTCTTAGTCCCAACATAATCAAATAACCAAGTGCAATTTCCTTACCTTTGATTCCGAGCGCTTCGACTAATTGAGATTACCCTCGAGCACGATCCCGATCCGAGCCCTAACGAACACCTAGTCACAACCATAGAATAGAATCCTCATTAACATTCAATTTTGTAACCTCACTTCAAAACTAATCCCAAGGCCTCGATAATCCCAATTTCACCAAACGGGGTGGTGGAATCGATCCCCGAGCCCCCAAGCTAAAACCCTAAGAAAAATACCCAAAACCCATTTCTGGAGGTAGGGTAGCGCTACAGTGCCACAAGAAGGGCGCTACAGCGCTACAGGCAAAGACAAAATCCCCCAGAACACGAAGTATAGCGCTGTAGCGCTCCAATGCTAGCGCTGCAGTGCTACAACCAACACAAGCCCACTTTCTGGGTTTTTCCTTCGAACTTTCCCGAGCCAAAGCTCCACCAAACCACTCCTAACATTATCTAACCTCAATATAAAACCTACAATTCGCTATAACTCAACCAAATCAATCCATCGACATAAAAACCTAGCTAAAAACATCATCAATCAGAGAAACTAAACTTGAGCTCAAAAGCTCAAGAACATCATCAGAAAACCAGAAACCCAGAACTTCAAAGTTGGAATTTGTTACCTTAGCTGAGGGAATTTGACTCTAGGTTGCTTTCAATTCCTTTCCAGACTTTAGTTCGTCAAATCCTCAAGCTCAAGTCCTTAAATTCCCATCAAAAATCCAAATTCAAAGAATTACCATAACAAACCCAAAAAAAACTCATACAAAACCTTTAACCCTTACCTTAATTGATAGCTAATTCCAGTTAAGCTCCTTAGCCACTCCAAGGGTCAAAGTCCCAAGACCTAGCCTAGACGTCCCTGAGTTCACAGCTCCAAAATCCACAAGAGAGAGAGAGGGGAAGAAGAAATTGTGTGGGAGAGTAATGGTGAGTTGTAAGCTCTGTTTTTCTTTCCTTTTATTTTCCTTCAGTTTCTAACCCTTCTACAATTTTCCACTAGAATCTAAATGAGCAGAATGTCACTTGTCCCCTTTTTAAACATCAAAAGACACTTTTTCCCTCCCAATTAAATCCAAGTCTTTAATCACTCTAAGGGCATTTTGGTCATTTGCTCCCAATTCCCGCTAATTCCTCGAGTGTCCCTAACGTTTACCACTTAAATCATGCCATCTAATTAATCACCAATTATTTTCCCCAATATCAAATAGTCTCTAATATATATTCCAAATTCCCAGAAATGTCCCCAGGCTCCCCCAAGCCGGATATAAACCCCCGTTGTGACTATTTTGCTAAACCGCTGACTAGGATCGCCTCGAGCTACAAGCTGCAAATATATCCACATAATAATGTGGTCTCAACAATTTATCACAAATAATCACGTTTATGCCCTCAACTGGCAAAAATTACGAATATGCCCGTATAAGCTAAACAGGTCCTATATGCATACTAATACTCATAGTCATGCATTTCACACATCCATATAATCATATAAGCATGCTTATCACATAATCATGAATTATACCATATAAATCACAAATAAACCAATTATGTCCTCCCGACATACTAATCAAGGTCCTTAAGCCTTAATAGTGATTTTTGGGTCGTTACAACTATCCCCTCCTACTGAGAATTTCGTCCTCGAAATTTTACCTGAATAACTCGGGATACTGATCCCACATTGCTGACTCAAGCTCCCAGGTCGCCTCCTCGACCCTACTATTCTTCCATAACACTTTAACCAGAGGCATTGTCTTGTTTGGTAGAACCTTATCCTTATGATCCAAAATCTGAATCGGTCGCTCCTCATAGGAAAAATATGTTTGCAATTCCAAGTCTTCATACTTCAATACATGTGTCGTATCTAAGATGTACTTCCAGAGCCTAGAGACATGGATTACGTCATGAACTACCGACAACGATGGAGGCAAAGCTAACCTGTAAGTCACCTGTTCGATCCTTTCCTAGATCTCAAATGGTCCGATGAATCTAGGGCTCAACTTTCCCTTCTTCCCAAACCACCTCACCCATCGCAGTGGTGAAACCGACAGAAACATGTGGTCCCCAACCTAGACCTCCATGTCCCTATGCTTAGGATCAACGTAGCTTTTCTGTCTGCTCTGCGAAGCAAGCATTCTAGCTCGGATCTTCTCAATAGCTTCAATGGTCTTCTGAACCATGTCCGGCCCCAAATACTTCCTCTCACCTATCTCATCCCAATGAATGGGCTATCTACATCTCCTCCCATATAACATCTCATATGGGGCCATTCCTATTGTCGATTGATAACTGTTGTTGTATGAAAATTCAATCAACGGGAGATACTTACTCCAAGATCCCTCAAAGTCAATTACGCATGCCCTAAGCATATCCTCCAAAACTTGAATCGTCCTTTGAGACTGTCCATCAGTCTGAGGATGAAAGGTCGTGCTGAACTTCAATTGAGTCCCCATAGCCTTCTGCAAACTACCCCAAAACTTGGAGGTAAAGATATGATCCTGGTCTGACACAATATACTTAGGAACCCCGTTGATATCGCCCAATAACTCCTAAGCAGTCGCAGTAATAATCGGGCTATGTCTTATCCACAGAGAGGTAAAATACAAGTAAAAAGGAAGATTAGTAAATCAGAAATAATAAACTTTGAAATGATGTAACTTTGAAAAAGAATATAAACATTAAATAAACAAAATCGAGGAATTAAAATCATAAAGAAAATATGGAAGGCATTAGTTTCATTCATTCAAACATATATATATTTTAATAAAATTGATTCATTATACTCAACTATAATTCTACACCATTAATTATAGTTGGAAAATATATATAATAAAGCTCACCTTAAATTATGTTCTTTAATTAAATTATACTAACTTCTAATTTTAAAAACCTATCATATTATATACTTTAAAGCGACAAAATACCAATGGCAGAATACAGTAAAAAGCATATAATATAACAAATATCCTAAATTAAATTAAAAACCTAAATTACATAAGAAGAGCATGACTAGACTTATGTAAAAGATAATAATAAATTTAGAATAAAAATTAGAAAAAAATAAATTTAATTGTAACAAATATATAGAAATGAAGAACAAAATAAAGAATCAATATATTAAAAATATAATGTTAAACATGAACTCCACTCTAGCCTTTCCACAAGAGAATTTAGCCTAAAATAGGCATTGTCTTCACTCAAATTAATGTAAAATAAATGAAAGAAAATAAGTGTTTTTCTCTCCAACAATACTCTCTATACTTCCTTCTACAATCTAATGATTTTTTACTCCATTTGGTACTCTATTTATAGTATAAATAGGACTCAAAAACATGTAGAACCGTGTACAAAATAGTGAAAAAATGACTGCAAAATAGGTGCAAAGTGGGAAATGGCTACTGGTGGAGTGGGGGAAAAGGACTGATCGTGGCAGCTGACGGTCGGGCGCGTGGGGAGCATGGACTGACGAGTGGGACGTGTGTCCTTCTCTGATTGGCTCAGCAGGCGGCTATCAGGCGGTCAGGTGGATGGGACGTGGCGCCAGGCGGCGCCAGGCGGCGCCAGGCAGTCAGGTGGTAGGGCGCGGCTCGGCTCGGCTGGAGGAACGGCTCGGCGGCTTCGTCAAGCGCTGTGGGACGCGTGTCGCATGCTGGAGGAACGGCTCGGCTGGCGTGGCTTGGCTAGCCGAATGGCAGGCTGCCAAGTGGCAGCGTGACATTTGCTGAAGGCTTGGGCCTGGGTGATTTGGGCTTGATTTTGGGCCTATTTCTCCTTCAAAAATACCACTTTATCACCATTTTTTTCAATTATAATTCTTTCTTTCTTCTTTCTTTTTGTTTGTGTAAAAAAATATATTTTATTTCATGAAAATTAAACACAAATTAAATTAAAATTAATATTTTCAAATATAAAATATATGACAATAAATCCATGAAAATATTAATTAAAACTTAATTAATTTTACACTTTTAAGACTAATAAAATGATATTTTTGAGCACTAATCACAACCCCCAACTAGCTTATTGCTAGTCTCTAGCAATTCAAGCGAAATAAGAAATGTCAACATGATATTTTTCAGGTCAAAAATGATAAAAGAACTTAAGTATCAACACAAAATGTTAGTAACAAGTCAACAAGAGTTATCAAGATTACTTCGAATAAATCTAGAGTTGTGAGTGTGTGCACCAAACTTGAACCTTCTTACCGCAAATCATAGCACATAAAGCCTTTGAAATTATGCCAAGTAAAAGTCTCAACTCCATTAACCTCTCATGTAATTGAAAATATTTAAAGTTTAAGGGTTTCACTCATGGAGTTGGAAAAAGAAGTAAGCACTCATCAAATGCGTATATATTTAGGACAAACTCTTAAATAATTATTGAAATGAAGATAGGAAATAAACGATTTGGACAACCACCATAAAGAGTACCACAAAACAAGTTTTTCAGGATTTTAAGTTAAATAGACAATCTTTACATTTATTCTAAGAGCCATAAAATAAAACATGAAATTAATAAACACACATTTTTTTTTTTGGACACAAGAGACAACATAATTGAAAATGATAGAAATATTGCTCTTGTGTCTTTCTCCTTTTTTTTTCTATTTTTTTTTTCATTTTCTTTTTCATGAACAACATAATAAAAGGCTCTTTAATAAGATTTGTCTATAGAAAATATTATCCCTAAAACATCTGTAGAGTCCAAGAACTTTACTTAGCTAGTTAGATAGTAGTATTATAGTAATTGTAGTATTATCTTTATAACTGTGGATTTTTGGTTCAGACCGGGATTTATTTGGACACTCATAGTAGTACTTGTAGATTTTCTAAGTTTAACCTATAGTGTAGGAATATTAATTTTAACCTAAGGTTTGATTAATATGACTGATATTGAGGATAATATTTATTATACTATAAGGTTTAGATAAGAACCAATAGGATTTTAAGCACATGTTATGTATGGGTTATTAATGATTAAGTATTTTGAGGATTTAATTTATTAAGGATAAAATTTGAATGCTCTAAGGTCAGTCAGCAGCTTTGAATACGTTTGAGGGCTTAGTCAAGGCTGTTTACTCAATTTGAATTAAGCTAAAAATGTGTAATTTCGTGTTTAAATAATCAGTGTATGCCGACATATCGCAGTTATAGGGGGCGATATATCTCAGCACGTAGATACGGAAAACACGAAACGATGCACGTTTGCCTCGGGCATAATGGTCCAGGCGATATATCACCTATAGGGGGTGATATATCGCCTCCTTCAGCATATTTTGAATGTTTTTGAAATCATTTTCCATTCAACCCTTCAACCTCTTGATAAGTCCAGCACCTTTCTGAACGAGTCTTCAGCCTCTGCTGAACGATAATTCAAATTATTTTCACTTAATAAGCCATTATTTTTATTCAAGTTAAATTAAGATCCTTTCATTCCTAAACTCTATAAATAGGACCTAGCACCCAGCCATTATTCATCTTTTGCTCTAAGTTCAAAGGCTGCAAGTTGCTAGGTGAGTGTGAGAGTGTAAACACTTGGGTTGGGAATCATAAGCTTATCAAACACTTGGGGAAGTAAGGTTTTATAGTATTTCGGTTCGAGGTTTAGATTGGTCTTACAAATCTTCAAGGTATTTCCACACTTTAGTTCATTGGTATTATTTTATTTTAAGTTCTCATAGTCTTCTACTCAACCTTCTAACCTTAATCTTTATTTTGGTTAGGAAATCTAAGAACTTGGACATAAGTTTTTGGTAAGTATTTTCTCAATGGTTTAGTCCTTCCATTCCTTTCATTTCTCTTCTTCACTATACTCACTCTTTTTCAAATGGTTCTTAGGAGTGTTCCAAAGTCCCAACTCTGTCCTCTTATCCCGGTAATTTTGGTAAGGAAAATAGGATAGAATTCATATGTTATATGTTTTATATGTTATCTTATGTTTTTATGTTATGAAATGTGTTATGTTATGTATGTATGTAGGCTTGGGCATATGACCCATTTGACTAACAAGCCCCAAATGGATTATGGGCATATGACCTACTTAGCTAGTAGGACCCCACTAATCTAATGGGCATATGACTTGTTTAGTCTATGGGAGCCCAAGTAATAATGGCCATTATAGTATGTGTATGATATAAGTGTTATGTTATGTTTTTATGTTTCTTATGTAATTTATGTATATGAACTATGTGTTAGATTTTCCTTGCTGGGCATTAGGCTCATTCCTTTTTGTTTATATGTGCAGGAAAATAGTTATAGTGGCGGGAAAGATTCGTGGATGCTTGGGGGAATGTGTATCGATGATGAATGGATTCAAGGAGTCGAGAGTTCGATTTCGAGGATGTAGTCTTTTATTTATGGTTTATGTGTATTTTTCCACACCTATTTATGTAATCTCTTTTAATTTCAATTAAGATATGTTTTCTTTTTAAAACAATGGGATCCCATATCCTGCTTTGAGTTTATGTAAGTTTAAACATTGGTTTTTACAAGTTTTTAATAAAGTATGATCTTTTTCACTTGTAAGTTTTATTAAAGATTAGGTTCTATGTATAGTTTTCGTTAATGGTCCAAAGTCTAGAGTAGTTGGGTCATTACAACATTATCCATTCATACCACAATACCTTGTCCAAATAATTATAACCATCTCTAAGAATCAATAAAAATTTAAAAGTTGTTTTCTCAAGTCTCACTTCTCACACAAAAGAATGAATTACTTAAACATGGCAAATTTCTAAGCAAATATGTGCTAACAACCATCTTACCACAACAATTGGCATGTGCATTAGGTAACTCTAGAGAAACTCTTAGTAATACAGATAACAAAAATTGACTCAAAAGTAACATTTTGCAAAAATAAATAAGTAATTTTTAAAAAATTTGACCGTGAAAATATTAATATGACAAAAATCAACATGAACGTGCATGAATATGCTCACCACCCCCAACCAAAATTTGACAGTGTCCTCAATGTCTCAAAAGATAATAAATGTAAAAGAGTAGGGAAAGAGAACACCTAGATAGCGAGCGTCGAGTGATAGAGCGAATATTGATTCTATAAAACATGAAAAACTGAAAACACAAAATGATAACAAATAAAATAAAATGACAAAAGGGAAATAAACAAAAAACAAACCTATGTACAAACAATTTGGAACACTACTCGGACTTGGTAAACCGGTTCCACGAGAGTGACTTCTTCAGGCTAGGTCACCCTCTCTATGTAGTGTTTCAGTCGCTGGCCATTTACTTTGAATTCTCTCCCATCAATTGGGTCTATGACCTCAACAGCACCGTTGGGAAAGACAGATTTCACAACATATGGGCCAGTCCACCTTGATCTCAGCTTGACAGGGTGGATATGCAGACGAGAGTCATAAAGATGCACTCGTTGGTTTGGCTCAAATTATTTTCTTAGGATCTGCTTTTCATGGGTCGCTTTCATTTTAGCCTTGTAAATCCTAGAGTTGTCATAAGCATCGTTCCTTAACTCTCCAATTTTTGTCAACTGAAGCTTACGATTGAGTCCTGCCACCTTGAGATCAAAATTTTGGCTTTTAACTGCCCAATAAGCTTTGTGTTCCAGCTCAACAGGAAGGTGGCAGGCTTTACCATAGACTAGCCTATAAGGAGACATACCGAGCTGAGTTTTGTAAGCAGTGCGGTATGCCCAGAGAGCATCGATAAGTCGTGAGGACCAATCTTTGCGGTCAGGATTAATCGTCTTTTCTAAGATTTGCTTAATTTCTCGATTGGCTAACTCAGCTTGGCCATTTTTCTGTGGGTGATAAGGCAATGCAACCTTATGAATTACACCATATTTTTGCATTAAGGTCTCAAAAGAATAGTTGCAAAAATGGGTGACTTGATCACTTATGATAGCCCGATGTGCCAAACCTAGATAACACATTTTCCTTTAAGAATTTCACAACAGTTGTGTTATCATTATTTCGACAAGGCACAGCTTCCACCCATTTTGAGACATAGTCTATGGCAAGGAGAATGTAAAGGTAGCCGGAAGAAGGTGGAAATGGTCCCATAAAGTCTATCCCCCAACAATCGAATATTTCTATTACAGGAATTGGGTTTAATGGCATCATATGTCATCAGGACAGGGCACCTAATTTCTAACATCTTTCACATGATCAACAGAAATTGTTAGTGTCTTTGAACAAAGTGGGCCAATAAAGACCACATTGTAAGATTTTTACAGCAGCCTTTTTCATAGAAAAATGACCACCACAAGCTTCATTATGACAAAAGTTCAGAACACTAAATATTTCATCATCTGGAATGCAATGTCTCATAATTTGGTCAGGGAAATACTTGAAAAGATATGGGTCATCCCAATAGAAGTTACGAACCTCGACCAAAAATTTACGTTTATCTTGTGCACTCCATGCAGTTGGAAGTTCGCCAATCACTAAGTAATTAACAATATGAGCGTACCATGGCAACTTAGTGACTGCGAAGAGATGTTCATCAGGGAAGTCATCTCGAATGGCTGGGCCATCAGCAGAATCAGAAAATTCAAGACAAGATAAGTGGTCCGCTACCATGTTTTCAACTCCTTTCTTGTCTTTTATAGTCAGATCAAATTCCTGTAACAGAAGGATCCACCTAATTAAACGCGCCTTAGCATCCTTTTTGGAAAGGAGGTATTTTAAGGCGGAATGGTCTGTAAAGACTGTGATAGGTGAACCAATCAGGTAGGAACGAAACTTGTCAAGTGCGAATACTACAGCAAGTAACTCTTTTTCAGTGGTAGAATAGTTCATTTGAGCACTGTTAAGAGTTCTACTTGTGTAATAGACAATGAAGGGCTTCCCTTCCCTTCTTTGACCTAAGACGGCCCCTATAGCATAATTGTTAGCATCACACATGACTTCGAACGGTAAGTTCCAATCCGGTGGCTGAATGATAGGGGCGGAAGTGAGCTTTTCAACGAGCGTTCGGAAAGATTCCTCACACTCAGGTGTCCAACTGAACACAACATCTTTTGCTAGGAGGTTTGACAAAGGGCGAGCAATTGTCGAAAAATTTTGTATGAACCTCCTATAGAATCCTGCATGCCCAAGAAAAGATCGAATGTCTTTAATAGTCTTGGGGGTGGGCAACTTTGATAAGAGTTCAATCTTTGATTGATCAATCTCAATTCCTCGTTCCGACACAACATGCCCCAAGACTATGCCTGATGGTACCATGAAATGACACTTTTCCCAGTTGAGTACCAAGCCCTTTTCTTTGCAACGTTTAAGCACAGACTCTGAATTGAGAAGGCTTGATTCAAAGGAATCTCCAAAGACTGTCAAATCATCCATGAATACTTCCATACATTTCTCGATCATATCACTAAATATGCTCATCATGCATCGCTGGAAAGTGGCTGGAGCATTGCACAGGCCAAATGGCATGCGCCGAAAGGCAAAAGTACCAAAAGGACAAGTGAATGTGGTCTTATCCTGATCTTCTAAGGAAATCTCGATTTGGTAATACCCTAAATAACCATCAAGAAAACTATAGAAAGGATGACCTGCCACATGTTCCAATATTTGATCGATGAATGGAAGTGGAAAATGGTCTTTGCGGGTGGCTGCATTTAATTTTCTATAATCAATGCACATGCGCCACCCAGTTGAGACCTTGGTAGGAACAAGTTCCCCTTTTTCATTTTGTACCACTGTTACCCCAGATTTCTTGGGAACAACCTGAGTTGGGCTGACCCATTTACTGTCAGCAACAGGATAGATTATGCCAGAATCAAGAAGTTTCAAGACTTCCGTCTTAACTACTTCCTTCATCGTTGTGTTCAATATTCTTTGAGGGTCACGACATGGTATAGCCCCTTCTTCCAATTGAATGTGATGGGAGCAAATTAAAGGACTAATACCTTTGATGTCAGCTATCGTCCATCCTAATGCATCTCTTTGTTCTTACAACACATTGATGATTTGGCGCTCTTGTGTGGCATTAATCTTGGAGGATATTATGACAGGAAAAGTGTTGTTAGCTCCCAGGAAAACATGTTTAAGACCGTCAGGAAGTTGGGCTAACTTTGGTTTAGGAGCTTGTTCAATGGATGGTTTTGGTGTTTCTTGATCTTGAGGGAGTTCCTCAAAGATTGGATTCCAAAACATGGTTCTTCTAGCCTGTGAGTGTTTGCTGATTTCAGGGTTGATTGCAGACTCATCAGGCTCAGAACTTTCTAAAATTTGGAAGAGGTGATTAAAATGACTAGAAGTGTATTTCTATTCGACCTCTTCTGAAATAGGTGTATCGATCAGATAGAGTTGGAAACACTCATCGTTATCAGGCAGTTGTTTGCCAATGTGGAAAACATTTACTTCTAGAGTCATGTTCCCGAAAGAGATTTTCATGAGACCATTCCTATAGTTAATGAGTGCATTTGCTGTTGCGAGGAAAGGTCTACTGAGAATTATGGGAATTTTGGACTCTATACTCACTTCAGATTGAGTGTCCAAGATGAGAAACTCAACAGGGTAATAGAATTTTTCAATTTGAATCAGAACGTCTTCTACTATTCCCCGAGGTTTCTTAATTGATCGATCGGCCAATTGTAGCCCCACGGATGTGGGCTTGAGTTCTCCTAGACCTAATTGCAAGTATATTGAATATGGCATGAGATTTACACTTGCTCCTAAGTCTAGAAGGGCTTGACCAAATTCCTGCTCCCCAATTTGACATGAGATGGTGGGACAACTAGGATCTTTGTACTTAGGCGGTGTCTTGCAGTCAATTACCGCGCTAGCTTGTTCTGCCAAGAATGCAGTTTTCTTGACATGGTGCTTTCTTTTAACGGTGTACAAATCCTTGATAATCGTGGCATAAGCTGGCACTTGTTTGATCACATGCAACAATGGCAAGTTGATCTTCACTTGTGTTAAAAGGTCTAGGATTTCACCATGATTTTCCAGTACCTTTCCAGTGGATTTCAAAGCTTGAGGAAAGGGTGCGTTTACTGGAATGCTTATTGGCACATCATCATCTGGAGTGGGCATTGGCGTACTCATTGTCTTAGTTAACGGTGAAACCGTACTTTGACCACTTCGAGTAGAGATGGCATTAACCTCTTTGAAATTTGTATATGCAGAGGAGGAGGTTTGTGCCATGTGTTGCCCTTTTTGATGGATTAGAGGTTGAGTGGGAAGTCTCCCATGCTCTTGAATCGCCAAAGTAGTGTTTAGCTTTGTCATTTGGATTTTCATGTCCTTCATTTCCTCTACCATTTGTGTGAAACAAGATTTGAGCTCTTGAGTTGAGGCTATCTGAGTTTGCGCAAGCATTTGCAAAGTATTCTCAAGAGAATTACTTGACTGCATGTTATTTTGAGGAGCGTTGTATGATTTTGGTGGTTGTTGTTGCTCAGGCCTCCATTGGCTTCCAGATGCTTGGTTCGAATCATTCCAGCTAAAATTTGGATGGTTGCGCCAACCAGGATTGTAAGTGTTTGAGAAAGGGTTATAAGGCTTCTTTTAATCCCCTAAAGCATTGTAGTGTTCCTCATTTCCTCCTCTTCGCTCACCAAGAGTTGGGCACTCTTGCGGTTGATGTTCCATCCCTCCACAGATGAAGCATGGATCTCGTGTCTCTACCTTTGTAGCCATATGGATTCCTCTACCTTCTTGAGATTTGAAAGCCTCGAATTGTTGTCTTAATGATTCAATTTGGCTTTTGATGTTGTCATCTTCCTTCAATTGGTAGATTCCAGTTGAATGTGGCTTGTCCATAGGACTCGGTCCATTCCATGTGTAGGACTTTTCAGCAAGATCATCGAGGTACTCGAAAGCTTCATCGGGATCTTTTTGAAGGAATTCGCCATTGCACATCATTTGTACGAATTGTCTTTGTCCGGTTGTGAGACAGTCATAGAAATAGCTGATCAGATGTCAGCTTTCATATCCATGATGTGGGCATTGATTTATCAAATCTCTAAACCTCTCCCAGACCTGATGGAAAGTTTCATGGTCTTTCTGGATGAAGGTAGAGATTTGCCTCTTAAGGCTGCTAGTTTTATGGGGCGGGAAATATTTGGCAAAGAATGCTTTTGTCATTTCGTCCCATGTTCTGATAGATCTAGGCCTTAAGGAATACAACCAGCTTTTTGCTTTTTCTTTAAGCGAGAAAGGAAAGAACTTCAATCTCACAATGTTGGTGACATCAGCTCGGTTGTTGAATGTAGCCACCACCTCTTCGAATTCCCGTATATGCACGTACGGACTCTCATTTTCCAACCCATGGAAGGTTGGTAAGAGGTTAATCATGCCAGGTTTGAAATCGAAATTTGGCATATTGTTGGGATACATTATGCATGAAGGTGTGGCTGTACGCGTAGGATGTAAATAATCCTGTAGTGCTCTTGGTTGGACTTCATCTTGATGAGCCATCATGGGTGGTTCAGGAAGTCTCAGTGAATCGGGAGTGTTTGAACGAATGGAAGAAAACGACGAACTAGGAGAGTTTTCTAAAGTTTCTACTTGTTGTCTCACAAATCTCCCTAGTGCGTCTCTGTTTCGTGGCATAAATATTTTTTTAATTTGTAAGTATTATAAGCGCAAGTGTGTAATAATGTAATAAGTATACACCAAAATGTTCCCAGGCCAATTGGAAAGGCTGCCAAGGTACCACTTTAGGCCCAAGAGCTTTTCTAGAACTCCCTGAGGTTCTTAGAAAAGATTGGAGGGTAACGCTAACACATACCTTATTTCTAAGATAGAACAAGTTTGGCTTTTACTAATTTCCACACTTGCACAAATGTTCTCAATAATTTTTTTTGTTTTGTTTTTTTTCTTTTTTTTTTAATTTTATGATTTAAAATTTTATGCTTTTTTTTCGGAAAAAACCTAAATCTAGAAAATAAATTCTAAACCTAAAAGTAAAATAAATAAAATAAAACAATAACAAAAAGAAATGAATAATAAAAAAAATTACTAAGGAAAAATAAAATAAAAGGGAAATAAAAAAATTATACTACTTTTTTTATATAGAAAAAAAAATTAATTTACTAGGCAAACCTTTAATTGTAGAATTACCTCCTTGGCAGCGACGCCAAAAATTGATATCGCTCAATAACTCCTAAGTGGTCGCAGTAATACTCGGGCTATGTCGTATCCACAGAGAGGTAAAATACAAGTAAAAAGGAAGATTAGTAAATCAGAAATAATAAACTTTGAAATGATGTAACTTTGAAAAAGAATATAAACATTAAATAAACAAAATCAAGGAATTAGAATCAGAAAGAAAATATGGAAGGCATAAGTTTCATTCATGCAAACATATATATATTTTAATAAAATTGATTCACTATACTCAACTATAATTCTACACCATTAATTATAGTTGGAAAATATATATAATAAAGCTCACCTTAAATTATGTTCTTTAATTAAATTATAATAACTTCTAATTTTAAAAACATATCATATTATATACTTTAAAGCGAAAAAATACCAATGGAAGAATGCAGTAAAAAGCATATAATATAACAAATATCCTAAATTAAATTAAAAACCTAAATTACATAAGAAGAGCATGACTAGACTTATGTAAAAGATAATAATAAATTTAGAATAAAAATTTGAAAAAAAATAAATTTAATTGTAACAAATATATAGAAATGAAGAACAAAATAAAGGATCAATATATTAAAAATATAATGTTAAACATGAACTCCACTCTAGCCTTTCCACAAGAGAATTTAGCCTAAAATTAATGTAAAATAAATGAAAAGAAATGAAGAAAATAAGTGTTTTTCTCTCCAACAATACTCTCTATACTTCCTTCTACAATGTGATGATTTTTTACTCCATTTGGTACTCTATTTATAGTGTAAATAGGACTCAAAAACGTGTAGAACCGTTTACAAAATAGTGAGAAAATGACTGCAAAATAGGTGCAAAGTGGGAAGTGGCTGCTGGTGGAGTGGGGGACAAGGACTGATCGTGGTAGCTGACGATCGGGCGCGTGGGGAGCAGGGACTAACGAGTGGGACGCGTGTCCTTCTCTGATTGGCTCAGCAGGCGGCTGTCAGGCAGTCAGGTGGATGGGACGTGGCGTCAGGCGGCGGCAGGCAGTCAGGTGGCAGAGCGCGGCTCGGCTCGGCTGGCGTGGCTTGGCTGGCAGAATGGCAGGCTGCCAAGTGGCAGCGTGACATTTGCTGAAGGCTTGGGCCTGGGTGATTTGGGCTTGATTTTGGGTCTATTTCTCCTTCAAAAATACCACTTTATCATCATTTTTTTCAATTATATTTCTTTCTTTCTTCTTTCTTTTTGTTTGTGTAAAAAAATAGATTTTATTTCCTGAAAATTAAACACAAATTAAATTAAAATTAATATTTTCAAATATAAAATATATGACAATAAATCCATGAAAATATTAATTAAAACTTAATTAATTTTACACTTTTAAGACTAATAAAATGATATTTTTGAGCACTAATCACCCGTGAAGACGTACCATCTCTCTCACATACAACTCAGCATACTGATCCACCGTATATGCCGTCTTCACTAGAAGAAAATGAGCTGATTTGGAGTATCTGTCTACTATCACCCACACTGAATCGTGAAGCACTACTGTCCTAGGTAAACCTCCCACAAAGTCCATTGTAATATCCTCCCATTTCCACTCGGGAATACCCAAAGGCTGAAGCAACTCTGCTGGCCACTGATGCTCAGTTTTCACCTGTTGACAGGTTAAACATCTAGCCACGTATTCTACCACATCCTTCTTCATCCCGGGCCACCAATACAATGTCCATAGATCCCGATACATCTTTGTGGTACCCGTATGAAGTGAGTACGACGTAGTATGAAATTCATCCAATATCTCACGTCTAATTCCCACATTAGTCAGAACACAAATCCAACCCTGATACCGTAGTAAACCAACCTCAGAAATAGAATAGTCCTTAGCTGCCCCTACTAAGACATTCTCTCTAACCTCTTGTAATTGACCATCCACTAGCTGACCTTCCTTAATCTGCTCTAATAGGGTTGACTGTAGAGTAATGTTTTCCAACCATCCCACCACCAGTTCTATCCTCGCCTTGGTCATCTCATTAGCCAACTCTCTGGAAATCTGAGTAGAACTAAATAACTGTCTTGAGCTCCTCCGGCTCAATGCATCTGCCACCACGTTGGCTTTCCCTGTGTGGTAAAGAATATCACAATCATAGTCCTTTACCAACTCCAGCCAATGCCTCTACCTCATGTTCAGGTCCTTCTGCGTGAAGAAGTACTTTAAACTCTTATGACCGGCGTATATCTCCCACTTCTCCCCATACACATAATGTCGCTAGATCTTCAGTGCAAATACCACCACTGCTAACTCCAAATCATGGGCAGGATACCACTGCTCATACTCCTTCAGCTGTTGTGACGCATAAGCTATAACATTCTCATTCTACATCAACACACAACCCAAACCCAACCTCGATGCGTCATAATAAACCACAAACTTTCCTTCCTCCGAAGGAAGGCTCAGCACAGGTGTAGTAATAAGTCACAGCTTCAATTCTTGAAAATTATTCTCACACTTGTCTGACCAGACGAACTTCAAATTCTTTCGTGTCAATTCTGTCATCGGTGCCGCAATCCTCGAGAACCCTTCCACAAATCCTCTGTAGTAACCTGCCAACCCGAGGAAGCTCCGAACCTCCATGGCGTTCCTTGGCCTCGGCCAATCTCTCACTACCTTCACCTTACATGGATCCACCTTAATCCCGTGTTCGCCAACTATATGTCCAAGGAATGTCACTTTTGGTAGCCAAAACTCACACTTCTTAAACTTGGCGTACAATTGGTGCTCTCTTAACCTCTGCAGGACCTGTTGAAGATGTAGCTCGTGCTTTGCCTCTGAACTGGAGTACACTAAAATGTCTTCGATGAATACAATGACGAATTGATCAAGGAATTCCTTGAACACCCTGTTCATTAAGTCCATGAAGGCTGCTGGGGCATTGGTTAAACTAAACGACGTGACCAAAAACTCATAATGCCCATACCTCGTTCGGAAGGCCGTCTTCGGTATATCCTCGTCCTTGATCCTCAGCTGGTGATAACCAGATCGAAGATCAATCTTCGAGAATACCGTCTTTCCCTATAGCTAATCGAACAAGTCGTCAATCCTTTGTAGAGGATACTTATTCTTAATATTCAACTTGTTCAACTCCTTGTAGTCTATACACATTCTCAGAGTCCCGTCCTTTTTCTTCACAACCAAAACTGGAGCACCCCATGGCGAATAGCTAGGCCTGATAAACCCTAAATCCAGAAGTTCCTGCAGATGTATCTTCAATTCCTTCAGTCTACTGGTGCCATTCTATATGGTGCCCTCGACACTGGCTCTATTCCCAGTGCCAACTCAATAACAAACTAAATCTCCCTGTGCGGCGGCAGCCCTGGTAAATCCTTAGGGAACACATCCAAGAATTCACGAACCAATCTAGTCTCCTCTGGCCCTGCTGGAAACACTCTAGTAGTATCCACCACACTCTCTAGGAAACCTATACACCCTCCCTGTAGTAGGTCCCTAGCTCTCAACGCTAATATCATGGGTACGTGGGGTCCACATACCGCACCCATGAAAACAAAAGGATATTCTCCCTCTGGTTCGAAGGTCACCATCTTCTTCCTACAATCAATGGTAGCCCCATATCTAACCAGCCAATCCATTCCCAAAATCATGTCAAAGTCCTCCATGCCTAACTCAATCAAGTCTACTGAAAACTCCCTACTGCAACTATCACTGGCAGTGCTCTAATCCACCTCCTAGAAACTACCAATTCCCATGGAGGCAATATAGTTCCAAACCCCGCAGTATAGTACTTACTGGGTCTACACAGTCTATCAGTCACCTTACTAGAAACAAATGAATGTGTAGCACTAGATTCAATCAATACAGTAAAAGGAGAGCCAGCACTAGAAAGCTAACCTGTCACCACCGATGGACTAGCCTCGGCCTCTGCCTGCGTCTGGGTGAACACTCGAGCTGGAGTCAAGCTGTCCACCTTCCTTGCTTCCCCCTTCATCACTGTTGGGCAGTCCTTCTTGAGGTGTCCTACCACCCCGCACACATAACAGGCCTTAGCCTGACATTCGCCCGGAGGGTGTCTTCTGCACCTCGTGCACTCAAGATAGCTCCTCCATGTATCACTGCCTCCCTGACGGCTGCCCTGAGTACCCTGACCTCTCCTATCAGGACCAGGAGCGGTCGAAGTATCAGGGGTCTTCCTCTTTAGATCACTGAGGCCTCTGCCCCTACCAGACCCATAATATGGAGGCACCGCTCTGCGACCCTCTCGCCTTGCAACACCCTCCCCCCAGATCTTGTTCTCCGCTTCCTCAGTGGTAAGAGCCTTCTCAATAGCCTGGGCATAAGTTTTCCTCCCATGTACTGTTGTAATCCTCACATCCCGGGCTATCATAGCATTAAGCCCTCTGATAAATCTGTCCTGCCTAGCTGCATCTGTAGGCACAAGATCTGGTGCGAACTTCACGAGTCTATCAAATTCAGGGCATATTGTGTAACTGTTATGTTGCCCTGAACCAATCCCACAAACTCATTGACCTTTGCTGTCCTGATGGCAACATTGTAATACTTCTAACTGAACAAGTCCTTGAATCGATCTCAACTCAAAGTAGTAACATCCCTGGTCTATGATGCCACTTCCCACCAAACGCGGGCATCCTCTCTCAAGATATATGCGGCACAAGCCACTCTGTCATGAAACTCTACCCTCATGAAATCTAAAATATCAGTAATCATACTCATCCACTGTTCAACCTTTAGTGGATCTAGTCCCCCCTAAAAAGTTGGAGGATGTTGTCTCCTGAATCTCTCATACAATGGTTCCCACTTATTTCCAACCTCCATTGGTTGTACTACTGGTGTCACTACTGGTGGCACAATGGATGCAACACTCCCTGATGGAGCCTACTGTCTCAGAAGTCAGATCTGCTCATCTTGGCTCTGAAGTTGGGCTTGCATATCTGCCACAATCTGCTGCCAGTTCTCGGGGGCTGGTGGAGGGTTCTGGCCCTGGTCTTCATCTCTAGTCTCAGACCTGGTGTCGACTAGTTGTGTAGATTGTCTTGGACGCATAGCTATCCAAGTCAATCTGCAATCAATGACTCGGCAATCAGCGATCAAACTATGATGACAGGGTAACAATCTCTCCTTGCATTACCATTGGAAACATAACTAATCACAAGCAGTCAAATTATAACAGTTTATCCAAATATTCATCCACAACAATGCTAATAAGCATGCCTCAATATCATCACACAACAGTCAAGGGCCAGGCCCTATTAGTATCTCATGCTCCCTATTAATCAAACAGATAACAACATTCATATTTCTTTCCAAACATGTAAACACAATTACCAATCCCTGAGTCGAGCTTGTCTTTAGCGGAGAATGTACATGTTCAGCCAGTCTTCAGGAACTTTTAAACCTACGACGTTGTGATACAAAGTTGTAACACCCTGGATAACCAAGGTGTGACGACCCAACTTATTCTAGACCTTGGATCATTACCAACTACTATACACAAACACTAATCTTAGGAAAATATACATATGAAATAACCATAACTTTATTATAAACTGTAAAGCAAAGGTTAAATACATGAAAATTCACTTAGGATATGGGATCCCATTGTTTTGAAAATATTAAAATAATCATAACTTTAAATCTTAAAATTCGTTACAAAACAAAGTGCGAAAAATACATGTAAAGCATAATTTTAAGTGACTAGAAACAACTTCATCCTCGAATCGTTCACGCAGTCCACCGATTCCATTCTCCCTCAATACACATTCCCAAGCTGCCAAGAGCCACCCATTCAACTGGAAGGTAATGACAGTTGTTGTGTGATTATTATGAGGATGAGTATAACGTCATCCTCGACCATTGACGCAGTCCATTCAATCCATTCATCCTTAACACTCAAGCCAACCTGCCATGAATCTTTCTACCTTCCATAATCATTTTCCTGCATCAAGCTAAAAATAAGGGAATGAGCCTAATGCCCTGTAAGGAAAATCTACTAACAACATACATCATAAACATAAGACTATATCGTAAACATATATTAAAAAACATATGACTATAAAAACATATATCATATAGGACTACAACATTAATGGCCATTAACTCATTAACATGGTATGTGATATAACCATCTAGGTCCTTTGTCTACTAATCGAGGTAGGTTAGATCACAAGGTAGTATATGATAACCCATCTAGGTCCTTTGTCTACTAATCAAGGTAGGGTAAATCATAACTCTAAACCATAAAATGATAAAACCTCTTGGGGCTTGCTATCTAAGTAAGTCATATGCCCAAGTGACTACAAAACATAATCTTAGGGCTTGCTATCTAAGCAAGTCATATGCCCAAGGACTACAAAACATATTTATACATATGCATATTATAGCATAAAACATATCATAACATAAACATATAAACACATATAATCTACCATATTTTCCTTACCAAAATCTGGGATATGGAGACAAGAACAGGATTTGGAACACTCCTAAAACCAACAGTAAGAATGGTTAGTTTCTAAAGAAAAAGAGATGAAAAGAAAACTAAACCATCCGAGTATAAACTTACCAAAAAGAACCTTAAGTTTCAAGAACCTTAAACACATAATCAAGAATCATAAACAAGAGTTAGGATCTGAAAGAAAATAAAAGAAAACTAAAGAACTATGAAAAACTAAACTTAAGGATAAGAATACCTTGAATGATCTTATGACTTGATCTATACCTCGATACCGAAATAACTCTATATCTCACTTCCCAAGTGTTTAGAAAAGCTTAGAATGATAAAGCTTTTAACCCAAAAACCCAAGTGTTTCTCTCTATAGTAAGCTTAGCAACTTGGAGGCTCTGAAGACTGCTTAAAGAATGAAGAAAATGGCTGAGTACTAGGTCCTATATATAGAGTTCAAGGAGTGAAACTAACCCATTTTAATTTGAATAAATAAATGAACATAAAATAAAAAAGATTTGAATTGTCATTCAACAGACGCCCAGAACTCGGTCAAAATCGTTCAAAGGCAGGTCCAAGTGGTTAAGGCTATTTTTAAATTTAAAAATCCTCAAGATTAAAAAATAATGCACCAGGGGCGATATATCGCCCAGACCATTTTCCCGAGCCCCGTTCGATCATTCGTGCGAAGTCGACGTGTTTTCCGTATCTTTCGTAGGCGATATATCGGGCCCTATAGCTGTGATATATCGGCATACGTTGATATATCAAACACGTATTTGCACTTTTTTCAGCATATTTTGAATTGATAAAACAACTTTGACTATGTCTAAACATGATCCTAACAGTTTCTGGAAGGTTCTAGAGCTTCTAGATCTTACTTTTATTTAAACTATTCATCAAAAATACTTAAATCATTAATAAACATGATTATGACAAGAGTCATGCTCTTATAAATTCTATCTAAACCTTAGGTTATAATAAATAATATGTCTAGGACCATCAATATTAATCAAACCTTATGTTATAATTAATATTTCTAAACTATAGGCTAAACTTATAAAATCCATAACTGTTGCTATCAGCTTCCAACTAAGTCCCAGCTTGAACCAAAATCCACGAAAACTAACATACTACAAACTATTACTAACTACTACTATCTACCTAAGTAAAATTCGGGGACACTACACTTGCACTCCACAGAAATGGAAAATTGGAATAAAATGACCAGTTTTTTTATTTTGGAAATTTCTAGTTGAGGCCACATGAGTCGTTGAAACAACAGGTAGATTTCCATCAAAAAAAATCCTTTAGGTTTAGATCCATTTGATCCTTGCCCAAAAAAATCACCAACTTTTTGACTTGCAAGCAGAACATCTTCCAAAACCATAGATCTAGGATTAAGCATTTTGACACTTTTACCAATTTGATCAACTTCATTAGACAAACGTTTGATTTCATAATCTTTAGCAACAATATCAATTTCATATTTTTTGACAAGAAAGTCCAGTTCTTCATTCTCTTCTTGAGAACTTTGTTATTGTTAGCCATCAAACGATTATCTGAACACACTTTCAACCATTGATCATACATGTTTTTGTATGATTCTTTCAAGGAATGCTTACCCAAATCGGATTCATTCGAATCACCTTGGGAACTCTCATTTTCTGAAATAATATTATTTAAAAAGACAATGTTCTCATTCACCTGCATAGAAAGGGGTAAGCCAGAAAAAATAGAAGTTAAGGCAAGATTAGAATTTTCTTCCTCATCACTACTTTTGGACTCCTGGTCACTCCAAGTGGCTTCCATGACTGCAACACCCAGGATAACCAAGGTCGTTACACTGTGTCATTATAAAGGTGAAAAACTTGCTAATCAAGTCATATAGTAGAAAACGTGACCCTAAAGTCGTAATTAGGTTAGGGTTAAAAGATTTTGGTCATAAATAGGAAATTTCTCATTAAAATAAACGTTTAATACATAGGATCCCAAAATATGTTTTAAAGGATAGTTTACAAAATTTCAAAGTTTATGTACAACCACAAGCCATTCTAATGGCAAAATAGGCACTTTAGGTTCTTTTGTCCCTGTACCATCCCTCGGCCATGGCGATCGATCAGCTGACAATGTACATTCCGCCCCCAGAGCTCTCCAAATCAGGGTTGGTCCAGCCTATCCTTGCCTTTACCTGCACCATGTAGCACCCATGAGCCAAGGCCCAGCAAGAAAACCATAATATAGAGCATAATCATTAATCAATAGTCAGATAATTCACAAATCATCAATCAGATACTCAGTAGACCACATTGTTCACATAATCAGTGTTATCAATTTGCAAACCAATAATCAATCATCCAAGTAATAAACATGCCATAATAATCAAATCAATATCAATAAACATATCACACAATATCCAGGGTCGACGCCCTTAGGCCGTACCCTCTGTTTATCCCACTGACTTCGGCTCGCTTAGGCCGAGCTAAGGGATTATATACTTAACCTCAGCTACCAAAGGCCGAGCCGCGTCCTTGTGCGCCAATATTAATTTTGGCACTCTCAGGTCGTTTATTTCATGCTCACATGGCATAATACCATCATACAACATTACATACAAGTATAGGGAACTCTTAGACCCAACATAACCACATAACTGTGTGCAATTTTCTTACCTTTAATTCCGAGTGCTTAGCTAATTGAGACGACCCTCGAGCACGATCTCGTTCCGAGCCCTAGCATACACCTAGTCACATTCCATAAAATAGTACCTCAATAAGTTTGAATTTCAAAGAACAATCTCAGGACCAAACTCGTGCCCTCGGGACCCCAAGTTCCACCCAACGCGGGGGGCGCCCCCAAGCAAAAACCCTAAGAAAAATACCCAAAACCAATTTATGGAGGCTGGGCAGCGCTACAGCGCCACATGGTGGGTGCTACAGCACTAGATTCAGAGACCCAAGCCCCCCAGAAAACATGGCCTAGCACTGTAGCGCTCCCAACCTAGCGCTACAGCGCTACAACCAGCACATTCAGAAATCTGGGTTTTTCCTTCGAACTTTCCCTAGCCAAAACTCCATAAACCCACTCCAAACCTCAACTAAAATCCAGATCGAGCCTACAATCCACTATATCTCGTCCAACATAATCTAAAAACATCAAAACTTAGCTAATAGCATCATTTAACACGGAAAACCAGAATTGAGCTTGAAGCTCAAGAACTTCATCTGAAAACCAGAAAACCCAAATGATCAAGATCAGAATTTTTTACCTTAGCTGAGTGAATTCAACCCTAGGTTGCCTTCAATGCCCTTCGAGACTTTAATTCCTCAAATCCCCAAGCTGAAGTCCTTAAATTCCCATCCAATATTCAAATTCAAAGATCAATCTTAACAAAATTTAGTAAACTCAGAAAAACCATAAACCTTACCTTAATTGGAAAATAACTCCAACTGAATCTCTTAGCTACTCCAAGGATCAACACCTCAAACCAAGCCTAGACTTCATCTGATTTTACAACTTCAAAATCCTCAAGGAAGAGTGAGAGGAGAATAAATCGTGAGAAAGAGGGAGAGAGCTCTGTTTTTCTTCTTTCTTTCTTTTTTTTCCTTTCCTTTCCTTTAGTTTCTACCACTTTCCCCCTTAAGCTCTAAAATACATCAGACAAATCAAGTATATCCCTTAGTAACCCAAAAGACTCTTTTGCCCTCCCAATTAAATCCAAGTCTTTTAATCACTCTAAGGGCATTTTGGTCATTTGCTCCCAATTCTTGCTAATTCCTCGGGTGTCCCTAATGTTTATCCCTTAAATCTCGTCATCTAATTAATCACCAATTATTTTCCCCAATGTCTAAAATTCTCCAATATATTTCCCAAATTCCTAGAAACACCCCCAAGCTTCCCCCGAGCCAGGTATAAATCCCTGCCGTGACTATTTCGCTAAATCGCTCACTAGGATCGCCTTGAGCCACATGCTGCAAATACATCCACATAATAATGTGGTCTTAACAATTTACCAGAAATAATCGCATTTATCCCCTCAATGGGACAAAATTACAAATATGCCCTTATAAGCTAAACAGGGCCCGCATGCTTATTAATACTCATAAACATGCATTTCACATATCCATATAATCATATAAGCATGCTTATCACATAATCATTCATTAAATCAGTTAAATCACATATAAACAAATTATGCCCTCCCGACACACTTACCAAGGCCATTAAGCCTTATTAGTGATTTTGGGTCATTACAATGACCTTCTTATTTTTATTCAAGGTATTGGCACATTCAAATTGAATATGTCCAAAACCTTTACACTCCCTGCATTGAATACCTTTTTATTGGTAGATTGAAGAGGTTTGGAAAAATTATTACCTTTGGAGGATTTAGACATGTTTTTCTTGTTACCAATCTTTTTCATAAACTTAAAGTTTTTTGATAATAAGATCACTTCATCATCATCTTCCTCATTTGAGCTTTCCATTTTCTCTTTGGAAGATTTCAAGGCAATCCATTTATCTTTGACAACAATTGGTTTCTCTTGTTGGGGGATCTTTTGATTAAGTTAAAAAGTTCGAAGAGATCCCATCAATTCCTCAACTTTCAAGGTGTCAAGGTTCTTTACCTCCTCAATGGCTGTGATCTTGGACTGAAACCTGTCAGGAACGGATCTAACATTTTTCCTAACTAAAAAAGAGTCAGACAACTCATCTCCTAAAGCAAAATATTCATTAGTAATGTCAGACAATTCTTCATAAAACTCTGTGAGGGTTTCTTTTTCAGACATGCGAAGGTTTTCAAATCTTGTGATCAACATAACAAGCCTAGATTACTTAACATCAGCGATTGCTTCAAATTGAGTTTGAAGAATTTCCCAAGCATCTTTGGTAGACTCACAAGATGAAATCAATTTTATATAACTCTCACCAACACCATTAAAAACTGCATGTAAATTTTTATTATTATAAATTGACAATTTATCTTCTTCATTAGACCATTCAAGTTTAAATTTTACCTGTGTCTTACCGGATTTTGACTCTGTCTCAACTAGTGGTGTCCAACATGTTAATATTGATCTCCAAGTCCTTTCATCAAGGGATTTGATAAAAGCTTTCATCCTTACTTTCTAGTATGGACAGTTTGTATCATTCAGCGATGGAGGGCGAGTTATAGATCCACCTTTTGCAATGAAAGACATTTCAAAAGAAACAAAACAAACAAAAAACAAAAAAATCTCACTAAGAGTTTAGTGTCCTGCTCTGATACCAATTACAATTCTGTATTTTAATGTTTACCAAATGATTTAATTAAACAACTTAATAGATTGTGGAATAGTGATTAAATTGTTTTGACAGAATCAAAATCTAATATAACGACTAAACCAGTTGTCTGAACAAATTATTACAAAAATAAAAAATGAGTAAAAAAAATCAACACCAGAGGTTTTTTATGTGGTTCATAAAACCAAGTCCACGGGGCCATGCCCAGAGATGAAATTGATTAGTAAGGTATCACAAATTACAAAATCATATTTGACTTATAAATAAATTGCCGCCTCTATACTTATGCCGCAAGCTTTTGTACCCTTCAACAATCCAGTTTCTTGATGAAACACCAACACTCTTGAACTCCCTTCAAAGGTTGATGAATACTTTCTTCCTCCTAAAGAAAGTCTTAGAAAAATCTTCTCCTGAATATTGTTGAACTCGTTATCAATGGATGACACATGTTCCTATACGAAATAGATGAATACAAAAGGAAGCTACACAGCTCCCACATGCAATATTAAGGTATCCACACTAAATCTCACAAAATGAACTCTCTCAAAAATATAAATGATACTCAAAAGGAGAAGTGAAAGAACTAAATATTTTTGGGTGCTTGGTCCTTTATTTATAGCTAAAATGGTCTTTCAAAGCTGTAACGACCCAAAATTACTAATAAGGCTTAAGGGCCTTGATTAGTGTGTCGGGAGGGCACAATTGGATTATGTGTGAATTTAAATGATTAAATGCAAGATTATGTGTTAAGCATGCTTATATGAGTATTTGGATATATGAGATGCATGCTTATATGAATATTAGTATGCATGTATGCTCTGGTTAGGTTATAAAGGGCATAATCGTAATATTGGCCCGTTGAGGGTATAAATGTAAATAATTGTGATAAATTGTTGAAACCACATTTTTATGTGGATATATTTGTAGCTTGTGACTCGAGGCGATCCTAGTGAGCGGTTTGGCGGAAAAGTCACGGCAAGAATTTATACCCGGCTCGGGGGACCTTGGGGGTATTTTTGGGAATCTAGGAAATATATTGAAGACTATTTGACATTGAGGAAAAATAATTGGTGATTAGTTTGGTGTCGGGGTTTAAGCGGTAATTATTAGAGACACTCGAGGAAGTAGCGGGAATTGGGAGCAATGACCAAAATGCCCTTAGAATGTTTTAAGGTTTAGATTTTAATGGGAGGGCAATATGGTCATTTGGTCTAAAAGGGATAAGTCATATTAAGCCTTTTTATACTTAGTGGAATGTTTAGAAACAAGTAGAAGCTAAAAGAAAAGAAAAGAAGGAGGAAAGAAAGAATGAAAAACATGGGTCTTTTCTCTCTCTCAGTTTAGGCCATTCTTCTCCATTTCTTTAGGAGTTTTGGAGCTGTAACTCAAGGAGAACTTGGGCTGGAGTTTGGGGCTAGGGACCTTGATAAAGCTTGAGGATTTAGCAGGAGTTGCTCACCCAATTAAGGTAAGGTTTTAAGGTTGTTCTTGAGTTTCTGAGTTTTGTTGGAATGGATTTCTGAAACTTGGTTTTTGGTGGAAGTTGAGGGAACTAAGCTTGAAGAATTGAGGAGTTGAAAGTTGGGATGGTTTGGAGGATAACTTAGGGTCAAATTCCCCATCAAGGTAAGAAAATTCTGAGCTTAATCAACTTAGTTGCTGGGTTAGTTCTGAGTTTCTGGTTGGGTTCTTGAGTTTTTGAGTTCAACCTTGTTTTCATTGTTTGATGGTGCATGTGGCTAGGTTTTGTGCTGATGGGTTATGTGCGATGAGATGAAATGGATGGTAGGCTCATTTTGATGTATGGTTGAGGTTTGGAGGAGTTTTGGTGGGTTTTGGTTCGGGGAAAATCGAAGGAGAAATCAGAGGGTGTTTTGATGCTGTAACTAGCGCTGTAGCGCTAGCCTTTGGGCATTATAGCGCTAGGCCTGGGTTGTCTGGGCGCTTTTGGCTCTGTTTGTAGCGCTTTAGCACCCACTTAGTGGCGTTTTAGCACTACCCTATTTCCAGAAGGGGGATTTTGGATAATTTCTTAGGGTTTTTGCCTGGGGGCTCGGGGTTTGATTCCACCACCCCGTTTGGTGGAATTAGGGCTTCCTGAGGGCTCGGGATTGGTCCCGAGGTTAGGTTTTGGAATTTAAGTTTACTGATGATTCTAATTTATGGTTGTGACTAGGTGTACGCTAGGGCTCGAACAGGATCGTGGTTTGGAGTCGGTTTCACTAATCAAGCTATCGGAATCCAAAGGTAAGAAAATTGCACCCGGTTATGTGATTATGTTGGGACTAAGGGTTCCCTATATTTATGTGTGATGTCATGAGATGGTATTATGCCATGGGGGCATGTGATAAACGGCCTAAGAGTGCCAGAATCAATATTTGCGCATAGGGCACGGCTCGGACACTGGTAGCTGAGGATAGCTTAAAATTCACTGAGCTCGGTTTAAGCAGGCCGGAGTCAGTGGGATAAATAGGGGATGCGGCCTAAGGGCGTCAACCCTTGTTAATATATGAATTGGTTATTAATGTTAATTTGATGAACTTGGTATGTTGAATGCCTGATTATGTGAATATTATAGATTGCTGAATATATGACTATGCTCTATGAGTTATTTGATTGATTGATTGATTGATGATTATGCTTTGTTATCTGATTTTCTTGCTGGGCCTTGGCTCACGGGTGTTACATGGTGCAAGTAAAGGCAAGGGAAAGGTGGATCAGTCCTAAGTTAGAGAGATTTGAGGCTAAAGATCGGCCGCCACTGCCGAGGAGTGGTACAGGACGGGAGAAGCCTAAATGTCTGTTTTACCCTTAGAGTGGCCAATACATGTTTATAACCTGGAATTTTTTGTAAACTTTCTTATAAACTCTATATCTTTTGGAATCCCATGTTCAAAATGTTAAATTATGTGAATTGTAACTTTTGTAAACAAAATCTTTTAACCCTAGTTCAATTATAGTTTCAATAACACGTTTCTAACTAAATGACTTGATTAGCAAGCCTTTCTCCTTTATAAACACAGTGTAACAGTCTTGGCTATCCAGGGCGTTACAAAAGCAGTCCACGAAATCTGCAAAAATCAAATAAAGAACCATACAAATTCTTTAAATAGAAAATTCTGCCTGTCTACCAGATTCTGTCTCGACAGATTAGGAAACTGTCATGACAACTTGAATGTTCCTGGACAATTAAAATGACCAGATTCATTGTTGGACAAGGAACTTTCCCAAAATAAATCAAATTATGTAGTAATTCGTTCAGAGATGCACAAAATAAAATATCTCAGAAATATTATTTTATTTCACCAAAAAGTCTTCTTTTCCAAACAAGGAAAGATATATTTTATTTAAATAAAATATTTCTATAAATAAAAATAATCTTTTCGGTTGGAAATATCCTTGTATGATCGAATTGCGAAAGACAAGAATCACAAGCAAATTTCGCAATTTAATTCTTTAAAAAAATCTTTTCTTTATTAGGCAAAGTTTCCTTTATCAAAAAAAGAAAACTACATTTTTTGAATCTTTCTTTTCACAGCCAGCCATTACCATGAAAGTTGTCAATAAAAAATATCACAAAATATTATTTAATTAGTTGACAAAAATTCTCAATGTCTAAAATAGGAAAGGTATATTTTATTTAAAGAAAAATCTTCTTATAAATAAAATAATATTTTCTTATTGAATATAAACATATATAGATGAAATGTCAAGATATATGGACGAAATTTCAAGTCAAAAATTTTCCGTAAACAGGTATGATGATTTCTAGAGAATTAAGACTTAAGAAAACAAATCTAGAAAAAAAAACAAGTTGTCACGACAGATCATACACCTGTCGGGACAACTTCGTCAAACTTGTCAAAAAACACTTTTCAGTTATAAAATATATTGTCTATTTAAGTTAGGCAATTTAGGGTTTTACACTTACTAACATGGATGTCGTGGGAAGTGGGGTCCTAACGATCTGCGAGGCAGGTGTAGGGGCAACCAGCAACGACAAGCCCGTCGCGATTGGCAACTAGCAACCCCTGAGGCAGGAGGTCCTCTAGCAACTCGCCCGGCACACTCTTCGTCCTTAGGCTTCTGCTACCCTCCATAGGTGTGCATTTGTAAGACCTCCTCCGCAGCCGGGCCCTCAGGACCTACTCAAACACAAGGGAGTCTTTGCAGTCTTCGCTGCACTATCCCTTTCTTACTCAATGGGGTGGCTTTTCGGCTGCTACCGTGGTAGAGCTTGCGTCGCTACCCTTCTTATCCGCAGATCTGGATGACCACAAACTTAATATAGAGGACGAGGCATCAGTGGGTCCCTTTAGGGGAATTTGATCGATCTGAGTTTTCTAGAGCTTCATCTGAGTTGATGGGCGCCTTCTAGTGGGTCTTATTTCACAGATTTGTTGGGTATTTAGTGCCCACCTACTGCCAAAGCTCGTTGTTTGAGTTTATCTATGTGATGTCAGGATTTTTCTTCTGCCTTGTCTAACTAACTGTTTGATTTCTGAATTTCCGGAGTTATGTACCTATCATAGTATGTTTCTCAGCCATTAACTGTTCTAGAGGGTTTCGAGAGGTAGAAGAAATGGCCTTCATCCTAAATCCAATCGCGTGGGAAAGATAAGAGGGTTCTAATTCAACCTCCTGAGGGGTGCTCCATGTCATGCAGTGCCAGCGCATCTGTTGCCCCCTGCTGCGCCAACTTCCACAGAGTTGCCGCATCTGCCCCTTCAGGCAGGTATTAGCATGGCAAGGGGGATACTAGAGTCTGTAGTACTGTGCCCTTTCATTCTCTGCAACTAGCCATTGGCGACCACCGACACCTCTCTCGACTTTTCCCCCCAACAGATGGAGAACACAGTTATGGAAACCATTTTGACTTGTCTCATTTTCTTTTTGTTATGAGTGTGTTCTCATAATTTTCTTTACTTTTCAAGCAACATTGATTGTGGTGAACCTTCATCGCAAACTCAATCGACAGACTGAGGATTTCCAAAAGACTCGCTCAAACTCGAGAGTGCCCTTTTTGACCTTGAGAGCGCTCGTACTGCACTTGTTACCTCAAAGCAGGTTCTCAAGAAGGCTCGTTTTACTAGCAAGGATGCTACCAAAGTTGTGGAGCGTGCTCGGCAAGTTTCCAAAGCTTGGAAGATTCAGCTTGACGCCATCGATGTGATACTTATGGATGAGTGCGACAAGTTCCGTCGTGAGGTTGAGGTGACTCATAGGGGCGACAGCGAGAAGACTAACAACATGTTATTTTAGGATTGCTGATGAGGATGCCAGAGATGAGGATGCCACTGATGAGATTGCCCCAGAGTGAGGTGGTGCAGATGGGGTCACACATGTTGAGGACCACTTCAATGAGGTGGCCCTTGGCGAGGGCGCCACTGGCGAGGGGGGTCCTGGCGAAGATAATTGCTCCACTAATCCTGCATAGGCTTCTCATCGTTATTTTTGTTGTTCTTTAGATTGAGTGTTAGTCCCATCTAAATGAACATTTGCCATACCTAGGAAGCATTTTATGTATATTGATGATGACTTCTGCTTACTTTCTGCATCCATGATTTATGTTGCTTCCCAAAAGTTTTCCAATTTTGCATTTTTTTCTGTTGTTTGTTTGCATGCTTTATTTTGTATGCGCCTTTAGCGAACTGTACATGCACTCTGTTTTGTTTTGTATGCACTTCTCATGAACTTTTCATGTTTGCTGCTTTGTTCCATGTGCATGATATCCTTTATGCCCCCCAAGTGACTAGGAGAGTGGGGGAGCCTGGTCACTTGTGTTGAGATCGGTCCTCTGGTTGACAAGGGGACCTACAAAGGGTTCCTCCCTCTCCTATGAAGGCTCTTGTGAAATTCAAGTGAACTGCTTATTTTTCCCAGTCACCTATAGTTGCTAGCATGGAGGGCAAGTTGTTTTTGTTCTACCCGATCGCCTGCAATGGCTCTCATGTTCCCACGACCGGATGTGAGATCGGGTCGTGACCCCTTAGGTCCTTTGTAAATGTCACTTTCTCTTGATCAATTCGCCTGACTCAACGAGTTTCACCATTCTATATTAGACCTTGTAGGGGACTTAGAGAAATTTAGACTATATTAAGGATGTTTATTTTGAGTCCCATTAGTTGTGGCCTACGGGCCATTACATGGAAGTTACTAAAAAGTGACGCCCAAAAACTCATAATAATAATAATAATATTAAGAGAGATCTCTTGAAGGCTAGTCTTTGATTACAAAAGTTAGGCGGCATCGGCTCTTAACTGGTGGTACTTCTTCAGGAGTTCTCCATTCCAATGCCTCAAGACTGCCTTGCTATTGAGTCTCTCTAGCTTTTATGTTCCTGGCTGCATGACTCCTTCTACCAAGTAGAGCCCCTCCTAATTCGGATCTAGGACCTCAGTAGATGGGTCTCGCTTAATGAGGAATAAGCAATGCAGGATAAGGTCGCCAATGGAGAACATTTTGTCCTTAACTCGAGCATTGAAGTAGCGATCCACTCTATGTTGGTAGGCTACCACCCACAAGTTAGCTTACTCCCGCCTTTCTTCAATTAGATCTAGGGACTCGGCAATCAGTGCCTAATTCCGTCCTTGAAAGTAGTTCATTCTTCTGTGCGATGGGATATCTACTTCAATGGGCAGCATGGCCTTACAGCCATATGTGAGTGCATAGAGCGTGTGGCTAGTAGAAGTTCAGGCTTTGGTCTTGTAGGACCATAGTACCTCCGAAAGTTTGTCTAGCGAAGCTCTTTTCGGTTCCTCTAGGTGATTTTTTAAAGTATCTTTAAGGGTCTTGTTGATACCGTCTACTTTTCCATTTTCTTGGGGGTGTGCCACTATTGAAAAGCTCTTCACAATTCCATGGCGGAAAAAAAAATTTGTGAAGTGTTCACTGTCGAAATGAGTTCCATTGTCAGACACAATCTTGTACATCAACCTGTAGCAGTAAATGATATTCTTCATGAAAAATTCTAGTACCTTTTTGGAAGTGATGGTCGCCAATGGCTCATCGTCACACCACTTAGTGAAATAGTCAACGACGACCACTACATACTTGACTCCACCTCAGCCTGTAGGAAGTTAGCCTATCAATTCAATCCCCCACATTGTGAAAATCCATGGGCTCTGCATCTACTTTATTTCATTTAGAGGAGCTCTCGGGATTTTGGCGAAACTTTGGCACTAGTCGCGCTTTCTCACGTACTCCTTAGAGTCCTCGTTCATGGTATGCCAAAAGTAACATTGCCATAGTATCTTCTTATAGAGGCTTTGCCCCCCAGCGTGATCGCCGCAAAATCATTTGTGAACCTCTTGCAACAAGGTTTGGCCCTCCTCCTTGGTAACACATCGCATTAGCGGCATTGAATGTCCTCTCCAATATAGGCGACCGTCCTATATGACATAGTGGGGTGCTTCGTAAAGCATCTTCCTCCCAAGTTGCGATCCGATGGGAGGACACCATCACTTAGATATTTTATGATGGGGGTAATCCATGTTTTGTCTTCATCAATTTTCATTGAGATGCTGTGATCTCCACCAGTGGCATCGCCAAGGGCGCAGTCGCTAGTGACGTTGGTTGTCGATGGCGAGGCTGTCAAAGGTGCAGCCACCAACCGCGCAGATGCCAATGGCATTGTACGTGGCAGGGGTAATGCTGAGGGTCGCTAAGAACTCAATTGGAAAGACATTGAGGGTCTCTGCATCTCTTGCGCTTCCTAACTATGCTAATGCATCGGCGTTGGAGTTTTTTTCTCTAGGGACTTGTTCGATCATGTAGCGATCAAACTGGGCATGCATGTATTTGGCTTTGTTGAGGTAGGCGGTCATGCGCAGTCTGTAGGCCTGGTACTCGCCAAGCATTTGGTTGACCACCAGTTACGAGTCGCTTCTAATCGTTAGGCACTTAGCTTTCAATTCCTTCGCCAAGCCCAATCCCGCTAACAGCACCTCATACTCAGCTTCATTGTTTGTTGCAGCAAAACCAAACCTCAGTGCACAATGGATACGATGGTCTTTCGAGGTTACTAATATTAGGCATGCTCCGAAATTGTGTTCGTTGGAGGCATCATCCACATAAATTTTCCAATAGTCTTCCCTTGGTCGCTGATCGCCATTTCCTCCAGTCGCCAATTGCATTCGACTATGAAGTTAGTGAGGACTATCCCTTTATCGTTGTCCTTGGTTGATATGTGATCTCAAGCTGTCCTAACTCAATGGCCCATTTCAACAGGGGACCTGAGGCGTCAGGTCGCTGCAAGACTTGCCGAAAGGGTTGGACCGTCAACACCTTCATCGGATGAGCTTGGAAATACGATGGCAATTTTTGGGATGCCAGGACCAAACAATAAGCAAGCTTCTCCATCTAGGGGTATCGCATCTTAGCGTCTATCAGTTGCTTGCTGACATAATAGATGGGATGTTGTATGTTGTATGTTACCATCTTCTCGAACTAACATCATACTCAATGCATGGTCGGAGACGGCTAGATACAGGTACAAGTCCTCACCGTCAACGGGTTTGGATAGGACGGACGGTTGTACCAAATGTTTCTTTATCTCCTAGAAGTTCTTCTCACATTCCTCTATCCATTCAAATTTATTACTTATGTACTGTCGCGAAATTTTACTTATGTAGTAGTTATGGATTTTATTTGTAGTATTTTAGTTTTCATGGTTATTGGTTCAAGCTGGGATTTAGTTTGAAACTCGTAGAAATAGTTATAGATTTTATAATATTAATTTTAACATAAGGTTTGATTAATATTTCTGGTCCTAGAAATGATATTTATTATAACCTAAGGTTTAGATAGAATAATTAAGAACATGACACTTGTCATATGCATGTTTATTAAGGATTTAAGGACTTTAGATTAATAAATTAATAAAGGATAGATCTAGAAGGCCTAGAACCTTCCAGCAGCTGTTAGGATCACGTTTTATTAAGTCAAAGTTGTTTTAACAAACTTCAAGTGTGGTGAAAGTGTGCAAAAATGTGTTTAAAATATCAGCGTATGCCGATATATCGCAGCTATAGGTGCCGATATATCACCTTTGGGTGATAGGGAAAACACGTTGACTTTGCACGAACTAAACCACAGAGGCTCGGGATATAGGGGTAGGCGATATATCGCCTATAGGTGGTAATATATCGATTCCTTCAGTATAGTTTGAAAATCTGTGAAATCCGAGCTTAAAAAAGCCCTCAACAACTTGGACTTGCTCTTGAACGTTTTTTACAGAGTTCTGGGCATCTATTGAAAAGAAAATTAAAATTTATTAAATTATTATTCATTTTAAAAGGGGTAGTTTCACTCCTTGAACTCTATAAATAGGACCTTTCTCTTAGCCAATTCATCCATCATTCAAGCATTCTTCAGAGCCTCCAAGCTGCTGAGTTTATTCTAGAGAGAAAACACTAGGGTTCTGGGATTAAAATCTTTCCAATCTAAGCTTTTCTAAACACTTGGGAAGTAAGATAGAGTGACATTTCAGTATTGAGGTGTAGATCAAAGTTCTAGTCTATCCAAGGTATTCTTATCCTCAGGTTTAGTTCATTATAGCTCTTTTTATTCTTTCTATTTCTTCCAGATCCTAACTTGTTATTATGGCTTTTTGTTAGGTGTTTGAGTTTCTTGAAACTTAACGTTTTCGGTAAGTTACTATATGGATGGTTTAGATCTTCTTTTCATCTCATTTTCTTTAGAAAACTTATGGATCTTGTTGTTTGATTTTAGGAGTTTTCCATCCCGTTCTTGTCTCCAATATCCCAGTTTTTGGTAAGGAAAATAGGTTAGATTTTATGTGTTATGATTATATTTATATGCCATGTGTATGTATGTATATGTTTTATGTTGTAGTCACTTAGGAATATAATTGCTTAGATAGTAAATAAGCGAATCCCAAGATTTTTATCATTATCGTAGGTTATAGTTATAATTTAACCTACCTCGAATAGTAGCAAGAGGACCTAGATGGTTTATCATATACTATATTGTGTTTAAACCTACCTCGAATAGTAGCAAGAGGACCTAGATGGTTTCTATCACATACTGCGGCAATGAGTTAATGGCCATTAATATTGTAGCCCTATGTTTTTATGATTTACGTTTTTACATCATATGTTCTATGATATATGTTTTTAGTCTTATGATTTATGATATGTTTTAGTAGATTTTCCTTTCTAGGCATTAGGCTCATTCATTTTTATTTTAGATGGTGCAGGAAAATAAGCTTGGATGGCAGGACGGATTCATGGCAGCTTTGGCATGTGTATTGGGAGAGGACTAAATGGATGGACTACTGGAAAAGATCGAGGATGAAGTTTATATTTTGAATCTTTTTAATTTATGTCTTTATTTTTCCGCATTTAGTATTTGAACAATTAATTAAAGGTTTTGTTTTCCTTATGTTTTTATGTAATAACAATGGGATCCTGTATTTTGGATTTTTATAATAAAGTTCTATTATCCTATGTACATATTCCAAAATAGTACTTATGCTTAGTAGTTTTAATGGTCTGAGGTCTTAGAATTAGTCGGGGCATTACACTTGGTATTAGAGCCATCGGTTCATATGCATGAAGTTCTCCTTGATACATGTAGAGTCCAAGAACTTTACTTAGCTAGTTAGATAGTAGTAGCAATAGTAATAGTTGTAGTATTTTTATGACTTTGGATTTTGGTTCAGACGGGGATTTAATTGGACACTCGTAGTAACACTTGTAGATTTTCTAAGTTTAACCTATAGTTTAAGAATATTAATTTTAACCTAAGGTTTGATTAGTATGACTGATATTGATGGTGATATTTATTATATTATAAGGTTTAGATAGACCCAATAAGAAAGTAACACTTGTCATGTGTATTTTTAACGATAATTAAGTATTTTTGAGGAATAAGTTTATTAAGATCAATATTTGAATATCCTAGGGTCTGTCACCAGCTTTGAAATCGTTAAAGGACTTAGTCAAGGCTGTTTATTCAATTCAAATTAGGCTGAAAATGTGCAATTTTGTGTTTAAATATTCAACGTATGCCGATATATCGCAGCTATAGGAGGTGATATATCACAATACGGGGATATGAAAAACACTTAACTTCGCACAACCAACTCGACGAGCCTCGGGCATATTAGCACAGGCGATATATCGCCTACTAGGGGCGATATATCGGGTCCTTTGAATGATTTTTGAATGTTTTTGCAACCGAGCTTAATTTAATCATTAACCTCTTGATAAGTCCAGCATCTTTCTGACCAAGTCTTCAGCCTCTGCTGAAAGATAATTCAAATATTTTTCAATTAAAAAGCCATTATTTTATTCAAGTTAAATGAAGATCTTTTCACTCTTGAACTCTATAAATAGGACCTAGTACCCAGCCATTTATTCATTCATCAAGCTAAGTTCAGAGGCTGCAAGCTACTAGGTTATTTTTGAGTGCTTAAACACTTGGGTTGGGAATATAAGCTTTACCTTTATAAGCTTAATAAACACTTGGGAAGTAAGGTTCATAGTATTTTTCAGTTCGAGGTGTAGTTCGGTCATAGAAGCATTAAAGGTATTCCAAATTCTAGTTCATTTCTGTATTGTTTCCTTAAGTTCTTATAGTTTTCTACTCAAAATCCTAACTTTATTCTTTATTCTTGGTTAGGAAATCTAATATCTTGAACATAAGGTTCTTGGTAAGTATCTTTCAATGGTATAGTTCTTTCATTATTTTCATCTCTTTTTCTTTAGTATACTCACCTTCCTTTGATGGTTTTTAGGAGTGTCCCAAAGTCCCAAACCTGTTCCCATATCCGGTATATAGTGTATGGAAAATAGGATAGGATTTTATATGTTATGTTATATGTTATCTTATGATTTATGTGTTATGTTATATGTTATATTATGTATGATTGTAGACTTGGGCATATGACTTGCTTAGCTAGCAAGCCCCGCAAATCTAATGGGCATATGACTTGTTCAGTTTACAAGCCCCAAGTAATAATGGCCATTATAGTATGTGTGACATATGTTTATGATATGTTTTACTATATGTTGATATTAATTTTATGTATATGATTTATGTGTTAGATTTTCCTTGCTGGGCATTAGGCTCATTCCTTTATGTTTATATGTGCAGGAAAGTAGCTATGGTGGCAGAAGGGTTCTTGGCAGCTTGGGGGTTGTGTGTTGAGGCAGAATGGAAATGGACGAATTGAGCGTTCGGTTCAAGGATGAAGTCGCTTCCTAGTCTTTTAAAAATTATGCTTTATATGTATTTTCCGCACTTTATTTTGTAATCCATTTATTTAAAGTTATGTTATGTTTTCATTTTAAAAACAATGGGATCCCATATCCTACTTTAAATTTTATGTATTTTAACATTTGTTTTACAAGTTTTAATGAAATTATGATTATTTCACTTGTAAGTTTTATTAAAAATTAGTGTCTATGTATAGTAATCATTAGTGGTCCAAAGTCTAGAGTAGTTGGGTCATTACAATTGGTATCAAAGAAACGGTTAATCCACATGAAGTTCTCCTCGATACACACACTCAAAGCTCTGAATCTGACCACCAAGTAAGTATTTAAATTATAGTTATTATGCTTATATGTATAGCTAACGATTTTAGCATTTATGTTTTCAGTTAAGTATGAACGGAGCATTAACCTATGAGGATATCCGAGCCATTAAGGCTTTAAAGAGAACAAGAGAACCGAGAAACACCATAGGAACACTAGAGAGAATCACTCGGAGACTGCTTTTGTTCCACAGAGAAACAGGTCACCTTCAAGAGTCTAAGCAAATCATGATGAGAGGAACGGAACAATATGTTTTAGTAATTAGACTATTTAGAGATTTTCATCCCGTAATTATAGCCTTAGAGGAGATATGGGAAACAATGGATGATGAAGATGAACTGCCAGCAGCAATGCGATATTACTTTCTCTTAATTAGGTTCACTTCAAAATCAGAATTTTAGTTTACAAATGAGCAAAAACATAGGATTTTTATGAACCTTCCTCGAGGACATTTTGAGGCACATGATAATGAATATTATGAAGAGCTAGATGATGATATGCTAGATGAAGGATCGGATGTAGAAGATCCTGATTTTTAGAATAGTTAGTTTCATTGTTTGTTTTATGGTTGTAATAAGTGAAAACTCTTTTCCAAATTAATATCATGTTATTTTGTTATCATGTATGAGTTTGATTTTTTTATTTTCGCAATCATAATAAATAATAAATAATGACTAAGTTCGGTGAGGGTGGATACAAATCAATGAACCAAGTTTCTTTATTGAGAGTTAGGGGGCCATAGTATTGGGAACGATTTTACTAATCCCAGCCCTCCCTCAATATGGTTAACTTTGGAACAAAGATAAGTTTCAAGCCTGAGAATTTAGTCATATAGGATGATTAGAAACAGACTTAGAAATAATAAAGATGGCTTGTTTTTCTAAGTATAGAAACCCATTCTAAAAATAAAGAAGACTTATATAATTTTCATAAGAAGACATAATCAATAGGTTCGAGATATGTTTGTTTTAGAATAAGTTTTTGCCTTAGAGCCTATTAGGTAAAGTTCTAACATGTTTCTTTCAACTATTAGAACTCTGCTGCGATGTCGCTCCGAAGATCTGCACGCACCAACGGAAACGCCTCCAACACTGTTCCAGTGAGCAATGAAGCCCCTCCAGTTCGCAGAAGGGGAGTGCGTGCTACTGCCAGCCGCAACGCGCCAACATCGCCAGCTAACAACACTGCGGAGATCGCCAAACTGCGACAACAAGTCGATGAACTTTTGCAGCACCAGCGACAACAGGCTTATCCCCAGACTCAGCCTCAGCCTCCACCGCAGCCGCAGCCACATCAAATGGCCTCAGCACCCCAACAAGTTGGTCCATATGGGGGATGGCCAGTGGCGAACTACGCGCCGTATCCAGTACAGCACATGGAGCCAGTTTATGAGAGGTTCCGCAAGCAGTACGCTCTAAACTTCGAAGGAACTACAGACCCCTTTGAGGCAGAAGAGTGGCTAAGGAATGTGGAGCCAATTCTGACGCACATGAATCTCAGTAATGCGGACCGTATATCTTGCGTCTCATCATTGCTCAAGAAGGATGCCAGGATATTGTGGGACTTGGTCCAGCAATCACATGACGTTGCCACCATGACATGGACTTGATTTGTGGAGCTGTTCCACAAGAAGTATTACAATTCGGCTGTACTCGCTTCGAGAGTCGAGGAGTTCGCCAACTTGAAGCAAGGTAGTTTATCAGTGGCAGAGTATGCTCGTCAGTTCGACCGCCTAGCTAAGTTCGCATCTGAGATGTTTCCAACTGATTTTCTGAGGGTGAACAAGTTTGTTAGAGGACTTAGATCGAAGATCGAGATGGGGGTTAAGCTAGCAAACCCGGGGAATACTACGTATGCTGACGTTCTAGAGACGGCAATAAAAGTAGAGAGGTTGCAGGCTAATGTAAGTAAAGAAGAAGCCAGTAAGCCTGAGCCTAGACAGCAGGGTTAACCTCAGACCAGTAGGAACAACAACCATAATAGCAACAATCAGTTCAGCAACAATAGTAACGGTCAGAAGAGAAGGCATCCTAATAACAAGCAATCTCACAGCGATAAGAGGGCACGGACAAATAATGGAGGAAATAGGCCGGGTTATGTGGAATACCCGCCATGTGCTAAGTGCCAGAAGAAACATCCTGGAGAATGCCGCGAAAACACCAAGGAATGTTTTAACTGTGGTCAGGAAGGACACCGGAAAAGAGATTATCCTCAGCGCAAGCCAGAAGGGAAGAAAGACGAAAAGATGGTTCCTGCTAGGGTTTTTGCCTTAACCCAAGGAGAGGCTGATGCTAGCAATAAGGTGGTCACAGGTCAGGTTTCTATATTCAATAACATATGCTTTGTATTATTTGATTCAGGAGCCACTCATTTGTATATCTCGTTAGGAATGATAGAAAAACTAGACAAACCTTGTGAAAGATTTAGAACTAGGTTTGTAATCGAGTTGCCTTCGGGCAAAGTAGTTCTATCATCACGGATAGTGTGAGGCATACCGATCAAGATTGAGGATGTAGAACTAGAAGGAGACCTGATAGAATTAGTACCAGGCTTCGAGCCTATTTCTAAGGCACCATATCAAATGGCACCTACAAAACTCAAGGAGTTAAAGACACAGCTACAAGAACTCCTAAACTTGGGTTTTATTAGGCCGAGCCATTCGCCATGGGGAGCCCCGGTGCTATTCGTGAAGAAAAAGGACGGAAGCATGCGGATGTGTATAGACTATCGCGAGCTGAACAAGGTAACGATTAAGAACAAGTACCCGCTACCCCGCGACTGTATTTTCAAAGATTGATTTACGGTCCGGGTATCATCATCTCAAGGTAAAGGAAGAAGATATTCCTAAGACAGCATTTAGAACTCGTTATGGACATTATGAGTTCTTGGTTATGTCCTTTGGTCTTACTAACGCACCAGCCGCGTTTATGGACTTGATGAATAGGGTATTCAAAGACTACTTAGATAAAATCATCGTAGTATTCATCGACGACATCTTAGTATACTCTAAGGATGAAGTAGAACACGAGAAACATTTGAGGTTGATTTTGTCACAACTGAAGGAGCATCAACTCTACGCCAAGTTCAAGAAATGCGAGTTTTTGCTTTCGCAAGTGGCGTTCCTCGGGCACATTATATCAAAAGACAGAGTTGCAGTAGACCCATCAAAGGTAGAGGCTGTGAAGGATTGGCCAAGACCAAAGAACGCATCTGAAGTAAGAAGCTTTCTAGGGTTATCAGGTTATTATAGGAAGTTTGTAGAGGGCTTTTCTAAGACAGCCACTCTGCTCACCAACTTGACCCGGAAACAACAAAGATTCAACTGGACTGATAGATGTGAAGAAAGCTTCCAGTTGCTTAAGGATAAGCTTTGCTCAACACCAGTACTCTGCGTACCGACACCCAACGATAAGTTCGTAATATACTGCGATGCATCGAAGCAAGGATTGGGTTGCGTGCTGATGTAAAATGATAAGGTGATAGCCTACGCCTCACGACAGTTGAAGGAGTACGAGCAGCGCTATCCAACTTGCGATATGGAGTTGGCAGCAGTGGTGTTTGCGTTGAAAATCTGGCGCCATTATCTTTACGGAGAACGGTGCAAGATTTATACGGACCACAAAAGTTTAAAGTACTTCTTTACTCAGAAGGAGCTCAACATGAGGCAGCGCAGGTGGTTAGAATTATTGAAGGATGGCTAGTGGCAAACTACGTGCCATATCCAACTAAGTACATAGAGCCAATCTATGAGTGTTTCCGTAAGCAGCACGCTCCAAACTTTGAAGGGACAACTAACCCCTTTGAGGAAGAAGAATGGCTCAGGAATGTAGAGCCTATTCTAACACACATGAACCTCAGCAACACGGATCGCATATCTTGCATTTTTTCTCTTCTGAAAAAGGATGCTAGAATCTGGTGGGATTTAGTACGGCAAACTCATGGTGTGCGCCACCATGACTTTGGCTAGATTTGTGGAGCTGTTTCACAAAAAGTACTACAACTTGGCAGTTATCGCTAAAAGGGTGGATGAGTTTTCCAGTTTGAAGCTGGGCAATTTAACGGTAGTTGAGTACGCTCGAAAATTTGATCGCTTAGCCAAGTTTGCACTAGAGTTGATCCCAACTGATTTCTTGAGCGTTACCAAGTTCACCAGGGGACTCAGACCCAAGATTGAGTTAGGTGTCAAGCTGGCAAATCCTGGAACCACTTTTTACGCTGATGTTCTGGAAACGGCTATAGAGGTGGAAAGGATCCAATCCATTGTTAAAATATTTTGATCATAAACGGTTAATTTTTAATTAAAATAGATGTTTGGAACATGGGATCCCAAAAATAGGGAAGAGACAAAGTTAGAATATTCTCAAAAGTAATATACAATCCAGTGGCCATGCTAATGGAAAAATACAAATTTTAGGTTCTGTCCCTATACTTTCCTTCGGCCGTGGTGGACGAGCAGCTGACAATGTTCATCTCTCCCCCATAGCTCTCCAACTATTGGTTGATCCATCTTACCCTTGCCTTTACCTGCACCACGTAGCACCCGTGAGCCAAGGCCCAGCAAGAAAACCATAATAGTGAATAAACAATCAATATTATCAAGCAATCAATCATGAGACAGATATTTCAAAGCTCAACACATCATAAATATCAAATTCATAACTGTCAACATGTACGTTCAACTCATATCTCAGATAATATGCAAATAGTCAGAGTCGACGCCCTTAGGCCGAGCCCTCTATTTACTCCACTGACTCTAGATCGCTTAGGCCGAGTCCAGTGTTTATCTAGTTGACCCCAGCTCATAGTGGCCGAGCCGCTTCCTGTGCCCAAATTATCAGCCCCGGCTCTCTTAGGTCGTTCATTCTCATATGCCAAATCAATCATTCAGCCATACAGTGCACATGTTCAAGTCTTGGGAATCTCAGTCCCATTACAACCACTCAAGGGTGCAGTTTTCTTACCTTGAATTCTCAGCGGAGATAATAGAACGGTCCTGAGCATGATCCTCAGTCCTAAGCCTTGGCGATAAACCTAGTCACAGTGGCCAATGGGTAATCGTCATCTTCTAATCTAAATAAATACTTAGGAGACACAAACTAGCCTTCGGGACCTCAATTTCTACTAAACCGGGTAGTAGAAATTGTCCCGAGCACCTAGGTTCGAGCCCCCAAGCATCACTATCCTAGAACCCAACCTAAGGCAAAAACCCTCAGGCGGGCCGCGACCTGGCCCTGAGGGTCACGACTTGCCCCCAAGCCAGAGGTTCCATCTTCAAGCACCAGGGGAGCCGGGCCGCGACTTACCCCTAGGGTCGTAGCGCACCCCCAAATCAGAGAGCCACCCATTCAGCTGGTCCTCCCACAAAGGTTGACGCAGCATTCAACTGGAAGGTAATAATAATCACACAGCAACTGTCATTACCTTGCGTCAACTGTCATTACCTTCCACCCTCATAAAATCTAGGATAGAAGTAATCATACTCATCCACTATTCGACCTTCAATGGATCTGGTCCTCCCTCAAAGGTTGGAGGATGCTGTCTCCTAAACTGCTCATATAGTGGCTCCCACATGTTCCCAACCTTAGGTGTCTGTACAACTGGTGCCACAAAAGGTGACAAAATAGGTGCAGCACTCCCTGACGGAGCCTGCTGTCTTAGAAGACGGATCTTCTCTTCCTGAATCTATAATTGGGCTTGCATGTCTGCAAGTATCTACTACCAGTTCTCAGGGACTGGCGTCCTGGCCCTGATCATCATCTCTAGCCTCAGAACCTGTGCTGGCTAGTCGTATAAATCGACTTGGATGCATAGCTATCCAAGTTTATCAGTAATCAATGACTCGGTGGTCAAGCAATGATGACATGTTAACAATCTTTGCATAATCCACCATTGGAACTCAACCAACCACAAGCAATCAAGATGTAAACAATCTTTCAAATATTCATTCACATACAGTAGCAATGCTAATAAGCACGCCTCATAATAATCACACAGCAATCAAGGGCCAGGCCCTATCAGTATCTCATGCTCCCTATTAATCATGCAGTAAGACATTTATATTTCATTCAAGCACTTAAGCATATAACCACATATATACAACTACCAAACCCTGAGTCGAGCTTGTCTTTAGCAGCGAGTGTACATGTCCAGCCAGTCTTCATGAACCCTTAAACCTAGACCGCTCTGATTCCAAGTTGTAATGCCCTGGATAACCAAGATCGTTACACTTTGTAGTTAAAATAGTGCAAGACTTGTTATTCAAGTCGTTTGATTAAAAATGTGATCCTATGGTCAAAAATTGGATTAGGGTGAAAATATTTTGATCGTAACTAGTTAATTTTTCATTAAAATAGATGTTTGGTACTTGGGATCCCAAAAACAGGGTTTAAGAGACAAAGTTATAACATTCTCAAAAGTTATATACAGTCCAGTGGCCATTCTAATGGCAAAATACAAATTTTAGGTTCTGTCCCTGTACTTTCCCTCGGCCGTGGTGGACGAGCAGCTGACAATGTACATCTCACCCCCATAGCTCTCCAACTCATGGTTGATCCATCTTACCCTTGCCTTTACCTGCACCACATAGCACTTGTGAGCCAAGGTCCAGCAAGAAAACCATAACAGTGAATACACAATCAATATTATCAATCATTCAATCATGAGAGAGATATTTCAAAGCTCAACACATCATAATTGATAACAGTCAACATGTACGTTCAACTCATATCTCAAATAATATGCAAATAATCAGGGTCGGCGCCCTTAGGCCGAGCCTTATATTTACTCCACTGACTCCGGCTCAATTAGGCCAAGTCCAGTGTTAATCTAGCTGACCCCAGCTCACAATGACTCCTGTGCGCAAATTATAAGCCCCGGCTCTCTTAGGTCATTCACTCTCATATGCCAAATCAATCATTCAGCCATACAGTACACATGTTCAAGTATTGTGAATCTCAGACCCGTTACAACCACTCAAGGGGCAGTTTTCTTACCTTGACTTATGAGTGGAGACAATAGAACGGTGCCGAGCACGATCCTCAGTCCTAAGCCTTGGCGATAAACATAGTCGCAGTGGCCAATGGGTAATTGTCACCTTCTAATCGAAATAAATACTTAAGAGACATAAACTAGCCTCCGGGACCTCAATTTCTACTAAACTAGGTAGTAGAAATTATCCCGAGCACCTAGGTTCGAGCCCCTGAGCATCACTGTTCTAGAACCCAGCCTAAGGCAAAAACCCTCAGGCGGGTCGCGACCTGGCCCTAAGGGTCGCAATTTTCCCCCAAGTCAGAGGTTCCATCTTCAAGCACCAGGGGGAGGCGGGTGGTGACTTGCCCCCTAGGGTCGCAGCGCGCCCCCAAATTAGAGAGCCACCCAGGGCCATCTGGGCACGCGGATCGCAGTACGCCCGCTTGTGCCCAAAATTCCTGGGTTTCCTTCACACTTTTTCCCCAGCCAATTTTCCAAAATTCAAACTCAGCAAAACCTTACAACCACAACCAACATAGCTACGAATTTAAGACCTTTACTCACCCAATATAAACACAAAACCTCAACCCCAAATCAGAACTAACCAAGCACTTATAATTCTATCTAAAACCCAACTAGAAACTCAAAGATGAAGAACTAGAATTAACCTCAATTACAGTTCGAGTTCTCTAGCAATCCTCTGCCCTTCTTCGACTTAAATCCTTAATCTAACCCAGCCAAGATTAGCTTCAAATCCCAGCTTGCTCCCTTAGCTTTTCCCTTCAACTTAGCCTAAGTCATTCTCCTTCAATTCCTTCAGCTCCCAACCTCAAGTTCTTAAATTTTTTCTTCCTTAGCTTCAAAGTGTAAAGAGAGGGAGAGTGTAACGACCCAAATTTACTAATAAGGCTCAAGGGCCTTGATTAGTGTGCCGGGAGGGCATAATTGGATTATATGTGATTTAATGATTTAAAAGCATGTTATATGACTATTTGAGTATTTGTGATGCATGACTATGTGTATTAGTATGCATGTAGGCCCTGATTAGGTTAGAAGGGGATAATTGTAATTTTGGCCCTTTGAGGGCATAACTGTATATATTTGCGATAAACTGTCGAGACCACATTATTATGTGGATATATTTGTAATCTGTGACTAGAGACGATCCCAGTGAGTGGTTTAGCGAAAAAGTCACGGCGGGGATTTATACCCGGTTCGGGGAGAACCTGGGGGTATTTTTGGGAATTTAGAGAATATATTGGAGTCTATCTTGACATTGAGGAATATAATTGGTGATTAGTTAGGTGTCAGGAAGTAAGTGGTAAATATTAGAGACACTCGAGGAATTAGCGGGAATTGAGTGAAATGACCAAAATGCCCCTAGGTGGATTAAAAGGCTTAGGAATTAGGGGAGGGTATTGTGGTCATTTGGCTTATAAGGGAAAAGACTTAGGTGCTGTTTTGGCTTTATGCCTTAGTGGGAAGTCTAGAAACTGAAGGAAAGAAAAAGAAAGAAAGAAAAAAGAAATAGGAAGTCTATCTTTCTCTCTCTCAGTTTAAGCTTTTCTCCATCAGTTCTTGAGGTCTTTTGGGGCAGAAACTCAGGGATAGTCAGTGTAGAAGCTTGAGGCTAAGGTCCTTGGTCTGGCCTGAAGAATTAGCAAGGATTTAGCAAGGGCAATCCAATCATTTGAGGTAAGGTTCAAGGTAGTTTTCAGTTCCTAGTATTGATGTTAAGCTGGTTTTCCTACGAAAAATTATGTGGGAATTCTAGGGAGTTAAGCTTGAAGATTTGATGAGGAAAAGGCTAAGCAAGAGTGGGACACAACCTAGGCTAAGCTCATCCATCAGAGGTAAGGAACTCTAGCTCTAAGCTTTGTGATTTCTGTGGTTTTATTGAGTTTCTGAGTTTTGGGTCCAGCCATGGTGATTTCCTTGATTTGGGGTGCATGTGTTTGAGTTATGTGTGGTTGGGGTGTTTGGGATGAGTGGAGGATGTTGGAAGGCTTGCATTGAAGTTTGGTTGAGTTTTGAGTAGGTTTGGCTCGGGAAAATTCGAAGGAGAACATGTTGTGCTGTGACTAGCGCTACAGCGCTAGTCACTGGGCGTTGTAGCGCTAGGCCCTGAAGTTTCTGAGCCTTTTGGCTCTGTTTGTAGCGCTGTAGCACTCTCCTTAGAGCGCTGTAGCACTACCCTGTTTCCAAAAAGGGGTTTTTGGGTTAATTTCAAGTGTTTTTGCCCGGGGGTTCAGGGTTTGATTCCACCATCCCGTTTGGTGGAATTAGAGCTTCCCGAGGGCTCGGGATTGGTCTCGAGGCTAGTTTTTGGACTTGAGGTTTGGTGATGATTCTGATTTATGGTGGTGACTAGGTGTGCGCTAGGGCTCAAGAGGGATCGTGCTTGAGGATCAAATCAAACAAAGCTAGCAAATCCAAAGGTAAGAAAACTGCACCCGGCTATGTGTTTGTGATGGGACTAAGTGCTCCCGATATCTGTATAATGTCATAGATGGTATTACGCCATGGGACATGTGATAAACGGCCTAAGGGTGTCGTAAATTATACTTGCATACAGGGCACGGCTCGGCCACTGGTAGCCGAGGACAGCTTAATATTCACTGAGCTCGGTTTAAGCAGGCTGGAGTTAGTGGGATAAATAGAGGGTACGGCCTAAGGGCATTAACCCTAGTTATCATATGTGGATTGATTGTTGATATGAAACGATATAATTGGTATGATGAATACTTGATTATCATGAATGCTTAAACTGTTGAGTACATGCTTATGCGATATGAGTTTATCTGATTGTTTGTTGAATGATTGTGCTCTGTTATTGTGTTTTCTTGCTGGGCCTTGGCTCACGGGTGCTTCATGGTTCAGGTAAAGGCAAAGGCAAGTTGGACCAATCCTGAGAGGGAGGGCTGCGGGGCTGAATGTACATAGTCAGCTATTCGGCCGCCACGGCCGAAGAGTGGAACAGGACGGGATATGCTTAACTGTATGCTTTGCCTTGGTATGGCCAATCATTGTATTTAAATCTTGAATCTCTTGTAGACAATCTTAAACTTATTACTTTTGGGATCCCATGTAAAATGAAAATGATTATTTATAAAAATTGCGGCTTTTGAGACCAAAATCTTTTAACCCTAGTTTAACTATAGTTTCAGTAACACATTTTGAGTTAAATGACTTGATTAGCAAGTCTTGTACCTTTATAAACACACAGTGTAACGGTCTTGGCCATCCAGGGCGTTACAGAGAGCGAGAGAGAGAATCGTGAGGGAGAAGGAGAGTGAGAGCTGAGAGTGTCTACTACTTTCTAAATTAATATTAAGTGGTTACTGAATATATCCCTTGTTTAACAAAAGACTATTTTTCCCCTTAAGCCTATTAGTCCTCAAATTATTCCTAGGGGTAAAATGGTCATTCCGCTTCCAGTTCCCTTTAATTCCTCAAGTGTTCCTAACATTCACCCATCAATCTCGTCATGTCCAATTAATTGCCAAAAATTTATCCAATGTCTATAAATCACAAAATATTCTCTAAATTCCCAAAAAAAATACCCCTAGGCTCCCCCAAGCCAAGTATTAAACCCCGCTGTGACTATTTCGCTAATCCGCTCACTAGAACCGTCTCGGGCCATATACTGCAAATATATCCATATAATAATGTGGTCTCAACAATTTATCACAAATAATCACATCTATGCCTTCAATGGGCCAAAATTACATATATGCCCTTATAAGCTAGAAAGGGCCCACATGCATATTTAATACTCATAAACATGCTTATCACATATTCATGTAATCATATTAGTCATGCATGCCACATAATCATGCATTTAACCATTTAATCTCACATATACCAATCATGCCCTCCCGACACGCTAATCAAGGTCCTTAAGCCTTATTAGTAATTTTGGGTCGTTACAGGAAAGATTTCAGGACTACGGACACCACTTATCTCATCTCTCAAAGCTCAGAAGATGATAGATAAAGGATGTCATGCATTTATAGCAAGCGTCAACGATGTGGCACAAGAAACACCATTAAAGGTTGGAGACATCCGCATTATAAAGGAATTTCCAAAGATATTTCCTAACCACTTACCAGGGTTACCGCCTACTTGCGAAATTGACTTCACAATCGAACTAGTACTGAGAATCGAGCTTATCTCAAAGGCACCATACCGGATGGCACCTACATAACTCAAGGAGTTGAAAACATAGGTTCAAGAACTCTTAGAATTGGGTTTCATCAGACCAAGCCATTCGCCATGGGGAGCACTGGTTCTATTTGTGAAGAAGAAGGATGGAAGTATGCGGATGTGTATTAATTACCGCGAGCTGAACAAGGTGACAATTAAGAATAAGTACCCAGTACCTCGGATCAACGACTTATTTGATCAAATCCGAGGAGCGACTGTATTTTCAAAGATTAATCTGCGGTCTGGTTATCACTAGCTCAAGGTAAGGGAAGAGGATATACCAAAGACAGCTTTTAGGACTCGATACGGACATTACGAGTTCCTAGTTATGTCTTTTGGTCTTACCAACTCTCCAACCGCATTTATGGACTTAATGAATTGGGTCTTCACGGATTACTTTGAAAAAAAATTCGTAGTGTTCATTGACAATATTTGTGTGTACTCCAAGGACGAAGTCGAGCATGAGGAACATTTAAGATTGACCATGCTGCGACTAAAGGAGCATCAACTTTATGCCAAGTTCAAGAAATGCGAATTTTGGCTATCGCAAGTAGCATTCCTCGGACATATAGTATCCAAAGATAGAGTTTCTGTAGACCCAGCTAAGGTGGAGGCTGTGAAGGATTAACTAAGACCTAAGAATGCGTCAGAAGTTAGAAGTTTTTTCGGGCTAGCTGACTATTATCGAAGATTTGTAGAAGGTTTTTCTAAGATAGCCACTTTGCTTACCAACCTGACCCGGAAACAACAAAATTTCTACTGGACGAATAAATGTCAAGAGAGCCTCCAGTTGCTCAAAGATAAACTATGTGCAGCACCAGTACTTTGTGTACCAACACCCAACGAAAAGTTTACAGTATACTGTGATGCGTCGAAGCAAGGTTTGGGTTGTGTGCTGATGCAAATTGAAAAAGTAATAGCCTACGCCTTAAGGAAACTAAAGGAATATGAGCAACGGTATCCAACACACGATATGGAGTTGGAAGCGGTGGTCTTCGCATTTAAAATCTGTCACCACTATCTTTGTGGAGAACGGTGTGAGATTTATACGGACCACAAGAGTTTAAAATATTTCTTCACGCAGAAAGAGCTCAACATGAGGTAGTGCAGGTGGTTAGAACTAGTAAATTATGACTGGGAAATCCTATTCCACCCAGGAAAATCAAATGTAGTTGCAGATGCGTTAAGCCGAAAGAGTTAAGGAAATCTGGTAGCATTATCCGAATTTGAATAGCCGCTTCAGCAAGAGTTGATTAGTGCCGGGATAGAAATATTCATTGGTCAACTGGCTAACTTGTCCATCCAGTCGAGCATACTAGATGATATATAGATCGGGCAAGGGCATGATGACACATTAGTATCGCATATGGTTGCAGTCAAAGAAGGCAAGACTACGGATTTCTCTATATCAGGACATGGGTTCTTGAGATATAAGGGTCGCGTATGCATGTCGAATGACTATGGAATTAAGATGAAGATTTTAGAAGAGGCACACACTACCCCATACTCAGTTCACCCGGAGTCGACCAAGATGACTCACGACCTTAAGGCACTATATTGGTGGCCGGGAATGAAGAAAGACGTAGCAGAATATGTGTCCAAATGCCTTATATGCCAGCAAGTGAAGGCAGAACATCAATGACCCGCAGGCTTATTGTAACCGCTTAGTATTTCGGAAAGGAAGTGGAAAGACATAGCCATGGACCTTGCGACAGGATTACCATGAACAAATAAGCAGCACGACTCTGCTTGGGTTATGGTAGATAGACTCACTATGTCAGCTCACTTCCTGCATATCGAGACTACGTACACTGCTAACAAGTACGCAAACATTTATGTTGCGCACAGCATTTCATCCTCAAACCGACAGTCAATCCAAGCGTACCATACAGATATTAGAAGATATGTTGCACACTTGTGTACTAGTGTAATGACCCAAATTTCTTAATAAGGTGTAGGACCTTGATTAGGAGGCCAGGAGGGCCATAATTGATTTATTATCCCATTAAATGATTATATGCATGATTATGTGAATTATATTATTATATGATGATAAATGCATGCATATGGGTCAATTTTTCATTATAAGGGAATTTTGGTAATTTGGCCTGTTGAGGGCACATTTGTATATTTTCAAGCATATTGGTGAATTACGAGTAAGACCACATCATAATGTGGATTTGTTTGAGCCATTCAACATGAGACGATCTTTGAATGCAAGTTATTGGTTTGGTCATAACGGGGTTAATTTCGGGGCTTGGGGCGAGTCTCGGGGTAATTTGGAGATTAGTACATTACTAGGAATTAAAGGGTAATGGGATATGATTTATTAGCATTTGAGAATATTGGGAATAACAGGAATTGGAGGGCATTAATTATGATTAGCGGGATTAGAGGAGAAAGGACGGTTTTACCCTTGGTAGCCTTAAGAAGAATTTAAATGACCTAGGGGCATTTTGGTCTTTTGACCTAAAGGATTATATCAACCTTAAGACGCTATAGAAGGCTGTAGAAAATAGAGCATCATCTTCTCTTCTCCCGTTCATCATTTCTTCTTCTTTTCTTTTTGAAATTTTTGAACCCCAATTGAAGATTCAAGCTATGGAGTTGAGCCTTGATGGTCTAGGGTTATGTTCTACCATTGAAGAGGGTGTGATTCTGAGCTTGAGGTAAGTTTCTAGCCCTTAGAACTCTGGTTTTGCTCTGTTTTACTTATTGAGTTTCAGTTGGGATTTTGATTTGAAAGTTGAGAATTTATGGGAGTTTTTGGCAAAGGTTGCTTGGGTTATGATGCCTAGGACATGTAGAGTAGATATTTGGGTTCATTTGGGGGTTTGGATGGAGTTTGGGATCAATTTTTTAAGGTTGGAAATGGAGAAGTCGAAGGAGGAAGAACCAGGGTTGTTTCAGCCAGGTCCTAGAACTATAGCGTCCAAGGGAGGGCGCTACAACGCTGTCCAGGGCTAGGCTACTCTGGTTGTAGTGCTGGGGTGCTAGGGGGGCAGCGCTGTAGCGCTACCCTATCTTTCCTAATTCATATTTTGGGCACTTTTGAGGGTTTTTGTCTCGGGGTTTCAATTCCTAAGGTTCGGGATCAAATCTACTAACCGTTTGAGTACGATTCGAGGTCCCGGGAGTGAGGTTTAGGTCAAGAGCCTTTTATTGTTGATTTCATTAATTGGATTCCATATTTTTTTATGACTAGGTGACCGCTAAGGGATCAAAGGATTGGTCATTCTTAAGGGTCGTTCATTTGTTATTTCTCGCTCGAACCAGAGGCAAGAAAACTGCACCCAGTATGTGATGCATGAGTAACACGTGATTAGGGCATGACATGAATATTGAATATGAAATTGATCAGAGCTTGAGTCTCTGTAAATGGGCATTATTATAATTATGCTAGTGATTGTTAAATAAGCATGTTGAATGCCTTGCATTGGATATTTGACATATGATATATGCCTGGTTGCATTGCTTACTTGTGAATGGAACTGACCTATGACTCAGGAAACGGCAATGGGGTCAATATTAACTGTGAAGTTGTGACTTATTAGTCAAGTTCGACAGTAGTACTGAGCACTGGTTGTATGGTATTGGTTTCTGAGTCAAGAATGGTAATAGCGTGTTTAACGCAATCTGAAAAGATTAGATCTAATCGACATAAGCATTGAATGACTCATCATGAGCATTAATGCTTGACCGACCTCAAGTTCGATGTAAACTAAAAGTGCTTCTCTAGCCTAATGGCTAGTTACTTAGAGCTAGGGCCAGAAGGCCCAGGTGACTGCATCGTCACATGGCTAAGGGTGCATAGCCCATGTTAGTGACTTGCTCATCAGTCACTTATCTGGTTTAAGTTAGTGACTTACTCATCAGTCACTCATATTGTTGTCCAAAATCTCTATTCCAATCCTTCCCAATTGCTTGAAGCTTCAACTAAGTAGAATGAGATTTGGGATTGAACAAGCCTTGAAATTCATGCATGTTAAGCAAGCTTGATGAGTTTCTTGGAGAAAACTTTGGTCATAGAGAGCTAGAGAGAGAATAAGTTTTAGAGGGAGAGTTGGAAAGTGTGACCAAGGCTTTTCAGCTCTAATAACCCATATACATAGTGTAGGCATCATCATTAGTCTAACCAATAGGATTAGTACATTTAAAACACATCATTTGGAGCATTTTACGTAAATTGTATGGCCCTAAAACACCGCCCATGCAGGTGATGCATCGCCTGCTAGGGCTTTTGAAGCCCTTCATATTTTGGCGATGCTACGCCACTTAGGGGGTGACGTATCGCCACCCTCTCTGACTTTGGACCCCTCTAATGGTCCTAAAATTGTTCCAAATTCTACCAAACGTTTTGGGAATGTTTGGATACGTCATTGTATCACTTTAGACCCATAAAAGTCACTTTTAGATGCCTTCTACATAATCTCATGTTTTTACTTCTCTTTAAACTAAAACTATTAAGTGTTTTGCACCTCAACGTGTAAACATCTTAACCATTATATTTTACCAATCTCAATAACTAGTGCTTTGATCTTATCGGGGTTTGCTTCGATTCCTCTAGAATTGACGGTGTACCTCATGAACTTTCTAAAAGCGACCCCGAACGAACACTTCTGTGGGTTCAGCTTCATGTAGCGGTGCATAATGGCGAAAGCTTCCTCTAGGTCAAATACGGGCCTCCCGACCTTATTGGACTTCAATAACATATTGTCAGCGTATATTCCTTTGGATGTGTTCCTTGAACATCTTGTTGACTGGTCACTGATAGGTGGCTCTAGCATTCTTTAAGCCGAAGGGAATGACCCTGAAGCAATACAGGTCCATGTTTGTCATGAATGATGTGTGCTCTTGATCTGGAGGATACACCTTTATCTGATTGTATCCAGAATAGGTGTTCAAGAATTACAATAGCTCATGTCCGAAGGTGGCATTGACGAGTTGGTCAATCCAAAGGAGCAGAAAGCAATCCTTGGGACACGCCTTGTTGAGGTTGCTAAAGTCAATACACTCTCTCAAGGTACCATTTAGTTTGTGAACAAGCACTGGGTTAGCGACCCATAGGGGATAGAAGGCCTCTTGGATGAATCCATTCTCCTCCAACTTCTTTACTTTTTCTTTCAGCGCTTCATACCTCTCGGCGTCTAGGGATCATTGCTTCTACCAGACTAGAGGTGCCTTCAGGTCTATGTTCAGAACGTGGCTTATGACTAACGGATTGATGCCTACCATGTCATTGCAGGACCAAGCAAAGACATCCTTGTTTTTCCATAGGAAATTAATCAAGTTATCATTCATGCCGCTACTCAAGTTCTTCCCGACCCTCACCTTCCAAGTGGGGTCGCCATCCTTCAATTTTACTTCTTTGAGCTCTTTGATTGGTACAACCGGTCTCTATTCGTATCCAAAGCGAGGATCCAACTCCTCCCCGCTTTAGGACTCATTTCATAAAGTGTTTGGACTTGGGTTTCTGTCAACGATGACATCTTCATTCCATTGTTCATGATGTTGTCTTCGCGCTCGTCGTTGGCGACCACACCAGGGGTGGTCCGATCGTCGAGGTCTCGCCCATCAGGGCCTCGTCTATTAAACTTGTCTCTATCATCGCAGTAGTCTTATCTTTTAATAACTCCTTTATACCTTGAACTCCTTGGTCATCAAAGATCATGTTGGTGCAAACAGCGCTTCCCTTTATAACTTTGTTGATCAATACATTGTAACATTCACGCGCCTCTCGCTAGTTTCCTCTTACACAACCGATACCTTCGCTTGTGTGGAACTTAATGGTGAGGTGCCAAATGGACATTATGGTGCATAGATCAATGAGTGCGAGATGTCCTAGCACGACGTTGTACGCCAATGGGCAGTTGACGACCACAAAAATCGCCATGCAAGTTTCTCTTTGATGGGGATCACCTAGAGTCATCGAGAGCTTGATGGATCCAATAGGGGCTAAGGCCTCGCCTTAAACCCATAGATTGTGGTTGAGCACAGTGCAAGGTCTCAAACGGACAATTTCATTTTATCTAGGCATGACTTGTACGGGATATTGACGAAAATGTCATTGTCAAATAGAACTCTTAGCACCTTTAGGTTAGCAATCTGAGCTGCAATAACAACGGGGTCGTTATGTGAGTAGTGGATGTGTCTCAAGTCTTCGTTGGTGAAGGCAATGTCTTGGTCTTCCATTCTTGGGACCTTGCTTGGTCTCTCTTCGTTCATCAACACTTCCTATGTCTAATGTCGCAGCTCGCGTGCATACCTATCTCGGTACTTGTTACTGTTCCCCACAAGATGTGGTCCTCCACAAATTGTGACGATAGTAGCTATCACTTCTGGCACCTCGCCTACGTGGGCTAGCGACTGTGACCAGTTTAACGGCGACTACTGCCTTTGTCTCCCATCATTTCAGCCATCATTCTGGCTCTAGCCTTGGTGACGATAGACGAAATGGGCCATATGACCAGGAATTCTGTCTTGTCCTTTAGTTGGCGGCATTCGTTAGTGCCATGACCATGGTCCTTGTGGTAGCGACAATACTTGTTCTGGTCGCGCTTGCTTGGATCCTTCCTTATTGGGATAGGCTTTCTGTGTGGCTCCTAGTTTGCGGTCTCCATGAAGATATCTTCACGTGTATGGCCAAGGCAATATATTTGGTGAAGCACTGCTCGTATGTGGTTTGTCTTCCCTCCTACTTTGGCTTCTTGTAGTCTTTCCCTTGCTTGTGGAATACTTGGTGACTGCTCACTCTCTTCCTGTTACTGTTCTTCTCACTGCCCTTCCGGTCCTCGCCACTCCTTTGACCATGGTTGCCAGATTTTTCCGGGTCTACATTCTTCACTGCCTCATCTAGCTTGATGAACTTATCCATGTGGTCCAAGAAATCACGCATCAAACTGACAGCCTTCTTGGTCAAGCTGTTCCACAAAGGACTTCGGGAGGAGGTTAGCTTCACAGGGGTGGACTCATGCGACATATAACTGCTGGTAGAAGTCTTGAGTGAGTTGTGTTTGGGAATATATGGCTTTATAATTTGCAAATTAACAATTAATAATGGGAATAGTTCAATATTCGAAACCCTATATAGTAAGCAAGAACCTTATTCAAAGCATGAATAAAAATCTCGATAATCAAATAAGCATGTTCATAATATGAATGTCAATCTTGAATATTAGAAAATAAATGATGATAAGATGAACTAAGATACATTTTATCATCAATACTAACAATTAAAACACAACAGAATGACAAAATACAAGATTAGGGTTAGAGAGATACAACCTTTGATTTACAGCAACTTGAATCTTCAAACTTGGGGAACTTTTAAGGCTTATACACAATAAGAATATTTTTGTCCAAAATATCTAAAAGCTTTGAGAGAGAGAGAGAGAAAGAGAGGTTAGAGAGAGTTGGAAAGTGTGATCAAGGCTTTACAACTCTAATAACCCATATTTGTAGTGTAGCCATCATCATTAGTCTAAGCAATAGGATTAGAGCATTTAAAACACATCATTTAGAGCATTTTACGTAAATTGTACGAACACCCTTAACAACCCAGGCAATGCGTCTCCTGTCACCAGGCGATGCATCGCCTGGTCTGTCTCAAATAGGGATTTTAAGCCCAAGGTGATGTGTCGCCTCCTAGAAGGGGACACATCGCCGATGCATCTAATTTAGCACTCCAAGACTTGTCTCAAAACACCTCCAAATGCTCCCACAATTTTGGGGAATGTTTGGATATCTCATTGTATCACTTTAGACCCATAAAAGTCACCTTTATATACATTCTTCACAATCTCATGTTTTCACTTCTCCTTAAGTGAAAAATCATTAAGTATTTTACACCTCAACGTGTAAATAGCTTAACCATTATATTTAACCAATCTCAACATTCCCCCACTTGGTTAGAAATATTCCTCTCTTCTTAGCTTAACAATTTTGGTGCATAAAATAAAGTATGTTTCAATTTGAACTTTACCTTAGTGAAAGTATTACAAATCCTTATCGAAGTCATTAGTGTCTAAGAGATTGAACCAAGTACTCCCTAATGATAGGACCAATAGCACCTCCACTTGACCATTCATTTTCCCACTGTCGCGCTTAGCACTTTTCATGGCCTTGTGCTCATTCATTTCATGAACTTTCCGAGAAGAAAACTCGAACTCCCATGAGAGGCGGCACCACCTCTAAGTTCACATAGGTGAAGTTCTTACAACACATTTGCTACCTTTAGAGATGCTTGTCACACACAACTGAACTTCATTGAAATCACTAGGCTTAACCCTCACTCGGTAGCAACCAACACTAACAATCCTTGGATGGAACTCATGACTTTATTAGTATTGAAACTATTCACCCAATAACTTGTTCTTACCCATTGAACTATTTCCCTTGATATTCACAAGTTTGGAGTTGGGTTTCCATCATTGGTGAATATATTATTCTAGGAGTTTTAGTCTCATCCCTTTTGAAGTGGAACTTGCTAACCTCTTCGCAAGAGGTTTTTTGTAAATGGATCTATTAAGTTCTCACTTGTCTTTATATATGAGATCGATATAATTCCTCCTCGAATCAATTGTCTAATCTAACTTCTCATGCCATTATAAGCTCTAGCTAATGTGGCTTGTTTATCACCATTGGGATATTCCTCATGAAATCCCTAAGCCACTTGGCCTCTTTGCCATTTTCCGCTAGAGCTATAAACTCATTCTCTATGGTTGAGTGAAATATATGTTTTTTTCTTTGGGCCCTAAGAAACCTCTCCGCTTTTGAGCATAAACACTCAACCACTTGTGGAGAGATTATCTCCCACACTCGATATTCAACTTGCATTGGAATATCCTTTAAGTATCTTAGAAAACATTGGAGATCTAGCACCTTGGTCCTCTCTAGGCACCCTAGAATTCTCTCAGTTTACCTTCCAATGTTCGATACTTGAATTGCTAGTAAATTTACTTAGTTTACTAACCGCATATGCAATATCTGCTCTTGTACAATGAGTGACATATATTAGACTTCCTAATGCACTTGCATACTCAAGTTGAGCCAGCACTCTGTTGGGGTTTTATGCCCTAATTAAAACTCAAATTCTTTGAAATCTCATTTTATTATCAATAAAGAATAGAAATCATTTTTTGACTTGGTTAATCACTTTGCTCACATGTTTTATTTTCATGATTATTTGTTTAATATAAACTTCTATTAAATCCTGAGCATATAGCTAATCTTATTTATAGTGACGTAATCACAGTGGAATATAAATATGATTATATGTTCAAAATAAGTTAGTCCTAAGATAAGTCAGTGCACCGGATTTACATTGACTTGCCAATCTACTTACATATTATAGTGTTATGTTCTTTCTAGAACATTAGCAAAGTAGATAAGATCGGATGTATTTGTTACATCGGACTGGACCGATATTGACAGTTGATAAGATAAGTAAACATACCGTTATTATCTATTCTAGTCATATCATATAGTAGACCATAGGTCAATTCAATCTCAATTCTGAGTGGTTAGTATTCTAACTGATTGTATTATTTGAGTTCTTTGACTTGTTCGTTACCAGCTTACCCTACGTACTAGCCCATACTTACATCTTGGGAACTCGGTAGTATAATTGAGTGGGAGTGTTAATCATAGATATGAACATCTATAGCTTATGATGAAGAAGTGAAACGATGGTTTCCTTTTAGTTTGGTTCAAGGTGTTAAATGAAAGAGATCTCATTTCAATAATTAAATTAGTTTACTGAAATATCATTTACAAAGAACTAAGTGTTTTAAGGTTAAAATACAATGAGGGGTAAAATGGTATTTTAGTCTTATCTCATTGTAGACCGTCTATAGAGGATTGAGTGACAATTATGGTTGTAACAATGGATAATTAATAGCATATCTATATTTTTTATAGAGCATTCTATGAATTAAAGAGTTCAATTCTGAGTCTATAGTGGAGTCACGAGGAATTAATAAGTTAGTAAATTTATTTGTTAGATTTATGATAACTTATTGGAGCTTGATTTCATAGGCCCATGATCCCCATTGTACCTTGGATAAGATCATCTAGATAGTCTCAATTAATTGATTTAATTATCAATTAGAATTATCAAAGTTGACCAGGTCAATTTTGGATAGTTTCACAGAGTTATGTAATTTTGAGAAGAAAAGAGAAATTATGGCATAATTATTAATTAAGATAAATTGGTATCTAAATTAATAAATGTTGACCACGTTTTTGGCCAACGACGTGTAGACGTCAAAACGACAATAAACCTTCAAGAGAAAAATACAACACAAACAATTTTTATAGTGGTTCAACCCCAATGTGTTGGTAATAGCCTAATCCACTTGGAGTTGTGATATATTTAGCCTACACTTAAGATCAGATGAACTTGAGCCAACTGAGTTTCTTACGTGCAAGTAGAAAAATATAGAGTTTCGCTCTCTAGAGAATACAAGCTTTATCTCTCTAACCTCTCATAAAATGCCCCAAGAATGACCTAAGTAACAGTCCCCAAAATCTCAAAACGAGAGAGTTTTCTCAGTCTAAAAAGAACAGATCCCTAAAATGATACCATGAGCCATTTATTTATAGGCTCATGGATCGTACATCAGATATTCTCTTTGACCGGGTCCTTTCTGTTATTCTCACAATATTTAATTAATAATAATATTTAAAATACAACAATATGCGATTCCTTGGGATAATATGAGAGATTTCCGCGCAGGTATGACCGATTCTAGTTGAAGCCGTTGCTGGGATCTCTTGCGTAGCAATGATCTGTTTAGTCGGTCCACATCACACCCAGAAGGAAAACTGGAGAGCCAAAACACTTCACCGGTCGTCCAAACCCTCACTGGTCGGCCAAGACAAGTGACTGGTCAGCCAAACACCTATCTGGTCGGCCAAACACCTGACTGGTCGGACAAACACCTGACTGGTCGGACAAACACCTGACTGGTCGGACAAGCACCTGACTGGTCTAACATGACACATCTTTTGTCTAACATGACACATCTCTGGTCTAACATGGCACATCTCTGGTCTAGCATGACACTTCACTGGTCAGTCAAAAATCTTCACCGGTCGGATAGAAATTTTATCAGATCGGTCAGATCACTTTATCACAACTCCGAAGAGCCAACACATTTATTGACTATTAATGTGCCTTTTACTGACCATGTATTGCCACTTATCACTTCTGACTGCCAAGTCATTGTACTGAATTTTTTGGGGATAACATTTGCCCCCCAAGTTTATCATATGATTTACTCGTATGATAAACTTTTCTTCTAGCAAAATGTTTTTGAGGTCATCCAAAAGCTTCCATCCGGTCGATAACTTTCACGTAAACCCACGATTGAACTTGTCTTTTGATTTCTTCAAATTCTATTTTTTTGTTCTTGTTGTAGTATCCCATGAGTAGGAAAACATGTTTGTGCCCCATGCTCTTGAGATTTGATGTCACCTTGGAATCCTCTAGCCAATCGGTTACTATTTTTGGCCCTCATATTCATACATGACTAGTAGGATAGCCTAACTCCTCGGAAATAGCTTATTGGAAGTGCATGTGTATGGTCGACCGGTTATCCTCTTCTAACCACTCGGACACTTGTACATTCTTCTCCCAAGCTGCTCGGACACTCCATGCAAACCACTCGGATGCTTGGCCTAAACACTCGGACACCGCATCATCCGCTCGGACACCACGTGCACCACTCGGGCACCACGGCATCCGTTCAGACCATCACCCAGCCAGTCGGGGCACTCTTCCATCCGCTTGGATGCCTGCCAGATTACTCAGACGCTCACTTAAGCCACTCGGATGCAGCACCATCCGCTCGAACACGGACGCCAACCGGTCGGACGCACCCTCCAAGTTGTTCGGACACTCATGCTAGCCGCTTGGACGCACCCTCACCTTCCGCTTGGACGCCAGGGCACCACCTTTCGGATGCATGCCTGGTTGCTCAGACAAGCCCCATCCGATCAGACATACAGCCAAGCCACTCGGACACGCCCCTGCCCTGGACATACAGCCAACCGATCGGATGCAGCCCCCAGCTGCTCAGACACGCAGCCAACCGATCGGACGCAGCCCCCCAGCTGCTCGGACACCAACCTTCGGACGCACGCGCGGGCCTGCTTAGGCACACTCTACATCCGCTCGGGCATATGGCATAGCCACTTAAGTCTATGCCTAAAACTTACCCCACCAAAACCATCAAAGTACCTTGTTCGAATCTCCCAAAAGTATTTTTAGAGATTGATTTCTCTCAATCAATCTTGGGGAAATATTGACTTCTCTTCTCAAAGAAATTTTTTCACTATGTAGTATTTACTTTGCATTCATTTGTTCGTGTTTGTTTGATTCATTCCAGGGACTCATCGTTGTTAGTCATGCTCAACAACAGACTACCCGACCAGTGATATATGCTCAGCTGACTAGGGAAGTTGTATCTGCTCTCCCGACCAGGAAAACTTTGCACCTGATCAGCTAAACTTTGTACCTGGCCAGTAGTTTACTCTTTTTTCTTGTGAAAACAATTGTTGCTTAGCAACTTTGATATTTTTCTCGTACAGCCGAGCTATTGGCATTTATACTTTACTTTTCTTTGCTAACTTGAAACATTCTAAGTCCTTTTAGACTTAAAAAGTTATAAGTTTTTTTGTGAATAGTAAAGTCACTCTGATGTATGCCTTATATTTTCGCATGAGTACTTAGTTTTCTAACTTTAGAAATTCTTGACATTTCATAAGTCCATACTAAGTATACTTTCTCACACTCTTATTGCTCTAACATTTTATGAGCACAATTTTTATTGTCACACGAATATCTGCTTCTAACTTGAAATTTTAAAAAAAAATTCAAGTTACTTAAGCTTTGTCAAACAAGTTAGCATAATGGCCTTTTTAGACTTCGAAAACTTACAAGTCAGCCTAAAAATAGACATCTTAACTCGTGCTCTTATTGCCTGTGTTAAATTATATACCAGCATACCCCATGTGCCCCCCAATCAATCGAGGGTTGAAAGATCCTGGGTCACTTGCCACTTGACCGAATCTATTCGAGCAGTTTATTGCTCGTGAAACACATAGAATATATTGAAAATATTCGAGTAGTTGAACACTACTTGAACATATCAACCAGTTGAACACTGTCTGATTTTACCGACCAGTTGAACACTGTTCGAATAATTAACACACATGCACATTTGTAGCAAGAATCGACCACGCTGCGCGTAGTCTCTTTTATTACTCGTAAATTAAAAAGGACAAAACGTGTCAAATAACGAGTCTTAAACAACAAAAATTGTTCAAAAATAGATGACTGGTCAGCAAATGACCAGCTCATAAACCAAATTTAAATAACAAGTTAAACAACTTGAAATTAAACTACCACTTTGAAAGCGATATTTAGAAATAAAATATTCACAGACGCTCGCCGTTCTAGTGGCTCCTGATCCTAGCACTCCTGCTCATGTTGAAGTGTCTCGGCATACCTCTCCCTTACTTTGTTGCTATCCTCAACCAAGTGTGGACCTCCACATATAGTGTCTAAGGTAAAGTCCACAGGCCCGGGCTGCAAGGGTGGAGATCTTTGTCGTTTGAACCCAGGATTGTTGCTGCCTCCTTCTCCTTGGGGTGTCTCTACCTGGTACTTTCTCAACTTGCCCGACCGGAGAAGAAACTCTATCTCGTCCTTGAGGTGATTGCATTCATTCGTGTCGTGACCATAATCTCCATGGAAACGACAAAACTTATTCATATCTCTCTTCCTCATCTCTTTTCTGATGGGTGGAGGTTTCTTGTAGGGAACCTCTTCATGACTAGCAAGATATATTTCTGCTCGGCTGGCCGAGAGAATGGTGTAATTAGTGAACTGAGGCTCATACTTGGTTGGCTTTTTATTTGAACTCAACTTTTCTTTCTTTTCCTCATGGTGGTCAGACCCGTTATTTCCACGTTTCTTTCCATCATTCTTAGGAGGGTCAGTTGATATGCCCGGATTGTTTATGCCATTCTCCTCTTTCTCGATTGCATCATCCAATTTCATATACGTGTCTGCTCGGTCAAGAAATTGTTGAAGTGTTGAAATTGGATTTCTATGTATGCTATCCCACAAAGGGCTCCAATAAGTTATCCCAGAAGATATGGCAACCATCTTCCCCTCGTCTCCTACAGCAGTCGCTCTATTGGCTTCTCTCATGAATCTCTGTATATAATTCTTTAAAGACTCATCTTTTCCTTGTTTGATATCTGCCAAGTGGTTGGCATAAACTGGTGGAGTCCGGGCAGTGTTGAATTGGCTACAAAACTCCTTCCTGAATGCTTCCCAAGAGGTAATGGAGTTTGGCTTAAACTTCCAATACCATTCCTCGGAAGGTCGTTTTGAAAAACCTTGCACTATAGATGTTAGCACGTCAAGCTAGGCTTGGATGGCTGGTGCAACTGACGAAGTTCCAAGGTCTTGACCGCCTGGTAGGGCATTACCATCTGGTGCACTGTCGTCAAGTATTTCTACTTGACTGGCAGGGCGGTTCAGATCTTACCCTTCAACCGGGACGGTCCTCTTCTTGTCGGTGATAACGTCCCTCAGATCCTTCCGGGAAGCATGCTCTCCTGCCCGATCGAACACCGTACTTTTCGATTTTTCAGAGGGCTTACTACGCGGGACTTGCACTCTCCCACTACGCTGCTGGCCGGGGTGCAGTGGAGGCCTTTCGGTACACCCTGGGCAGTCTTTTCCTCCTTGTGGGTTGTTTTCTTCTTTATCTTTTAACTGGTCGGTGTGGTGACTATCAGCCTCATCACGACCATGCCCATCTTTGAATTGTGAAGTCCTCTTATCTCGAGGAGTCCTGGTCTGATCCTGCATGGGTAAAGTCTTTTTACTGCCCGATCGGTGACTCCCTGATCTAGAAGTTTCTAATCGGTGGCTCCTGGAGGGGGTTCTAGAGTGCTCCCTTTGCGTCGAGGCAGTTCTAGATTGGTCCCCATCATCCTCCCGACCAGGGGGGTTACTCCTGCTTTTTTCCGGTCCCCGAGAATTGGCTCTGTAAGTGGTCCTCCGACCAACATTATTATTTCTTGCTCCCTGGGTGGCTGCTTATGTCGCGGCTTGAGCATTGGCTTGGGCCAATTAGGTAGCTGCTTCTAGAGCAAGTGCTGCTTCACGATGTCTCCGGTTAACTACCTCTTGTCGTTGTCTGAGCTCTTCGCTTCTGGCCTCCATATTGCGCCTTTGCTACTCTAACACAGCTCTCTGGTTGGCCATCTCTTCAGCGAAAGACTCCTGCCGAGCATTGAATTGCATCATCTCCTTTTGGAAAGCGCCTATTGCTTCCTGGAATTATTCAACTTCTGGAGTTGTCTCCTTGAGAAACACCCTGGGCTCAATCTCTGGGTTATGTGGTCCAGGACCTTCTGATCTAGCAGGCTCTTTTGACGTGCCTGACTTTTTGGATGCCATACTGGTATTCTTGGGCGCCATCTTGATACGATAGTCGTGTGTTTCTTCTCTTCAGGCTCTCAATGAAAGCACCAAAATGTTGACTGCGTTTTTGGCCAACGACATGTAGACGTCAAAACGACAATAAACCTTCAAGAGAAAAATACGACACAGAAAATTTTCATAGTGGTTCAGCCCCAATGTGTTGGTAATAGCCTAATCCACTTGGAGTTGTGATATATTTAGCCTACACTTAAGATCAGATGAACTTAAGCCAACTGAGTTTCTTACGTGCAAGTAGAAAAATATAGAGTTTCTCTCTCTAAAGAATACAAGTTTTATCTCTCTAACCTCTCATAAAATTCCCCAAGAATGACCCAAGTAACAGTCCCCAAAATCTTAAAACGAGAGAGTTTTCTCAGTCTAGAAAGATCAGATCCCTAAAATGATACCATGAGCCATTTATTTATAGGCTCATGGATTGTACATCAGATATTCCCTTTGACTGGGTCCTTTCTGTTATTCTCACAATATTTAATTAATAATATTATTTAAAATACAACAATATGCGATTCCTTGGGATAATATGAGAGATTCTCGCGCAGGTATGACCGATTCTAGCGGAAGTCGTTACTGGGATCTCTTGTGTAGCAATGATCTGTTTAGTCGGTCCACATCATACCCAGAAGGAAAATTGGAGAGCCAAAACACTTCACCGGTCGGCCAAACCCTCACTGGTCAGCAAGAACAAGTGACTGGTCGGCCAAATACTTGACTGGTCGGACAAACACCTGACTGGTCGGACAAGCACCTAACTGGTCAGTCATGAAACTTCTCTAGTCAAACATGACACATCTCTGGTCTAACATGACACATCTCTGGTCCAACATGGCACATCTCTGGTCTAGCATGACACTTGACTGGTCAGTCAAAAATCTTCACCATTCGGACATAAATTATATCAGATCGATCAGATCACTTTATCGCAACTCCGAAGAGCCAACACATTTATTGACTATTAATGTGCCTTTTACTGACCATGTATTTCCCCTTGTCACTTCTGACTGCCAAGTCATTGTACTACATTTTTTGGGGATAACAATAAATAAGTTTAAATCAAAGTTCAAATTATAAATAATTAATTTGATAAAGGATTTAAATAATTATTTAATTAATTAAATCAATAAAAAATAATACAGGCCTAGATTTTAAGTCCAATGGGCTTATAATCAAATGAGAAATTTCACGGGCCTAAAGCCCATGATAATTTCGACCTAGGACTTCAAATTGGCTATTATTTTATTGATTTTTTAGTTAAATTAAATGGCTTAATTGAGTCTATAAAAGGAGTGCTTAGAGAGAAGTCAAAACATATGTTTGAGAAGTTTAATCACTGGTTTTCTGATAGTCTTAGATTCTCTCTAAACACAAGTCCTTTTTCTAAGCCTCTTTGTTATTTTTTCTTCTTCTCTGTATCTATCTCATGTGTTGAGAATTTCCCACACTAGTCTAGGTCATTCTAAGGATACATTGGAAGGCTATGAAGAAAATAGAAGATCGGTTCAGTTTCTTAATAATACTCTGCGACAGAGAGGATACAAGAATTAGAGAAACTGAAGGAATGACTATTTCATTCCGATGCGTATACTGTAAGTATTCTATTCATTGTTTCTCTTTGAATTTAATTTTAGAAACATATTATAGGTTATCTCGTATTAATTTGTTTAATATTAGATATACATGAAAATAAATAAAGATCCTGTATAAGATTTCCCAGCAACTGGCCTCGAAGACCTTGGTAATCTTTATTTTCATGCATGAACACGTTTAAAATTAGATTATTTGATATGTTTGAATAATTGGATGGTTTTCTTGTTTTTATGAAGCATATTGATTTTATGTGATTATTAGAAATTTTTAGGTTATTTTGTTGTGTTGTATATGCTATTAATTTTTATATATGTTTTATTTTGTGTAAAACATGTTATAAATTAATTAGAAAATGGTTTTGGTTAAAAATTGCTCAAGAAAAATTTGGAAAAAATTTGGCCTGGCTCCCCATGCGTGCACGCACGCCCGCACACATGCCCACGCGCACCCGCCACGGTGAACAATACCCACGGGTACTATTCATCCCAAAAAAATTAATTTTTTTAAATTAAAGAAAATTAAAATTGTGGAAATAAATTATTTATAATCAAAACTAAAAATATCTTTTTTGTTTTATCATTTAAAATTGTTTTTTTTAAATAAGATATTTTTGTTAGTTGGGATTTAAATAATTAAATATTTTCTACAAAAATTCAAATTCAAATTTAAAAATAGACTAACAACTTAATTTTAAATTTTTTAATATATTAAAATATTATAATTATGATATCATATCTTTAAGATATTTTCATTACTTTACATTTTCTAATGGGCCCAAATGAAACCTATGATTTTACGAATATTTTATTTGTCAAAAACTATATATCTAACAAACATATGGGCTACTATATGCATCTAAGCCCAATTGCAAAAATACCACATATAGTGCAAACAGACATGCTATAATTGGATGAGCCTAATCATGTTACTATATGAGCAATTCTATGAATTTATGCAAAAATACCACAATTTATTTCATTTTCAAAAATACCACAATTAATTATCTAGAATTTATCAAAAAAATTCAAATTAATTAAATTTTTTACAAAAATAAGTCAATTTAAATTAAATTTATCAAAAATTAACAATAGTTAATTTAAATTTCATTTATCAACGATCAACTTGGTTTTAGGTTAGTTTGAAAAAAAAATTAATTTAATTTAAATAAGATTTATCAACAATTAACCAAAGTTAATTTAAATCCCATTTATTAAAAAAATATTTTATTAATTGGCTGAAAAATGATATTTTCAAAATTTAACCAATTTTAAATTTTAAAATCAATATCTTAACTATTTTCCAAAAATATATTGTGTTGTTACAACTATTAGCTATTATTTTAACCATTTAACAAAATAAAATATAAATAGTTATAGCAACCCTAAAATATCTCAAAATAGTTAAACAAATTCAAATATCCATAAAAATATCTAACTAACAATATTCAAATTTCAAATAATTTAAATATTAAAAACTATAGAATAAAAAGATATTTATATTTTCAAATAAAGATTTAATAAAAAAAAATCTAGAATTTTAAATTCCTTTCTTGTGGGTGATTCCACTTGTGAATGCTCATTTGCTTTGCATGACTATAGTGAGCCTAATCAATTAATAATAATTAATAAAACGAAGGTTTAAATTCCTATCTTTTGGACCTTATATGGAAGATAGGGGGTCTTTGTAGTGGCAATGACATACTGGACCCAGCCCTCCTCCATACAAGCCCAATTGTTAAGGCCCATTTACCTGAGTTGCACTTAATTGTATAGGTTCATTATATTAGTTAAACCTAAATAATGATTAGCAACAAATTAATTCTAAATTAATTGAATTTGTTTCAATGTGACACTTTAGAATTAATAAGAAATTATAGGACTTTGGTTTTAAAAATTTTAATCTGTTTAATTTTTTTTTGAAAACCATAGTCATTAATTTTCTAAAAATAAGTAATAAAAATACTATTTTTAATTTTATAATGAGCTTATTTTAAGAATTTTATTCGATCTCCACCGTTTGTTTAACATAGTCAATAGCTTAATGGGGCCTCGAGGCGCTTTGATTTGTCCCCCTACGAAAGGTCTTCATTAGTTATTTTGACAAGTTTAGATTTCGAAAGATAGATGATTATAGGTCAAATTCTACTAGACTAAGCCCTACGGTGACTACTAGGACTAAATCTATGATTATCGAAACCGTGTGTCTAGCTCATAAAATAAGAGATTTTGTTTTCTTATTTTTATCGAATAGTAGGTTGTTAATAGTGGTGTCCATTATTAAATGAGTTTACAACTCTATTTAACTAGTGATATTTTTTACTCTCGCCAACCGGGACAAGGATATCATAGATTAGTTAAAAACCTAACGGAATAGAGATATGATTGTTTTTGGTATTTTTTCTCATATCTTACATATTTTTGGTATATGTGTGCTATTTCTTGAAATTTGTGTGAATAGAAGTTTTATTTAGCAAATGTGATTGATTTCTATTTTTTTAGTAATTTGTAGTTTTGAGTTATGGTTGTGTCTACTCCCATTCTTTCTCGACTTTCGATGGAGAAACTCACTGGAGAAAACTTCCTTAAATGGAAGCAAAACATCAACAGTGTGTTGATTGGTGAGAACTCCAAGTTCGTCATGACTGAGGAATCCCCAGAAGTTCCAGCTGAAGGAGCTACCAAGTCTGTGAGGGACAAGTATGAGCGTTGGCAGGCGGCTAACAACAAGGCGCGGTACTACATGTTGACTAGTATGTTCGACACTCTCAAGAAAAAGGTGGAGAATGTCGAGACAGCCTACGAAATCATGGATCAGCTCCAAGACATGTTTGGTGCCAAGTCAGCGCAGACTCGTTTTGAGGCCACCAAGAAATATGCCATTGCTGGAATGGCACCTTCTCAACATGTTCGTGATCACCTGATCAAGATGACAAACTACTTTCAGGAAGTTGAACTGCACAGAGCCATAATAGATGAGGAAACTCAAGTTAGCTTAATCCTCAACAGTCTTTCTCCAGCTTTCCTTCCATTCACCAACAACTATGTGTTGAATAAACTCAACTAGGGTCTGACGCAGCTCATGAATGAGCTTCAGACTTTTGATTCTATCATGGGTGGACCTAGTAAGAAAGGAGAAAAGAAGACAACTACTACTACTGCTGTTGATCCAGCTAAGGCTGAAGCTAACCAAGCTTCGTCTTAAAAAGCTGGAAACAAAAGGAAAGGTGGGCAAAACAACAACCCCAAGCCTGCAAAGGCTGCAAAGGCGAGTGCACAACCAAGTGCATAGACGCCTAAGGGGAAAAACAAGAAAGGTAAAGGTAAATGCTTTCACTGCAAAGAGAAGGGGCATTGGAAACAGGATTGCCCCAAGTTTCTAGTAGATAAAAACAAAGGTAATGATTATAGTTCATTTATCTTGGAAACATGTGTTTTAGAGAATGATAACTCTATTTGGATTATTGATTATGGATCTACTAACCATGTTTGTACTCTTTACAGTTTCTTGAATCATGGGAGGAAGTGAACGAAGGCGACTTAAAGCTTAGAGTTGGGAACGGAGCGTTCGTTGCGGTCCAAGCTAGAGGAAGAGCTCATCTGAAGTTCATAAATAAATTTTTAATTTTAAAAGATGTATTTTTTATTCCGGATTTTAGTAAATATTTAATTTGAGTTTCCATGTTGCAATTAGAACGATTTGTTATGACTTTTACAAGTTTTAATATATCTATTTCTTTCAATGGATCACAATTGTGTATTGCATGTTTGCAAAACAGGCTTTATATTCTTCGACCTAACGAACCTCTCACTCTTAATAATGATTTATTCAAAGTAGCTAAACCTAGGACCAATAAATGTCAAAAGACCGATAACAATAATATGACGTATTTATGGTACTTGAGACTATGTCACATTGGCTATGATAGGATTCAAATACTTACAAAGGACAGACCTTTGAGGGAACTTACATGAACTACCTGTCTGTGAATCTTGTCTAGAAGGCAAACTGACCAAGCGTCCATTCTCTACAAAGGGTGATAGAGCCAAAGAACCACTTGTTCTTGTGCATTCAGATGTTTGTGGACCATTGAATGTACAAGTCAGGGGTGGTTTTTTGTATTTTGTTACTTTCATTGACGATTACTCTAGATACTCATGTCTTTACCTAATGCATAAGAAATCATAAACATTTTCAAAGTTTCAGGAATTTCTAGCAATGGCTCAGAACCAATTAGGTAAAACATTAAAGATCTTGCGATTTGATAGGGGTGGAGAATATTTGGATATGCAATTCCAAGATCATCTAACTGAACTTGAGATTTTATCACAACTTACTGCCCCAGGTACTCCGCAACAAAATGGTGTAGCGGAACGCTGGAACAAAACTTTATTGGAAATGGTTAGATACATGCTTAGTAACTCAACTCTACCAACTTCGTTCTGGGGACATGCAATTGAAACCGCGAACGACATTCTCAATGTTGTCCCGTCAAAATCAATCCTCAAAACACCTTTAGAACGCTGCAATGGTCGTGAACCTAGCTTACGCCATTATAGAATATGGGGTGTCCCGCTCACGTCCTGAGGAAAAAGGAGGGAAAGCTAGAACCATGAACTGAATTTTGCATGTTTGTTGGCTATCCTAAAGGTACTCGGGGTAGACTTTTCTACAGTCATTCAGAAAAGAAAGTGTTTACTTCTACAAATGCTACTTTTCTAGAAAATGACTATGTCTAGAACTTTAAACCTCGTAGCAAAGTAGTTTTAGAGGAGATGGTTAAAGAATTGACTCCAACCAATGTTCTATCGTCATCAACGCGAGTTGATGATGAAATTCCCACTCTTCATGTCCAACCGACGCAAGTCGATTTAAATGAAGAAAGTACCACTGTTCCTGAGCAAATAGTCATAGAGCCTCGTCGTAGTGGGAGGGTTTCTCGGAACCCAGTTCGTTATGGTTTGGATGGTGAAACCAATATGGATATTGGTGAGACTAGTGATGATGATCCGTTGTCTTTCAAACATGCAATGGCTAGCCCTGAAAAGGAACTATGGCTCGAAGCCATGAAACAGGAAATGGAGTCCATGTACTCAAATTCTGTCTGGGATCTTGTGGAAGCACCTAGTGACTTTAGGGTCATTGGGTGCAAGTGGATCTACAAGAAGAAATGAGGTGTTGATGGAAATATCGAGACTTATAAAGCTCGATTAGTGGCAAAGGGTTATACCCAAAGAGAAGGTGTGGACTATGAGGAAACTTTTAGTCTGGTAGCCATGCTCAAATCCATTCGCATCCTCCTATCCATAGTAGCCTCTCTTGACTATGAGATCTGGAAAATGGATGTCAAGACAGCTTTTCTTAATGGAAAGCTTGACGAATTCATTTATATGGATCAGCCAGAAGGATTTAAAGTATCTGGACAAGAAGGAAAAGTTTTCAAGTTGAATAGGTCCATCTATGGACTTAAGCAAGCTTCTTGTTCCTGGAATATTAAGTTTGATGAAATAATCAACACCTATGGCTTTGAACAAAATATTGATGAGCCCTGTGTTTACCAACTGAAGGCAAATCAAATAGTGGTATTCCTGGTTCTTTATGTAGATGATATCTTACTCATTGGAAACAATGTTAAGAAATTATCAGATGTGAAGAATTGGCTGAGCACTCAATTCCAGCTGAAGGATTTGGGTAAAGCGAGTTATGTTCTAGGCATCCAGATCGTCAAGGATAGAAAGAACAGACTATTAGCTCTATCTCAAGTAGCTTACGTAGATAAAGTGCATGAACGTTTCTCAATGTCAAATTCCAAGAAAGGACGTCTACCGTCCCGCCATGGAATTCATCTTTCAAAGAAGCAGTCTCCCCAGACTCCTGAAGAGGAAGATGCAATGAGAAAATTTCCTTACGCATCTGCAGTTAGAAGTCTGATGTTTGCCATGTTGTGTACTATACCAGATATCTGCTATGCAATGGGAGTAGTGAGTAGGTATCAGTCAAACCCAGGACCAGAACATTGGATAGCAGTTAAGCATATCCTGAAGTATTTGAGATGGACTAGGGATTATATGTTAGTCTACAAGGGTGGTGTTCTGAACCCTGTAGGCTACACCGATTCAGATTTTCAGACTGATGTCGATGACAGGAAGTCTACTTCTCAAATGGTGTTTACTCTTGGGGGTGGAGTTGTGATTTGGAGAAGCGTAAAGCAGTCTGCAATCTCAGATTCCACCGTGGAGGCTGAGTACATAGCCGCGTCAGAAGCAGCTAACAAAATAGTCTGGCTAAAGAAGTTCTATTCAGATCTTGGTGTTATTCCAGAAATGGATAAACCGCTTGTGTTGTTTTGTGACAATACAGGAGCAATAGTTTCAATTAGTGCAATTAGTGCAAGTGGGAGTTTGTTGGGGGTTTGTGCCCTAATTAAAACCAAAATTCTTTGTAATCTCATTTTATTATCAATAAAAGAATAGAAATCATTTTTTGACTTGGTAATCACTTTGCTCACATGTTTTATTTTCATGATTATTTGTTTAATATAAACTTCTATTAAATCCTAAGCATATAGTTGATCTTATTTATAGTAACGTAATCATAGTGGAATATAAATATGATTATATGTTCAAAATAAGTTACTCCTAAGATTAGTCAGTGCACCGGATTTACACTGACTTGTCAATCTACGATATGATCTACTTACACATTACAATGTTATGTTCTTTCCAGAACATTACCAAAGTAGATAAGATCGGATGTATTTGTTACATCGGACTGGACCGATATTGACAGTTGATAAGATAAGTAAACATACCGTTATTATCTATTCTAGTCATATCATATAGTTGACCATAGGTCAATTCAATCTCAATTCTGAGTGGTTAGTATTCTAACTGGTTGTAGTATTTGAGTTCTTTGACTTGTTCGTTACCAACTTACCCTACGGACTAGCCCATACTTACATCTTGGGAACTCGGTAGTATAATTGAGTGAGAGTGTTAATCATAGATATGAACATCTATAGCTTCTGATGAAGAAGTGAAACGATGGTTTCCTTTTAGTTTGGTTCAAGGTGTTAAATGAAAGAGATCTCATTTCAATAATTAAATTAGTTTACTGAAATATCATTTACAAAGAACTAAGTGTTTTAAGGTTAAAATACAATGAGGGGTAAAATGGTATTTTAGTCTTATCTCATTGTAGACCGTCTATAGAGGATTGAGTGACAATTATGGTTGTAACAATGGATAATTAATAGCGTATCTATATTTGTTATAGAGCGTTCTATGAATTCAAGAGTTCAATTCTGAGTCTATAGTGGAGTCACGAGGAATTAATAAGTTAGTAAATTTATTTGTTAGATTTATGATAACTTATTGGAGCTTGATTTCATAGGCCCATGGTCCCCATTGTACCTTGGATAAAATCATCTAGATAGTCTCAATTAATTAATTTAATTATCAATTAGAATTATCAAAGTTGACCAGGTCGATTTTGGATAGTTTCACAGAGTTATGTAATTTTGAGAAGAAAAGAGAAATTATGGCAGAATTATTAATTAAGATAAATTTGTATCTAAATTAATAAATAAGTTTAAATCAAAGTTAAAATTATAAATAATTAATTTGATAAATGATTTAAATAATTATTTAATTAATTAAATCAATAAAAAAATAATACAGGCCTAGATTTTAAGTCCAATGGGCTTATAATCAAATGAGAAATTTCACGGGCCTAAAGCCCATGATAATTTCGACCTAGGACTTCAAATTGGCTATTATTTTATTGATTTTTTAGTTAAATTAAATGGCTTAATTGAGTCTATAAAAGGAGTGCTTAGAGAGAAGTCAAAACATAAGTTTGAGAAGTTTAATCACTGGTTTTCTGATAGTCTTAGATTCTCTCTAAACACAAGTCCTTTTTCTAAGCCTCTTTGTTATTTTTTCTTCTTCTCTGTATCTATCTCATGTGTTGAGAATTTCCCACACTAGTCTAGGTCATTCTAAGGATACATTGGAAGGCTGTGAAGAAAATAGAAGATCGGTTCAGTTTCTTAATAATACTCTGCGACAGAGAGGATACAAGAGTTAGAGAAACTGAAGGAATGACTCTTTCATTCCGATGCGTATACTGTAAGTATTCTATTCATTGTTTCTCTTTGAATTTAATGTTAGAAACATGTTTTAGGCTATCTCGTATTAATTTGTTTAATATTAGATATACATGAAAATAAATAAAGATCATGTATAAGTTTTCCCAACACACTCTACCATTATTCTTTTCAAGTTTTATGCTTGAATCAAATGGTATATTCGCCTCTTTGATTTTGAGATTACTAAACTTTTCAAGCACTTTCTCAACAAATTGAGTTTTACTTGAGGCATAACCCCCACTATTTCCTCTCACTTTTATACCAAAGAAGGTATCGACCTCTCAAAGGTCCTTCATCTAGAAAGTGGAAGATAGAAACTTTTTTCGTTTCTATTATGCCTCACATCTCATTCTCAAAATAAATAATCATCAATATATAGACACACCAAGATGACATAGCCATCAAAAGTCTTAGAGTATAAGCACTTGTCCATTATTTTGTCTACACCCATCCGAAACAATAGCTTTATCAAACTTCTCATGCCATTGTTTCGGTGCTAGTTTTAAACCATATAATGATTTAACAAGCCTACAAAATTTATGTTCATTTCCCCTTAGAACAAAACCCTCTGGTTGTTCCATATAAATCTCCTCATCAAGACCTCCATTTAGGAATGTCATTTTGACATCCATTTGTTGAACGTAATATATATTGATGATAAGACAAATAAAACTCTTTTTTTGGTTGTCCTAGCAACCGGTGTATACATGTGAAAATGATCGATTCCTTCCTTTTGTTTAAACCCTTTAGCTACTCATCTAGCTTTTAAGGATTTTTATGTGCCATTGGTGTGATATTTCCTCTGACATACCCACTTGCACCCAATTGGTTTTGAACCTTGTGAAAGGTCTACCGATTCCCATGTGTGGTTTTACATAAGTGAATCCATCTCATCATTTATTGTCTTCTTCCAAAAAGCGGAGTCTCTTGAAGACATTTCTTCTTGGTAGGTTTTGGGATCATCCTCAACTTGAAGAATAATAGGAAATTTCCATATGAATTCTTCAAGTCTACCATAGAGTATCTCTACTTGGGAACATTTCTCTATTGACTCCAACTCTTTAAGCCTTTGGCTTCTCCAAGGCAATATTGGCTACTCGTCAACCTCTGGATCTTTGTCTTTAAGAGATTCTCTAATACTTGTGGGTTCTTGAGAGTTTCTATCACAATATAACATATTCTCAAAGAACTTCACTTATCTTGATTTAATTATCACTTTAGACTCCAAGTCTAATAGTGTAAAGTCCCAAATTTGCTAATAAGTCTTAGTGCCTTGATTAGCGTGCAGGAGGGCATAAATGGATTATAATGTGAATTCAATTGGATATATGTGTGATTATGTGAAATATATGAGTTGTATAATGATATGATTATTTATCCATGTTTAAGTGTATTAAATGTGCTTATAGGCTCATTTATGTTAAAAATGGTATTTTCATAATTTTGACCTGTTGAGGGTATAAATATAAATTATATGTGCTTTGTGAGTGAGACCACATTATTATGTGGATATATTTGAGATGTGTGGCACGAGACGATCCTAGTGAGAAATTTGGCGGAAAAGTCACATCGGGGGTTAATACCAGCTCAGGGGAAATATTAGAGTTTGGAAGATTAGTAACGGGAAATTGTGAGGTGTTAATTGAGATTAGTGAGAAATGGGGCAAAAGACTAACTTGCCCTTGAGGGCATAAGGGAGCAAGGCATAGGCAGAGGGGCATTTTAGTCTTGTGCAAATGTAGTGACTTCAGTGCTAGGTCCCTTCAGATGTAGGAAACCAACAAAAACACCTCCTATCACTATCTATCTCTCTCTCTCTCTCAGTTCTCACTTTCTCCCTAAGTTAAGTTGGGGTTTTGAGATTTTGGGAGCAGAATTCTTGAGGTTAAGGCTTGGAAGCTTGGAGTTGGTACTAAGAATTAGTTAACAACCAGCTTAGGGTCACTCTTATCAATTGAGATAATGTTTTCCACTCCTTTAATTCTGAATTTTTTAAGTTTTAGAATGTGCTTGAGTTCTATAGCTCAAGGGTTGTCTACTGTTTGTCTGAGATGTTGAGTCCATTTCTGGGCTTGGATTGGATTAAATATGTGTTTAGGGGATGGATTTGGGAGACTTTCGATTTCTAAAGAAAAAAAAAACGTTGTTTTTCTGAGTTCGCAGGGCCGCGTAGCGACCCTCACGAACTCAGAGGCCAGGGTAGTTCTTTGAAAATGCCATGGTGTCGCGACATTCAGTGGGCTGCGCTACAGCCCATGTTCAAGAAATTAAGGGGGTGAGCTCTCTGACTTAAGGAGGGTCGCGACACTTGTGAGGGGCAGCGTCGCGGCTCAAAGTAGTGATGTTAGCAAAATAGGGTTTTTGAGTACGGGAACTCAAACCTAAAGGCTCGAAAAGGATTCTACTACCCAGTTTAGTAGAATTCAAGGTCCCAGAGGTTAGAAATCAATCTTGAAGCTTTTAATTGGTTTAGTTCTTGATGGATATCTGTTATTATGTTGTGACTAGGGGTACCACAAGGCTCGGGAAAGAAAGGATCGTGTTCGTTGTCTCTTTACCCTATCACAAAGGACTTGAGGTAAGAAAACCATTTCTTGCACTCAGTGTAGGGCATGTGCCCCAATTGTAGGGCATGAGAGGGAGTGTGCCATGATACCATTATACTTGAATGCTTACTATGTTTGAATTTATGTTTTTATATTTGTTTGGTACTGATTGCTTAGTCAGGCGACCGTTAATGGCATTACATGGTAATGTATGTCGTAGTGGTGAGGCCATGATGTGGATACGGTATCTGCCACAGTGGCGGGGCCATTATGAAGATGGAATGTCCATCCACTCAGCATGAGTCATGTAGTGTTTGGAAAATATATTGTTGGAAAGGCTATGTGAGTAGGATGTGGTTATGGTGTATGCAATATATGATAATGTTATCTGATTATGTGTATGAATGTTGTGTTTTCTTGCTACGCCTCAGCTCATGGGTGATTCATGGTGCAGGTAAGGGCAAAGGAAAGCTGGACCAGCTAGGGGTGTGCAAAATATTTCCAATTCAATTACAACCGACCGCCAAAAATTAGATATCTAATTACTATTGGATGGGATCAGATGTAATCTTTAAAAATCCAAATTGGATCGGTCGGTTGTTGGATGGGGGTCCAACATCCAATAAAAACTGACCAAACCGATCCAATAATCATCCAATTACATATGTGCTTCTAATTTAGATGAATTTGAGTTGTATGCTTCTAAATTATTAGAACTAAATAGTGTTTTGATTTGGATGAGTAATTTGTGTGTTTTATAATTAAAATATACATGAAAATTATATTTAAAAATATTCAAAATGATTGGATGGATCCAATCCGACCCAATAAATAACCAAGGGATACATCCAATGGATGGAACCGATCCAATCCAATTATCCACTGGATCAGATCAGATCGATTGACTCAATTCAATTGGATTGGATCAGTTGTAAAAATCCAACATCCAATGGATAATTGGATTGGATCGGATGGGCTTAAATCAATTGGATGTGATCCAATGAACACCTCTAGGACTAGCCATGAGTTGGAGAGCTATGGGGGCGATGTGTACATACTTAGCCTGCTCGGCTGCCACGGTCGAGATATTTTGGGGAACATGAATCTTTAATTGAAAATTTGTCGCTTAGGTCGGCTAAGTCTGTATTTATTTTTGGATGAACTTGTATTTATTTGAAACTTTTGGGATCCCTTGCAATTACTCAACCTTTTAAATGAAAATTCCAACTTTTGACCAAAACTTTTGTACTTAAATCGTCGTTTAGCCCTAATTATACTTTGAAGTCCAAACGACTCGCTAAACAAGTTAAGCACTATTTTAACACACGGTTTAACGGTTCTGACTATTCAGGGTATTACAAATAGCCTATAGGCCTCGCTATTTGAGGCATAGCCAACAAATGCACACTTTACGGCCCATGAACCCAACTTGGTATTTTTTAGGCTCCATGCTCTTGCAATAAGCAAGGCACCCCGACACTTTAAGATAACCTAGGTTAGACTTCTTTCCTCTCCATAACTCATATGGAGACACATTGTTCTTTTTCATAGGAATTTGATTCAAAAAAATAAAACGCAGCAAGCAAAGCTTCACTCCACAAATTATAACACAATTTACCATGTAAAAGCATAGAGTTAATCATCTCAAGATAAGTCATATTCTTTCTTTCAGCTATTCCATTTTGTTGTGGAGTGTATGGTGCAGTGCATTCATGTATAATGCCATGTTGTTCACAAAACACATTGAAATCATTTGAAAAGTATTCACCACCTCTATCACTTTTAAGAGTCTTTATTTTCCTTTCCAAATGATTTTCTACTTCAACTTTAGAGATTTTAAATGCATTAAATGTCTCATCTGTACTCTTAAGCAAATACACATAAATATACCTAGAGCAATCATCTATAAAAGTCATGAAGTATCTATTTCCTCCTCTAGACAACATGTCATTCCATTCACATAAATCACTATGTATTAAATGTAGCAAGTTTGAACATCTATCAACAATTGGAAAATGTTTCTTTACCATCTTAGATTTAACACATAATTAACATTTATCATGCTCATTCACATCACAATTAGTCAATCCACATTTAACAAATATTTTAATTGTGTTATAACATATATGAGCAAATCTATTATGCCACAAAGTAATAGAATTGGAATTAACCACATTGCATGATTTAGATGCCATATCATTACTGTTATTATCAAGAGCACAAAATTTTATCATTTCATCACATGTATAACCATTTCCCACAAAAGTGCCCAATTTAGTAAAAGTGAGTTTACCGAATTCAAACTCCATTTTGGTACCGGATTTACTCATAATGTTTCTAGTCATATTGAGAACATAGAAAACATTAGTTAGGGTCACTTTCTTTCCATTAGTGAACAACACATCAACATAGCCCCTTCCAAGTACCTTGGATCTCTTTTCATTTCTCATTTGGACTTCAAGTCCCACCTTTGCACTTTCATAGGTTTTGAAAAGAGTTTTATCATTGGTTGCATGAATGGTGACACAAGTATCATACCACCATCCTTGCACCTTTCCTTGGGTTGCATTAACTTCACTCAAGGTTGCAATGATCTCAACATCAAATGCATTGGCCTTGGTAACATTACTTAGGTATGCAATGATCTCATCATCAAATGCATTAACCTTAGTATCTTCACTTTCTCTTGCAATGATCTCATCATCAATTGCATTGACATGCTCACATTCTCTTAAGGTTGCATTAGTCTCATCACTACATGCATGAACCATGTTAATTCTCTCTTTAGGGTTATCATACATTCCTCATCGAATGTATTATTCTCAATTAGGGATAATATTATGATAATATTCAATCAAATATGTACAAGTGTACACATTCACAAAACAAATAATAAAGTGATAAGTATACAAGATCATCTCCACAGGGATTGCAAATTAAAACTAAATGCGTCAATTAATTACCAAACAATTATACAAGAGTAACCAAATTAAATTGTTTTGATTTTTGTAAGCTAACACTACTTGGAATCAATTAAAAATGCTCAAAAATAAACTTCAATGCTAATATGAAAGTGAGATAAAATCAATTGGTTAAAATAGGCTTGAATTATTAAATCCCTCTATGTTAATTGACCTGTACGTTTTGCTGCAGCAAAATCTCAGCACATTTGAATGAACGATGGGTAAATTACTAAAATAAAGTGCTAGAAATTTAGAATTAGGACATATAGTTCATTAATAATCCAAGCCTCAAATGATCTAGTTCATAGCTAAAACAATAAACACAAATACAAAATTAAATCTATCCATGAGAGTTTAAACACCAAATACAAAGAGGAAATAGGAAAGAAATGGCAAGGGAGAAGAAATAGCCCAAAAGATGATGATGGAAGCAAGCTTCTCTTCTTTCTTCTTCTTCCTTCTTCTCTTTCCTTCTTTGTACTGCCATAAACTCTTGTACTTGGTGGTTCTCTCTCTAGAATAATGGCTGAAATTTGTAATGGAGGCTGTCCTTTTCTCTACTTTTCAGCCAGGGTACAAAACCTTCTTTTCTCTCTTGCCAAAAATGCCCTCCCAAAACTCTACACATGAGATACACCCCATTTTCTCTAGAATCTTCCTTCTAAAATGCAGCTAATACTCTGATTTGTGCCACCTCACCACCGTTTGACAAGTCAATTAATGAAATGACACTTGTCTTTCCCTTATATGCTGAATTTTCCTAATTGATTCCTACTAAAAATACTCCAACAAAACTTCTTCTACTACAACAAACCTAATATTTCAACACACAATAAACAAATAAGAACCCTTCCACTTTTCATTATTTTCTTTGAACAATTTCATACCTAAATTTCTTAATTGCTACTTTCAGCTCTAAAACACCAAAAAGGACACAAGAACACAAAAGGGAAAAGAATTAACTAAAAATAACAAAATACACAAACATCTAAAATTATAAGCTCAAAAGTATGAAAAATAACTTTTTATTCAAAAATTATCAGTTACAATGCATTCCTCATTAAATGCATTAAATTAATCAAAGTCACAAAGATTTCACCATCGATTAAAGTGACCAAATTAAATTTATTTAGAAGTGCAATGATCTCAACATCAATTGCCTTAATCTTAATCTCATTATGGTTTATTTTACAATTTACCATATCTCACATGATGTTCAATAACTTTACAAACAAAACAAGTATAACAGTCACCCTAGAATTGTTTGTCAACATTTACCATTGTACTTTTAATATTCGCAATAATCTCAAACTCACAAAAATATGGCAGCAAACACATTTCATTCAAATTCTTGAAATCTACACATTTATAAATAAGGAATTTGATGATACCAATCTCCTTAAGTATGTAATCCCATTGAGTTGTCTCATCCTTTGTTGATGAAGACTTTGAATCCATATCCACATTCATGTAGAGCATTTCCAAATAAAACTTTCTTTGATCTTTCATGGTTAAGTGTTCAACACAAACCAAATCTTGAAACAAGGATTCGAATGTTGTAGAAGATGAACAAATTTCCCTCATTGTTGATTATGCAAAATACAAAAATTAATGTAATTAGAACTAGATATTTTGATTGTTGGGAATATATGGCTTTATAATTTGCAAATCAACAATTAATAATGGGAATATTTCAATATTTGAAACCCTAAATACTAAGCAAGAACCTTATTCAAAGCATAAATATAAATCTTGATAATAAAATAAACATGTTCATAATATTAATGTTAATCTTGAATATTACAAACTAAATGATTAAATGATTATAAGATGAACTTAGATACATTTAATCATCAATACTAACAATGAAAACACAATAGAATGACAAAATATAAGATTAGGGTTAGAGAGATACAACATTTGATTTACAATAACTTGAATCTTCAAACTTAGGGAACTTCTAAGGCTTATACACAATAAGAATATTGTTGGCCAAAATTTCTATTCCAAGCCTTCCCTTATTTGGTGAAGCTTCAACTAAGTAGAATGAGATTTAGGAATTAACAAGCCTTAAAACTCATGCAAGTCAAGCAAAGCCATATGAGTTTCTTGGAGAAAACTTTGATCATTAAAAGCTAGAGAGATAGAGGTTAGAGAGAGAGTTTGAAAATGTGATCAAGGCTTTACAACTGTAATAACCCATATTTATAGTGTAGGCATCATCATTAGTCTAACTAATAGGATTAGAGCATTTAAAACACATCATTTAGAACATTTTACATAAACTGTACGAATACATGTAACAGCCCAGGGGACGCGTCTCCTATCACTAGACGATACATCACCTGACAGGTAATGCATCGCCTGGTCTGTCTCAGCTAGGGTTTTGAAGCCCTAGGCGATGTGTCGCCTCCTAGGAGGCGACACGTCGTCGATGCCTCTGATTTGGCACTCCAAGACTTGTCTCAAAACACCTCCAAATGCTCCCAATTTTTTTGAGAATGTCTGGATACCTCATTGTATCAATTTAGACCCATAAAAGTCACTTTTAGATGCCTTCTACACAATCTAATATTTTCACCTCCCCTTAAGTGAAAAACCGCTAGGTGTTTTGCACCTCAACGTATAAACATCTTAATCATTATATTTAACCAATCTCAACAAGTTGTTCCTAGGAGATAATGGATCTGGGATGATACTTTTAAAACCATTGCCTCCTGGCTCCGACCAACGTGGCCGGAAAAACCTTGCATCATGCATTGTCTGATACCTTGTGAATCTCCATCTAAATCTCAAAGTTGTTGATGTGCTCCAACGAATTTACTTTGTTGTCCTAGGTCACCATCAGTGACATTCTAAAGTTGTCAGATAGCTATGGATTAGCGATTCTGGGAGAGAAGGGGCTTGCCTTTATTGGATTCAAAGCGAGCTCGCCATTCTTGGTCCCACCCGTCTCCCTGATCGTCCTTCTTAGTTCCTCGATCTGGGAAAGAACTAAGTCGTTGTCGACGTCTCACTACCATGCATACTACCATCTTGAAAGCGAGTGTCGCCTCTCGTTGGCGTTGCTCCATGTCTTGTCGTTGAGGAGCCATCTCGACTACAACAGCGACATTCATGGCGCGCAACTGGCGATCTCTTCTCTCAGGGTGGCAACATCCTCCTGTGTCACCTCGGGCTATTGGGGGATATGATCTCCATTGCCTTCATCCAGGTTCACATGAGGATCCTCCTCGACGTTTCTCAGAGGAGGAGGATTCAGTGGGGCCACATGGTCGTTTTCTTTGGCTGGACCACGCCTAGGTGCCATGACCAGCGAGGGTGTGGACCAGCTTGGGTGGTAGGTGAGAAGATCACACTCTGAGACTCACACTCTCAACGAAAGCACCAAAATGTTGACTCATTTTTTCGTCAACTTGCACAAAGCAATAAATGAAGAGTTGTTTTGTGTGTAATATATCAGAGTGGACCTTAATGATGAACAGTGAGCTAAATAAAAGAGAAATAAATGAATGAGACAAAGACTTATAGTGGTTCGCCAAAAAAGATGACTTACTTCCACTTTAGTCAGTATTATTTATGAACTTTGAACCCTCAAGACAAGCTGGGTTTGATCTTGTTTTTGGGGCAGTTACAGTGATGGAGAGTAGAAGCTTTCTCCAAAAATGAACAGTTACCGACTTGTTCCTCTCTCCATCGTTCCACCTCCCTTGTTACATTTCAATTTGTACTATTTATAGCCGCGGAGATGGGGAGCACTGAAGGTGGCACCTTATTTCCCAATCAAGCTAAATTTTGGCACACTTGACTGGAGACAGGTTTGTGCCTCACAAAAAATGGTAATCTGATGTGTCTTGCTCATTTAATGGTTAAAGGCGCACTCTGGTGCAGAAGAAGACTCGGGTGGCGAGGGCCCTTGGCTCACTAGTGGCCCTTGGCGACCGTCGACCATGACTAGCAACCGTCGAATAAAGACCGACGACTAGCGAGGGCCTCGAGGACCAGCTACGGCTGATGACAACTTTATCTTATCCTTATGATGTGTGTTGGTCCGACTTGTGCGTCTGGCTAGGGCCCTTTTCTTCTTACGATTAGTGTTGGCGTGGCCATTTGGGGATCATTTGGCATCACGCGATCGAAGAAGTAGACTGGCTCTGGTGAGTCCTACCTCTTCATGAGTATGGGAGAGTGGCGAGGGGCCACTCCTCACGGCGGCTGGTGGTGACTGTTGTGCCCCGATACTTTGTCTTGACACGTCAAGTGCTGAATTTTGGGTATAACAAACTTTAATTATAAACAAAATATACAAGTAAGGGTAAAAGTCTCTTTGAAAAAATAATCTTGACCAATAATAAGTTCATAGTACTATTTTGGTGTGAATAATAAAATAGAGGGTACTATTTTGATATTTATAAAAATCTCTATTGATGATAATAAAAGAGAGAGTACTATTTTGGTACGACAAATATAATCAGGATGTATAATCACTGTTAATAATGATTGGCTGATGACCAAAAGAGGAAAGAAGCAACCCAACTTTCGTATTGATATTTCCAAAGGGAAATGAAAATAATAGCGTAAAAAACAAAATATAAATCTTTCAACACTTCTTATTGATATTTCATAGGGAAAGGAATATTATATAACTCATATAGCCGAAAAAACAAATACAAACCCACCTAGAATTAATTTTATACATATATTCATGTTATGGGGGTCAAACCAAAACGAAACCTCGTCAAAACACCAAAAAAGACGTATAAAACAATGCAACTTTCTTGTTAAGCATCTTTCTACCAACATTATTTCCTTCTTCCAAGGCAAACCATCTCCACTCAAACAATACACCATCCTAACACACATATTTAAATCCCTTGAAGCAATGGAATCAGAAGCTTCCAATCAAGTATACACACAAGGATCTTCACAAATCCCAGAAGGCACTACTAGCTCAAGCTCAATCCACACCATGAGCCCTATGTGCGGTCTAAGCCCCAGTTACAAAGGCAGCACCTTGTATGATTCCTATGAACTCCATGCAGTAGTTCACCAGCTGAACAACGCTATTCAAGGTTCCAAAGCTTTCTCTCCTCCTTATATTTACAATCTGAACTCGCCCTTCTACCGGAAACGGCTGAATCAGATTTATAAAGAGAGCAAGGAATCTCCAAAGAAACTGACTCTTTCGAATATTTCTTCTTCTGCAACACTTGATGGCAGTAAATCTAGGTATAGTAGAGGGGCCTGGGTAGTCACCAGGGGAGTTGTGACAAGATTGTGGAAGAAGGTTAAACAAGGACTACTGAGGAATAAGCAAAGCAATGTAAGTTAAATTTATGTGACTAGAGGTCCTCAAATATGTTCAGCTTTACCAATGTACTTCTGTTCACTGTGTCGATTCAAGAAGAAATGGGTGTTGTCTAGCATCAAATTCCCCTTTTTCCTCTTCCATTCGGCATGTATCTGTAAGGCAGTTTCTCATCTCCAATGGGACTAATACAGCAGCTTCTTTAAAAGAAAGAATATTCATTTTTATAATGCAAAACAATTATTGCTCCTCTATATATTATATATATTGGTGTGTGTGCTTGTGTGGAGACAGATAGTGTACTAACCCAACTATTGTGGTCTTCTAAAAGAATGATATCAATTTCACAATGTATGGTTTTGTATTATTAGATAAACTGTGGAAGTTTTGAATAAGCCAGTTCTTAGCTTTCTAAACATAGAAACCTAGAGAATCAATTTATTTGTCTATTTCTTAGCTTAAGAAAATTGTGATCCACTACTGAAATAGAACAAAAGTTATTTATAATAAGGATAATGGTGGCAAAAATACCAAATGTTTTCAAATATTTTCACTTATATACTATTTTTTTTTTTCGAGGCAAAAATATTAAATTTTTATTAATAGTTTCACTTAAGTACCAATTTATTTATGTTTGCCACAATAATATCAAATTTTTATTAATAGTTGCACTTAAGCATTAATTCTTTTTTTGTCACGGCAATAATACCAAATATTTAATAGTCCTTGAATAATTTCTAAGAAATATAAAATCAATTTTAAATTATTAAAATCTAAAAAATTAAATGGAAAAAATAGAAAGAATTTTAAAAAAATTAAATTTATATTTAAGGGTAAATATTAGTATTATTATTGTAAATATTCCTTAAATTATTTTGAGAAAATATATAAAATCAATTTTAATTTATAAAAGCATATAAAAAATTAATAAAAATTAAAGAAATTTAGAAAAGAAAATGAATTTATATTTTAAGTGCCACTATTAGTAAATATTCCTTAAATTATTTTATAAAATATATAAAATCAATTTTATTTATAACAAAATATTATCTAAAAAGATTTAGCATTATTAATAAAGATTTAATATTATTACCATTAAAATAAAAGAATTAGTACTTGAGAGAATCAATTAACAAAGATTTTGTATTAAAAAAAATGGTATATAAATGAAAGTATTTGAAAATGTTTAGTATTTTTGCCGCTATTATGAGGTCACTAGAGGTGAGAAAAAAAAAAAGCAAAACAAAATTTCATTTCAATGGATGTTGAACAAGGTTCATGTACAATCATGCTTCAACTAAAAGCATCAAGTGTTCAACATCACTAAAATGTTGCTTTTCTTTAAAAAAAAAATTACATGTGTAGATGCCGCAACAGAGAGAATATAAATCTCCAGAAGAAAAAAAAATCACAACCATAAAACTCACTCCTGCTGGTGCACAACAAGACTTTTAGGATAGCCTCAATGCCATTTCTTGCAGAAGAGCTCGCTTCTGTGAAGCATTGATAACACTGTTGGTCTCAGCATTCTCGAGGACATCCGTGATTATGGCTGCTGCATGACCAAGTGGTTCCTCAGCAGCCCTCTTCAACATGAAAGCCTATAAAATTAAAACATGAAAGTCAAACCACCTCTATGCTTAACAAAAAAAAAATAAGACGGGAAATCAATTAATTAGGAGACCAGATATCTACTAGTAGTATCCAGAAACAAGAAAATAAAAAAAAAATCAACCAAAACTAATTAAAGTTTCTTCTTGTCAACTAGCTTGGAAACCAGTAATAATCATATTACTCATCGTGAATAGGTCACCGCCCTTGATAATCAAGCAAAAATGTAAAACATAACCAATAATCTTTACCATATTAACATGAAATTCAAGAGAAAAAGTAATAAACTACAGTATTAAAGAGAGGGATGGAAATAACATCTGAGACCAATATAAAAGAAAATATTTAATGCAAGGAATGTGTAATGCCAGAGGGAGAGAACCTGGCCATGATGAGATATGGCCAATGTACACGATTGCTGAAACCAGGGTTCCCCATCAATTTGAACAGGAAATGCAGCAAACAGCTGTATCTTGATTGACTGACCCTGTGCAAGCCTTCGAGCACGAGAAAGTCCCACCTGTTAGCATACCAAGATACCAGTTGAGAAAAATCTCCAAAATATGTCAATCTGAATACCAGAAATCAAACTGAAACAGAACAGAAACCATCTAATCCAATTGATGGAGTAATAAAAGATAATGAGCTACTAAACAAAAGTCTTGAAGCATCAAGCAATCTTTCAGTTCTGTTAAGACCACTGTGAAAGAGAAAGTTCAATCATTATTATTTGGATAAAGAAAACAAATAAATGTACAACGCTAGCTGGCTATTTATAGTATATATCAAGCTACAGGTAACAATCAAGCAGAATGAGGGTAATACAGGTAAAAACTAAAGAATGTATAATGTTCCATCTTTCCCAGTGTTGAACAACCCAATTTATGTACCTGAAGCTTTCCAAGGTGCCAAGTTCCAGAGATGCTAACAACCTCAAGTATTTTATCATGCATAGACTGAGGATCAAAATTATCATAATTTTCATCCTCATTTTGCCACAAGTCTACACCACCCATATAGCTTCCAATGTTTGCAACGAGCACTCCTTCTGCATCCTGCAAAGATATGCCGTAAGATTTTAAGATCCAAAGTTTCAAACTTTATTTAACATGTCAATGGTTACTACTTACTATTTGCCTATTTGGGCACCTGAAATCAAATCATATTTAGAAAACTCAGTCATTATTCTGATATCAAATCTAAAATTTTATCACTATTACTTCTGAACAATAAAGTGCACTACTCAGTATGGCATGCTGGATGTCATTCAATACTCACCTCAGGCACCTCTATCTCGACACCATCTACTTCAACTCGTACTTGCCAAGGGAAATCTTCAAATGTTCTATCCATAATACCCTTAGCACCTTCTCTTGCATAAAGAACTTTATTCATAAACTGCAGTGGAATAACAATGGAAACAATATTATCTAGACCAAAAGTTTAAGGACTACATGTAAAATAAAACTGAAAGGGTCAACAAGAAAGTTTAAAAGTGTTCATTACCATCTAATATTAAGTAAAGTGATTTTGTGATTTTCTACTTTTCAGTCAAATAATTTAAATGTTCTCTTTATGGTCTAGTGTGATTATGACCTATAATTTTGCTCATATTTTGTTGACTGCTCGATATTTCTCTTTAAAAAAGTTATTTATTTGAATATATTAAATAAATTGATTTTCTACATTTCTGTCAAATAATTTAAAAAATTCTATTTATAGTCTGGTATGACTATGATATGATGTATAACGATTTTGCTCATATTTTGTTGGTTGTTCAATCTTTCTCTTTATAAGAGTTATTTATTTTAATATATGATGACCTCCAAGCTTTATGATCTAAATAACTGAATTTACTCCTCACCAGAGTTCAGACTCCAGACTAATAATGTTATTGTCTTACAATCCGTACTGTACCTACTTATTAAGGTCTACTAAAGTCTGCTGGTACTTCAGTGCCGATCAACTAACCTTTTATTTACTTTCAAGGACTTACCTGGTTATAGAACTTTTCTGGATTCTCCTCTCGTAGGTTATGAATGTCAAGAGCAACTTTGGCATCGCATCCAATTCCTGTAAACAAATCTTGTCAGAATTAATAACTAGCATGTAAAAAAGATAACCAGAGAAGCAAATGCAGTCACCCTGCAACTAGTAGAAGAAAAGGGTTCATAAATTCTACAAAAAGAAGATCCTAACCAAACTGACCCATCAACCAGATTAAGTAAAAAAAATCACCATTTCAAGTAGGCTGCTATATTAGCATAATAAGATTCTCACAGATTTTCAATAAAGTAGGATTACGCTTCCAAATAAACCTCAAAAGGCAGAAAAATATGAAAATACTAAAAAAAAATTGTGCAAAGAGTTTGGCAAGTCAAAAAGAAAATGCAATCAAAGAAACGATCTGATCCATTCAATACAACAAAACAATGCCTTGAGATTGTTAAGGATGATAAGTGAGTTAAGAAGGAAAATCATGTGAAGCCTAATCGTCTGGAATGCAGCAACCCAACTTCCCAAAGTAGGTGCAGCTAAATTGTAAACTGAAGCACGAAAAGAGCATCAAGACATTATCCTAAATAATTACAAGCTGGTGATCTCGGGGAAAAAAAAGATTCACATACCAAGATAATTATTCATGAATTTTGGAGGTTGAAGTTGTTTGCCCTGTTGATTTGAAATTGCTACTTTCCACCTGTCAAGGATGGTTACTGCAGCATGCTCTATGTCATGCAACACCATACTGAGGCCTCCTTGTCTCTCAATAGAGCCCAAACCACCTCCCCAAGACAGAACCCTCGCTAGATCATTTCCAGTTCCTGCCGGAAGGATTGCAACAGGAGGAGGGGATACAAAATTTTGTTTTTCTATGAAATTCAGAACCCAACCAACAGTACCATCTCCCCCACAAACGAGCACTCTGAAATGAGGCACCTTTCTGAATAGATAAAAACCAACTTCTGGTCCTTGCTTTGAACTTAACTCAAATATCTACATCAAGCACAAGCACGTGTAAGGTTAATAAATGAAGTATACCATTAAAGATGATTATCAAAACTCCAAAAAACAATCACATGTAAGGATAGCCCTATATTGTTCAGGTTGATAAAATAATGGCAAAAAGTTCTGTATCCAGCTTCGAATTGCCATGAAAAACAAAAATTATTAGATTATTAATCTTTTAGGTTTGTTCATATTAAGTCTCAATAAAAGACACAACAAAATCCTTAGTAGGTCTCAATAAGTCTGACAAGTTATAATCAAATATCAAGGAACAAGGGGTATGTAGAATAAACTTTTGATGCCTTATACCATTGCAAAAGGACAACTAAGACTGATAGCGCCTGTATTTGACCAAAAATTAATATCAGGATCCCATTATCCTGAAAAGTTCTCAATTGACTGAAGGGGTGGCTCTAGTTTTTGTATTGCTCATACAAGGCAAAACAAACACTTCCACGTACACCAACCCACATATTCATTATTCACACAATAACCCATTTCATATATTTATAATCCAAAGGATCATTGTGAGGTAAAATATAGCAAGAGCAAACAATATAATGTGATGCAACAAAATCGGTAAGTAGTTACAGAACTACATGAAGAAAAAGCAAACCTGAACTGGATTTAGGAGAATATTCAATCGTAACCTCAATGAATCCCCACGTTGAGCCCCACTCTTCTTGTTTATAAAAACTAACAAAGGCCTTGCATCTGGTGGTAACTCAGTTAGTTCATATATTTGTTTCTGCCTCAATACCTGATCATCCTTTCTACCAATTGATGAGGTTCTACCAAAACTAGGCTTGGAATCGAGTTTTTTATTTACATCATCATCTTTGTGCTGAACATCTACTCTATTTATGCCATTAGTATTTTCATCTATTCCATGAGAACCATTAACAATTTGGTGAGTCTCACCAGTGCTTTCTGTGGACATATCAACTGTACTACCACTATTTCCAGAGTCCACAGAGGTTCCATTTTCATTCTTGTACTTCTTGCTCTGACTCCTTATACTAGCACGGACTGAAGATGCTAGCTCATTTGCTCCTTGGGTAATTGAGCTCAAAAATCCACCAGATTGCCTGTTAATTTCTTTAACATTAAGCGGTGATAAGATCAGTCTTTTATATGGACCCAAATCACAAATATCACCCGTTTCATTAGATAAACTATTGTGGCAATCAACATGTACTAGTCGTTGACACCACAAGCAGCACCATATAGGGGATCCATCGAGAAAAGAACCACTACATTGTTCCTCACAATAGCAACAGAAAGAAGTCTCATCAGATTGATCCATGAAGTCAGTCCATCGGACAGCCCACTGATGCATTACATGTTCAAAACCAATCATGGATACACACTTGCAATCCTTGTGTGCTTGGGAAGAGCAATGTGAATGAACTGCTGCGCCACAAATACTACAGACTTGAATAGAGCTATCTGATGACCCCGTCTGACCAAGAGTCTGAGTAGGGTTCATCAAATTTAGACAGACACAGCAGTTAAAATTCTTTCCACGAGATACAGATTCTATAGTCCAGGTATGAGGAGCCAGGGCAACTTTGTTCTTCACCTTCGGGTTTATCTTTGACCGGGTTATGGCTCTCATCCAACTCAGGTTGATGTTTCTCCTCCATTGGAAAGCCGTATAAGCTATAGTTAAAATCCCAACCAGGGCAGCAATAATGCAAGATATAATAAAAAGACGATCAGTCGGATTCCTGTTGTTCCAACTTGGAAAGAATATATCAAATTCCCCATCATCATCCATCAGACCTATCTTTTGTTCTATTCATGCAAGAGTTAACAAACAATAAACAGCTAAATTACCAGAATAAACCAGCCAACTTAATTGGGATAACAAACAGCATATACATTATCTATCATGACTCCATGATTCAAACATGATAGAAATGCTTAAGTCCATTCCAGATTTCACTTAATATCCTACTTCACTTACTGAACAAAATTCAGTCAAGTGCTTTTGATCTATACTACTAAATAAAACAACTTCACTCTGCCTCCTAGACCGAGCATGCCATTGTTACAAATTGGGTGTTAAAGACGTCAAGAGCAAAGATACCTGCAAAATACAAAACATTAGGGAAAAAACAACATAAGTAGAAGAAAAACAAAACAAACGGAAACTGAAGAGTTCAGAGTACGAAACTGAAAATGTCTAATCCCTAATATCATAAAAATAAGCAATGATCTAGGGCTGTTTTCCATAAGCAAAATAGAGAAATAAATAAATGAAAACAATCAGAAGTTAACCAGTACATCAATATCAATATATTTATTAGTTCATATCCTAGTTCAATGTCAATAATAATCTTCCTACTCCCTACCACCCTTGCATCTTTAAAAACAAAGCTAAAGCCAATGAAACTTCTTCACTTTCCATTCCAGTTTCTCAGCACCCAAATGGAAACTTCACTTACACACACATATTCAATGCACATGCGAATCAAACGAATACAGTTGGAGCAAAGCTAATTGTATTCAGATATCAAATAAATTGGCATTGAGAAAAAAGAGAAGAGAAAACTCACGGTATGAAAGAGAACTTCGATCGAGTCGGTCACAAGAAACCCTAATCGAATTTCGATGCAATTAGACAGAGAAAATCGAGAATCGGAGCAAAACTCAAACGCTAGCCATTCAATATTCTCAAATCCAATAAAAGCGCATGCTTTTTGTGATGATGGTGGCAAATTCTTAATTTATTAATCTTTTCTACCAGTTTTCAAATGTTTCGGAAAAGCGCTTTTTTTTTTTTTTTACATTTTCTGAAAGGAAAATTTTATTAATTTCGAGTGTAAAATTAACATTTTACATAGTATTTTTGGTTCATTAATTAAATTTTGTTTAATTGGTAACACATTAATTAATTTTTTTTATTAAAAAAAAAAAGAAAAAGATTCTGATGAGTATTGGTGGACGGGGGTGCTGTGTAGAAGGAAAAAGAGTCGAGATATGAATCTTGTTCGGAGAGCCCCACGTGGCAGAGGAAGAGGGAATGTGGTTTAAGGGGTCGTGGGTCCCACTTTGAGGCACTGTACCACTGTGGCATGCCCTCAGCCGACAATTTTTTGGTAGGAAAATTTTACACTATATGTAATATAATATTAACAGGTCATCATAAAAATTCTCCTATTAATGTGCCCCTTCCTTATTTTGGATAAAAATACCTTCATCAGTCAAATTTTACACTTCACACATTTTTTTCTCTATTTCTTTCTCTCATCCATTATTCCATTTTCACATCAATCCATTGTCGATTTTCACAGCCAAATCGGTGAAGAAATTGGACTGCTCGGATCTGGAAGTTTCATTTCAAGTGAAAAAATGGTCTTTTTGGCGTTTTTTAAGAAAAAAATTCATGGGTAAGTATCATTTCATTCTATCTACTTGTGAATATGAAATATCATGGTTAGATATCATATTCGAACTGTTCTGCAGTTGAGTCTGGTATTTTTTTTCTGCATTTTTTGATCTGTTCTTCGGATCTAGAATTATGTGGGTGCCATTCAAAAATCGATGGCATTTCGATGGTACATCGATTGCATTTCGATGGTACATCGATGGAATATCAATGTTGGGGCGAACATCTAATTTAGATGTTATTTTTGATATAATATCGATGGTATATCGATGTTGAATCGATGCCATATATGTCGATTTGGTTCAGCGTTGATATCGCATCGATATACCATCGAAATGGAATCGCGTACAGATGGCAACCATCAGCATTGATTATACATCGATGACATTTCGATGGTATATCGATGGTACATTGATGAAATTTCGATGTTGGGGCGAACATACAATTTAGATGTTATGTTCGATATAATATTGATTGTATATCGATGCTGAATCGATGCCATATATGTTGATTTGGTTCAGCATCGATATACCATCGAAATGGAATTGCGTACATATGGCAACCATCAGCATCGATTATGCATCAAAATGGCATCGATGTTGAACTGTGGTGACCCTCAAATTAGCCAATGACACGGAGTCAAGTATATGACAGGAAATTAGTACGATGCTTGAGAATATAATCTAATGGAAAGTAAAGAACACCAAGAATTATAGTGGTTCGGCCCCAGTGATTGGTAATGACCTACGTCCACTTGATACTATTATTAATATTGAGCTTCAAAGGTGTGATCAAAGAACTAGGGTTCCTGAGTTTCACAGACCTTAGAAGGAGAAACAATACAAACGATGGATAATAACAATACAATTCGAAAAAAGATCCAAAAAAATCTCCCCTTGAGCTATTTCCTGTATATTTATAGGCTCAATGAGGGTTACATGAGTCAATTAATCATATATTTCCTTAATAAATAGATATTCAGGTTATAATGAAGAGATATTCTCGGATATCATTACAACTATACAAATTTACACATAAAGAAACGGAGTATACGACCAGCTGGTCGTATATAAAACTTGAACTCTGCATACGGAAGTATCTCTGGTCGATAGGTGAGTAATATCTCTACCACGTGTCGGTCACGTGTAGAAAAATTCTTGCCACGTCATCCACAGCTGTTTTTTGGATAAACATTTGCCCCCCCCCCCCCCCCCAAGTTTATTTATCACGACCAGCAATAAGTAAACTTAGGAAACTAACCTTTCGTATGCCCCACGAAATCTGTTAGAGACACTCGTGCTTCCTCGAAAAAGGTGACTTAATCACGTCCAATCACGCCTTTTCGGTTTCCAAGTAATCCTTCTGACGGCTATTACACTCCCCCATGCCTTGAAAAAGGTAACTCATGATTACCCCTTTTTATCATATTTCAGGCGCTATAAATAATCCCCAAATTTACCTTTTCACTTTTTACTCCCCATTTTCTTGCCAAGAACCCTCAAGAACTTCATCTCAGAGCTCAGAAACTTCGAAGATCCTCTGTCGCTTTGTTATAAAGATCCTCTGTTCGCACGTCCAAAGTTGCTTCATTTCAGAATCTCCGATCTTCATCTAGGTAAATTTCTTCAATTTTCAAGTTATTTGACATACCATGCATACTGCTACACACCTGTTTTGAGTTTTGAAATTTTTTGTGTTCTTGGGTAAAAATGCATGAGGATTGAGTGTATACTGATTGATGCTTGATAGGGTAGTGTAGTTTTGCTCTGTAGGAGTTAGGAGCCAGTTGATAGTCAAGATCGCAAGTTTAGGGCATAAAATCGAAGTAAAAATTCGATTTTTAGGCTAGTTGAAAAACTAGGTTTTTCCCGCCCCTTCGGAGTCGAAAAAGCTTTTTCCAGAAAAAAATTTTACTTTCACTTTTTGATCTGTTTTTCAAACTGCTCGCATAGAACTTAGTGTTTCTGTTAGAATGCTGCTGGTCGTAGACGCGAGCAACGTTATTCCAACTTTCAACATAAACTCTGAGGCTGTGCATCTTATCTCCTCATTTCTCTGTTCACAGCTTACATGCAAGATCTGTGGGGAGGAGAAAGACCTATTGACGACGACTTATTGGCCCAACTGCTTGAAGGTGAGGAGCAACCATCGTCACTGATACCTGACATTCCATTTTCTCGTGTCACTCCAAACACTCCACCTGTCCTTACTCAAAATATGGCTCGTGCTAAAACCAAAGCCCAGAAAAAGAAAACCCCCAATCCTTCACATCAGCCTGCTCCTCGGGCTAAAATTCCCTCGACCAGTGGTCGAGCTGAAAATATTCCTGACCCAAATATCCAAACACACGCTCAGCCCCGACATGCCATTCAGCCAGATGTTGAGTGGTATTTGGCACCTGAGAGCCGAGTGACGATCAGGATGATCGCCAACTACATCAGGAAGTATGGTCTCACGGGGGTGACCTTAGTCCGACCCAACCAAGACCAACGGGCGAACCTGCCCGGAGGCGCCTTCAGTGCCTGGTCGAGGTTCCATATTGAGGCAGGGGCTACCTTGCCTCTTCATTGATTTTTCCAAGGGGTGGCCAACTATTTCAGAGTTGCCCCTTTCCAAATAACTCCAAATGGATATAGAATGCTTACAGCACTCTATATCCTGTACAACCATAAAAAATGGCCCGTGCCAACTCCTCATGAGGCTAACTACTTGTTTGACCTCAAGTCTAATCCCAACCAAGAAGGCATGGGGTTTTTTCATTTCTTTCATCAGGAAACTGGGCGCACCTTCCTGACTGACACCACCCATATATCGAATGTGGGGAGGTACTACCAGGAGTACTTTCTCATGACCGACATGATCGCGGACAATCTGGCCTTTGCTCAAGGAGGTAAAACCTTTATATCACTGGCTGTTACTCTTTATTTAGTGTTCTTCTCCAGATTCTCTTAAACTTTTAATGCCTTTCAGGCCCATGGCTGTGACCAGACCCAACTCCAGACATGGAGTTGAGATCAGCCCTCTTAGCCAGCATGACTGACGTAGAAAAAAGCATCAAACATCTGGTCACAGAGGCTAACCTTAGGCTGGTTGGCCTCTTAGCCCCTCATCAGGACATGATGGAGTCAACAACAGGGAGTGCCACAGCCGAGGAGGAACCCGAGCAGCAACCACCAATGTCGCCTCCATGAAGGAGACCAACTGGGGTCACGATCAGGGAACCTGTTGGCACACCACCAGCAGAGAGGCCTTCCACCTCCTTGGGGAAAGGGAAAAAGAAGGCCACCGAGCCTGTCGAACACTTGGACGAGTCTTCAGACGAGAATGGTGCAGTTAGTTCGCTTTTAGATAGCTTGCCAATTCCCTGTCACCTATTCGATGGGGACGGCAATTTTAAATATGCTCCAAATTTAGGTCCAGACTTCTTCATGTCAGAGAGTGAGTGTGAGACTAGTAGAGTCTATAGTATAGCGACCAGTAATAATATCTTGGGTATCTGACTTTGCAATCTTTCTTTATTTCTTTTCCTGATGTAATATACTTAGTCATTTATGCTATCTCACTGTTCGACATTTTGCTTCTTTTCCAGACATGGACTCCGTGAACGTGTTCGACATTTACAGTACTCCCGAGACTCCCGCGGCTCCCCCGAGCAGAAAGAAGGCAAGCAAGAGGCATCCTGGGGAAAGCAGCAAAGCGCCTCAAGCTAAGAAGCCTCGCAATGCAGGCCTCTCAGAGGATGGGCCCTCAGTTACTCCCCCTGCTCCAGCTGGAACGACTCCACCTCCAGCGGCCCCAACCGACCAGACTCAACAGGCCGGTCCTGCCTCGACTGGGGGAGACATAACTGGTCGTGCCCTCAAATCGATCAAGGACAGGGTTGCGAAAATTGCAAAGCACGACCGCTGCCGAGAGGCGATGGCCGCGATAGAGGCGATGAACGTCGACCAGGTCTTAAACCGCACCTTGAACGAGTTTACTAGTGTAAGTCATCTTTTTTTGCGGATAAAACCCTTCTATGCTTTTACAGTTAGTCTAACTTTTACTCTGATCGCAGGCAATGCTAAGCCTTACTGTCGGCCGTCTCCGCTCGGATGTTATTACCGAGCAGGCCAAATCTTTGGAGCAATGGCATGCTGATGAACTCAAAGCTGTCGCAGAGAAATATGTCGAACAGCTTGCAGTGGTGATTGAGGAGAAGAATAAACTGGCCGAGGAGTTGAAGGAGAAGCAAAAGTCTCTGGACAAAGCCATCGATCAGAGGGACCAATTCAAGGAGTCTAACTGCGTCAATTACCGCGCGGCTAAACAGCTCGAGGAGGACTTGATCGCAAGCCGAGGGGACACTACAACCTTGGAGGGCCAGATTGAGAAAGCCAATGCCAATAACTTGGAAAGGTACAAGAATGCCACTCTCCGATGCTTCTACGATTTCTAGAAGCACAAACAGGGTGCCAACTTCAATTACCTTCCTGAGAATGCAAGAAACGCCGAGCTCGCTCGCTGTGCTGCTCGACTGGCAGAGGAAGAAAGAGCAAGGATTCCTGCTTCCCCTGAGATCTCGCTGGCCACTGGGATAAGTGGGGCAGACAATGAGGCTGCAGACGTCGTCGATCAGGGCCCTCCTCAAGATCCTCTGGCTCTTTAGTCTTTTCCTGTTTTTATTTTGATCTTTTTAACTGCATGACCTATGGGTCGCGATGTAAAGACAATATACTTTTTATTGCTGCATGGGCAGCTTTTACTTTTATTTGAACAATTACATCCGAGTAACGACTGCTCACGGTGTAAAAGGATACATTTTGATATTATAATATATTTGCATCTTATTATAACATTTGTTCGCATGACCGAACTTAGCATAGGACTTTGGTTTGATTTAACAAAATAACAAAATTTTGAAAAATACTCTAAGTACCCTAGCATGCTTTCACTTATTTTGCTCATGTGTTTACATACCTTTTAACGATATGCTTTGCTTACTTGTACCTTATATGCCCCCCAAGTGATCAAGGAGCTTTAGGTCCTTGGTCACTTGCCTTGACCAGAATATGTTCGAACATTACTGCTCATAGCAATATGATTAACATTATAATATAGCAAAACAACACACGTAATGAGCAAATACTTGTAATAAATACAATAATTGGCAAGAAATGACTGGCTATGCACAGTCCCTTTTATTTCTCGTAATAAATGGAGTAAACAAGTTTGTACGAGTGATCAATAAGATCTTACACTTATAAGCGATCAGTCACATAAAATGGCCAACCCTTTTTCAAAACTTTTAAAAAGTAAAATTAATACAAACTAATTCTTTAAGAAGAATTGTTCATTGGTAATACTTGCGCAGGTGTTCTCCATTCCAATAGCGAGGAACGAGATCTTCGTTTAAGCGTGCAAATTTATAAGTGCCTGGGTGAAGGACCTCATCGATCTGGTATGGCCCTTCCCAATTAGGCCTGAGTACTCCAGCAGCTTGGTTGCGAGTGTTTAGAAAAACCCTTCGGAGTACAAGATCTCCAACACTGAATTTTCTTTCTCGTACTTTAGAGTTGAAATACCGGGCGACCTTCTGTTGGTACACAGCTGATCGGAGTTGGGCTTGTTCACGCTTCTCATTGATTGAGTCCAGGGATTCCATCAATAGCTGGCTATTAGAGTCTTGGTTGTATGTTAATCTGCGATGCGAAGGTGGATCCAACTCGACGGGCAACATAGCTTCATACCCGTATGCCAAGGAAAATGGGGTATGACCTGTTGCTGTTCGGTGGGAAGTTCTGTACGACCAGAGCACTTCAGGCAATTGTTCCGACCATGCTCCCTTAGCTTCTTCAAGTCTTTTCTTCAGGGTATCCTTCAGCGTTTTATTAACTGCTTTGACCTGCCCATTCGCTTGGGGATGAGCGACTGAAGAAAAGCTTTTGATAATACCATGCTATTTGCAGAAGTCCGTGAATAGATCACTGTCAAATTAGGTACCGTTATCCGAGACGATCTTCCTTGGCAATCCATATCGACAAACGATGTTCTTGACTATGAAGTCAAGCACTTTCTTGGTCGTTATGGTTGCCAGCGGCTCAGCCTCGGCCCATTTGGTGAAGTAATCGACGGCAACCACTGCATACTTTACACCACCTTTTCCTGTAGGCAAAGATCCGATTAGATCTATTCCCCAAACTGCGAAGGGCCATGGAATCTGCATTTGCTTTAACTCGTTGGGGGCTGCTCGTGGGATTTTGGAAAATCTCTGACACTTGTCACATTTCTGCACGAACTCCATTGAGTCTTCATTCATGGTTGCCCAGAAATATCCCTGCCTTAGGATCTTTTTTTACAAACTTTGCCCCCCAGCGTGGTCCCCGCAAAATCCTTCGTGCACCTCTTTCATCAACTCTTTGGCTTTCTCCTTTGTAATACATCTGAGGAGTGGCAGTGAGTATCCCCTTCGGTACAGGATTCCATCGACCAGGATATACCTAGCAGCTTGCCGCTGAAGGGTCTTGGCTTTATTTCTGTCCGCTGGTAGCATGCCGCTTGACAGATACTCTACATATGGTGCCATCCATGTATCTGCCATCTGGATTACCAGAGTGGTTTCTGCCGCTTGGATGTTTGGTACTGACAGTCACTTAACTGGCACTATGTTCAGAGTATCAGCATCCTTTGCACTTGCCAATTTTTCCAAAGCGTTCGCGTTGGAATTCTGATCACGAGGCACTTGCTGTAGACTATACTTGTCGAACTGGGCTAACAGATCCTTTGTTTTGTTCAGATAGGCAACCATCATCAAAACTCGCGCCTGGTACTCTCCTAGGACCTGATTCACCACCAAGTGAGAATCACTATAGATGTCAAGCACTTTTATGTTCATATCTTTGGCTAACCGCAATCTAGCGAGTAGTGCTTCATATTCCACCTCATTGTTAGAAGCAGTGAAGTCAAATCTGATTGCACAGTGAAATCGATACCCTTCCAGCGTTATCAATATCACTCCTGCTCCCGCGTGGGATTCGTTGGATGAACCGTCTATGAATAACTTCCACGAGGGTACTTGTATTCGATGCTCAGGCTCGCTAGGCTCTTCAGTCTGCTCATCGCCCGCGAGCCCTGTGAATTTGACGATGAAGTCAACCAAGGCTTGTCCTTTTATTGTTGTTCGCAGCAAGTAAGATATGTCGAACTGCCCGAGTTTGACTGCCCACTTTAGCAATCTACCTGCAGCCTCCGGCTTTTGCAGGACTTGTCGAAGAGGCTGGTCGGTCAAGACCGTAATTGGATGAGCTTGGAAGTAAGGCCGCAGTTTCCTAGAGGCCAAAACTAGGAAATAGGCTAGCTTCTCGATGGGCGGGTACCGCTGTTCTGCTCCAATTAGCCTTTTGCTCACGTAGTAGACAACCTTCTGCACGCCTTCTTCTTCTCTTACTAGAACAGCACTAGCAGCGTATTCCGTGATTGCTAGGTAGATGAACAAAGTTTCTTTATCGACCGGCTTTGACAGGATGGGTGGTTGCGCCATATCTTTTTAGTGCTGGAAAGGCCTGTTCGCACTCATCTGTCCATTCAAATTTCTTATTGCCTCTTAGTAGATTGAAAAACGGAACACACTTGTCTGTCGACTTCGAAATGAATCTACTAAGAGTAGCAATCCTCCCGGTCAGGCTTTGGACATCTTTAATCTTTACTGGCGATTTCATCTTGATCAGGGCTTTTATTTTCTCGGGATTGGCCTCAATTCCTCTTGAGTTAACTATAAATCCCAAGAACTTCCCTGATCCAACTCCAAATGAGCATTTAAGGGGATTTAACTTCATCCGATATTTATTTAGGACGTTGAAGCATTCCTGCAGATCCCTTATATGTCCTTATGCTTTCTTTGACTTGACCAGCATGTCGTCGACATAGACCTCCATGTTCGTGCCGATCAACTCCTTGAACATGTGGTTGACGAGTCTCTGGTAAGTCGCACCAGCATTTTTCAAATCGAAGGGCATCACCTTGTAACAGTAGAGCCCTGTATCAGTCTGAAAGCTAGTGTGATCCTCATCAGGGGGATGCATACTAATTTGATTATACCCGGAGTATGCATCCATGAATGAGAGGATCTCATGCCCTACAGTGGCATCGACCAGCTGGTCGATCCTCGGGAGTGGGAAACATTCTTTGGGGTAGGCTTTATTTAGGTCTGTAAAATCCACGCACGTACGCCACTTACCATTCGGCTTGGGCACAAGTACGGGATTAGAGACCCACGATGGATAAAATGCCACCCTGATGAACCCATTCTCCTTCAGCTTCTCGACTTCCTCTTTCAAGGCCATTGATCTATCTTTGTCGAGCAGCCTTCTTTTTTGTTGCACTGGTGGAAAGCTTTTGTCAATGTTTAGGACATGGCTGATGATTGCAGGATCCATCCCGACCATGTCTTTATGCGACCAGGCGAAGACCTCCTGGTTCCTCCTTAAGAACTCCACCAGTGCTTGTTTTGTTGTTGTCTCTAAGTTTTTACCGACTTTCACAACTCTGGTCAGATTTTCCTCATCGAGTTGGACCTCTTCAAGGTCCTCGATGGGTCCCACTTCTTCTTCAAAATCCCCAAAGCGAGGATCTAAGTCCCTATCCTCCTTTGGGCAACTCCCTATTTGGTGAGATTATCACCCGAGCGGGCCTGAACATCAGTTGCCATTTGCAACTCCTTTCCGGTGGCATCTCTCGATACACCCTTCTTTTCCTTGGTGATTGAGGTTGTAAGGACCGCCGGACACCATCTATTTCTCCATTGGTATGATATTGTCCGCTTTGGGCCTAAGCCCTCACATATTTGTTTTTGGGCATCTTCCCAAAAGGCCTTATTCCAATGGAGATAGTGTCCATCCTTATATACCCAAGATCTTTCCCATTTCTAGCCAATGTGGGACTTTGGTTGTACACCCAACAATCATCCCCTCAAACAAAGGACCACCTTGCCTCCCCTCAGACAATTACAGATCTAAACCTGAATCCCTCGATTCCAACACTCAAGATCCCCTTGAGTAAGCTAGATGAATCCCTTCACCAGCTAGATTCGAAATCCCTTCGAATACCTGAATCCCTCGATTCCAACACTCAAGATCCCCTTGAGTAAGCTAGATGAATCCCTTCACCAGCTAGATTCGAAATCCCTTCGAATCAGATCTGAACCTCCGATGGCTCTAGCAGCAAGCTTCACCCCCTTTGTTTGGCAATCCGAGGATACATTCACATGGCTAATTTTGGGATCCGGCTCTGATACCACTTGTAAGGACCATCGGACACCATCTATTTCTCCATTGGTATGATATTGTCCGCTTTGGGCCTAAGCCCTCACTTGTTTTTGGGCACCTTCCCAAAAGGCCTCATTCCAATGGAGATAGTGTCCATCCTTATATACCCAAGATCCTTCCCATTTCTAGCCAATGTGGGACTTTGGTTGTACACCCAACAGAGGTGTTGTAGCACTCCCTCGCTTCCCTCTGGTTTCCCAACATGCATCCTACCCCTGCGTCCATTGGGAATTTCATAGCGAGGTGCCATATAGAGGTGACGGCTCGTAGGTCGACCAAAATTAGCCTCCCTATCACAGCGTTGTACGCCGAAGGACAATCAACTACTATAAAAGTAGTGAGTAATGTCCTGTTAGCAAGTGCAGTGCCTGCTGTGACTGGGAGTCTAATCGACCATGTTGGGGCGAGCCCTTCTCCGGAAAAACCATAAATGGTTTGGTTGCATGGCTCCAGGTCTTTCACGGACAACTTCATCCTTTCCAGCGAAGACTTGTATAGGATGTTGACCGAACTTCCTGTATCGACCAACACCCTTTTCACCATCATGTTTGCGATCTGTACGTCCATGACTAGCAGATCAGAGTGTGGGAATCACACGTGCTGGGCGTTGTCGTCAGAGAAGGTGATCAGTTCCTCCTCTATTCGAGCCTTTTTTGGTGCACGATCCTCAACACTCATCATCTCGATGTCCTGGTCGTGGCGCAGGGTCCGAGCATATCGCTCCCTCGCTTTCCTACTATCTCCTGCAAGATGTGGGCCTCTACAGATGGTGAGTAGGGTACCTGCCACAGGAGTTGGATGTAAAGGTGGCGAGCATTGGCGTGCAGCCTTCGACTCGTTGCCACCTTGAACCTCTCGTTGAGAACCTCCCGCGGCTCGTACATATCTTCTTAAATGTCCCTGCCTTATCAAGAACTCAATTTCGTCCTTCAGCTGGTTGCATTCATTAGTGTCGTGCCCATAGTCGTTGTGAAAACGACAGAACTTTGTTGCATCTCTCTTGGAGATATCCTTCCTTATAGGTGCGGGTCGTTTGTAGGGCACACTTGAGTTGGTCGCCTGGTAGACCTCGGCTCGGCTTTCAACAAGGGCAGTGTAGTTGGTGAATCTCGGTTCATACCGATTGCCTTTGGGGCGCTTACTCTCGGAGTCGAGGGTTCGTTGCTCGCCTGCTTTCCACCATTCTTACCATTGACATTCCCGTTGCTTTTGCCTTTGCCGTTGCCATTGGGCTTTGACCCGTTGGCGGATTTGACGGGTTCTTCCTTGGGCCCCTTGTCTTTTGCTGGCAATTTCCCTTCGTTGGCAATCGCGTCCTCGAGCTTGATGTACCGATCAGCTCGATCTAAGAACTCCTGGGTACTTTTAACCCCATGCTTTTTGAGGCTACTCCAGAGGGGTGAATAGCGCCTAACCCCAGCAGTTAGGGCCATCATCTTACCTTCATCACCCACAGTCTTGGCTCCAACTGTAGCTCGAATGAAGCGTTGAACGTATTCCTTCAAGGGCTCCCCCTCTTTCTGGTGTATCTTGACTAGTTGGTTCGCCTCAGTGGGGTGTACACGACCCGCATAGAGCTGTCTATAAAAATCCTTCACGAACATTACTCAGGATACTATACTCGCAGGAGGGAACTTAAAAAACCACTCCTGGGCGGCATCAGAAAGTGTTGCTGGGAAGATCCTGCAGCGAGCATCTTCAGAGACTTTTTGAATATCCATTTGTATCTCAAACTTGTTGACATGAGATACTGAGTCTCCATACCCATCAAAATTTGGCAGTGTAGGCATCTTGAACTTATTAGGGGTTTCAGCCATAGAAATCCTCTGTATGAAGGGGGTGCCTCTCCTCCGATCGTACTCAATGTGGGATGTTCGCCCCCCGAACAGCTGCTGCACAACCTGGTTCAGGGCATCGATTTGAGCCTGAACAGCTTCTGGGATTGCTGGGGCCTCTGGTGCCGGGGGAATGTGCTCATCGTGCCTTTCTCGATGGTCATTAAGTACGTCCCTCAAATCATCGTCTCTTCGCCACTGCTCGTTGGCTCCGAGCCAACTAAAGACGTTATTCTGCCTGGGCTGCCCCTAGTGTTATGACCCCCTGGTCGGTCTTCTCTAGGTGGGGGGCTCCTGCCTGCACCTCTCTCTTCATTCCTCCGACCAGCATTTCCTCTGCCAGAGTCGGCTTCATTGTAGTCGTGGCCATCTCTGAATCGTGGCTGGCTATAGTGCGACCGACTATTCCCTCTATTGCCTCCTTGGGCTGGCATTTCCCGAGCGTTAGGGGGAGGCCTGCGCTGTTCGATGGGTCCCCGTGCATTGTTATGCCGTGGGGGGCCCCTGACCGCAGAGCCTATCTCTGAGTTCCTCCTGTTGGCAGAAGGACGCTGCCCCCTGCTCGGTGGATGCAGCTCTTCATCCCCTGGGCGTCTAGGGCTGCGGGGCGGTTGCCCAGCCCTATTCTACCTTGAGTGCGGGGGATTGCCTCGACCAGCCTGAGACGGAGGCTGCTGCTCAGGATCCCTAGGTGGGACATCATCCTGAGGCATAGGTGGCTGCTCCGGCCTCTGAGGGCTTACTGGCTGGAGCAGAGGACTAGGATTGGGACCCTTTTGAGGTGGCCCATTTGGTGGCTGATCTGGATGGGAGGCTAGCACAGCCTGATTCCTAACTAGCTGGATGGCTGCTTCAAGGGCGGCCATAGCATCCCTCTGTCGACAGTCCATCTCAGCCTGTCGCTCGCTCAGCTCCTGACGTTGGCGTTCTATCTCCCTTTGCTGCGACGCCATTATCTCGGCAGCATTCTCTTGATTGGCCCTCAAATTGGACAACTCATCCTGCAACACCCCTAGTGTTGCCTTCAAGGTTTCAGAATCTAACTCCTCCTCATCAAACTCCAAATGCAGTCCGTCTTTAGCCACATTTGGGGGAGGAGGCTGGGATGATGCGGCGGCAGCAGCCTGTCCAGTCTTCTTGGAAGTTTTTGCCATCAGATTCTTTCACAAGCTCTCAATGAAAGCACCAGAATGTTGACCCTCAAATTAGCCAACGACACGGAGTTAAGTATACGACAGGAAATTAGTACGATGCTTGAGAATACAATCTAATGGAAAGTAAAGAACACCAAGAATTATAGTGGTTCGGCCCTAGTGATTGGTAATGACCTACATCCACTTGATACTATTATTAATAGTGAGCTTCAAAGGTGTGATCAAAGAACTAGGGTTCCTGAGTTTCACAAACCTTAGAAGGAGAAACAATACAAACGATGGATAATAGCAATACAATTCGGAAAAAGATCCAAAAAAATCTCCCCTTGAGCTATTTCCTGTATATTTATAGGGTCAAGGAGGGTTGCATGAGTCAATTAATCATATCTTTCCTTAATAAACAGATATTCAGGTTATAATGAAGAGATATTCTTGGATATCATTACAACTATACAAATTTACACATAAATAAACGGAGTATACGACCAGGCTGGTCGTATATAAAACTTGAACTCCACATACGGAAGTATCTCTGGTCGATAGGCGAGCAGTATCTCTGCCACGTGTTGAAAAATTATTGCCACGTCATCCACAACTATTTTTTGGATAAACAAACTGCAATACAGATTTTCATAGGCATCGATTCATCATCGATTTACCATTGATTACACTTTATTTTTATAATTTTCTTATGTTTTTTTTTGTTGTAAATTTGCAGGTTCTAGAGTTAATATAATTGTTTCTTACAACGGTGTTTGGGAACAGAAATGAGAGAAATGGAATTTTAAAGCTAGTTTGAACACTATAATACACGTACCAATTGATGTTGGTTACATAGAATTATTGGAGAAGTTGTATTCAAAGCTGAAAGTGGATAGGTCATTGTTTGACTTAAAGTTGGAAGTGTCGTTTACATGCAATGATTTTAGCGTATATCCCATTGAAATCACAGATGATGAAGGAGTTAGTGCTCTTATTCTTGACAATTTGAAGTCCTTAAGGCATCGAGTTCTTTTATGCGTTAGTTTAATTGCAAAGAACATTGATTTTATTGATCCATCTCCTAGAGTGAGTGTTAATATGGAAAATCATTATCAATCTTGCACGGCTGTTCCACAAACAGCTCCTGGGCCAAGTGTATGTATGGAAGGTCCTAGTCATAATGAAACTTAATTTCCCCCAACAAATCTCCCGCATGATGATGGGTATGAGTATGAGCCTTATGTCAATGACGATCCAGTTGCCCATTTTGGTGATGATGATGAAAGAGTTGAGGGGTGTAGTTGTTTTGATGATAACTCAGAGGATCAGTTGTCGATGCTACCTATGGTTCAAGTAGGTAATTTAAATGTACGACCCTTGTCAAGACGTCAAGAAAGCCAAGGATGGAGGACTGCTGGCTTAGAGAGCAGTCGTCCAACTACACAAGACGATAGAAATAGATGGAGTTCTCCGGCGTATACTGCTGAAGATATCCCAATCCTCTCTTATGTTATCCCCACTTTATCTGGAGTGAGTTGTGGAGTAATAGAAGTTGGGAAGGTTTTTGAGAACAAGTTAGAGTTGAAGACGAAGGCACACTTGTATGCAATGAAGCAGAACTTCGAGTTTGTGGTGAAGAAGTCAGGTACTGAAGTTTGGTAAATCACTTGCAAGGATCCTGATTGTGGGTGGAGATTGAGGGGGAAGAGAATGCACAAATCTGATATGTTCGAGATAACTCGTTTCACCAATAAATACACTTGTTCACTTGACTTCTGACAAATATAAAAGACTTACAGTTTCTGCCAACCATTCTTTTGCCACCTTCAACTTCAAGAACCAAATAGGGGTCCCATCACAACATTCCAACTTCCTCGGTCTGTTGTTGTCAATCTCACCGAGTAACCATCGGTTAAAAGTTGTCAACATATCTTGATCCAACACCTTTAAAGGAAGGATCGTAACTTGGTTCTTGAACTTTGGTTTCTTGGTTGTTGGAGTATAGTCCTCGTACCTTACTGGTCTCTGTGTAGTGCACTTACCTGTAACGGGAGCAATTAGTATATACTCTCTTTAAAACATGTAAAAACTCATGGATTAGTTGTACCTAAGACTGTCTGCACTGGCTGAGAAGGTGTGGCTTCTCCAACAGGAGGCTCGTACACATGTGGGGAGAATGTCGTACTCTACATCCTTTGCTGGAGTAGGTGCAGGAGTAGGTATACCACCAAGTGTTGCCAGCTTCTCTAATATTACTTCTTGATTCTTAAGGAAGATACCTAGAGTGGCCTTAACCTTGTCCACTGCACCTGATAGTCTGGCCATCTCACCCAACACAACCCCATAAGCCCCGGGAGCAGGAGCAGAAGTAGGTTCTGCACTAGTATCTGAAGCAGTCTTTGTCGGGGCATCCTCCACAAATATGCCAGCCTCCATGGCTATCTCAGCCACCGCAGCAACCTCTGCCTCAGGATCATAAGGTCTTCCATCCTCTAGTGCAGGCTGGATCATATCCTGCAGCATCGCATACCTAGGAGCATCCCCTCTGTCCTCTGATATATGGTATCGAAGAAGTCTCGCTCGTTTGGTCGAGGCCTTAGGATAGAAATGCATGACAACTGTAATGGAAACAAAATAAGAAAATTAGAAACGACATAAGTTGATTAGTATAATTCAAAAGTTCCTGAATTATTTAAATTTAATATAACTTACATGTCTCCTCGCAAGTACATCCTTCAAATGCAAATGCTTTGGCTGGCCTGTGCTTTCCCACTGTAGCATCCTAGGGAACTTCAATCCACAGGGCTTGGCGTATTCCTTCTGTAAATCAAGAATCGTCTCGTATGCCCAATATTGTAAGGCTGGTGGATACCCTTTGCAGGTGTACTTTTCCTCCACTTGAACACCCTTAGAAGACTCCACCTCAGTGATCTTCTTCACCTTCTTACCAGGTATTGTAGCACCAATCGCTTTCATATCTCTATTGAATTGTTTCACAGTTGTATCAAATGAAAGGGATCCCCACTAATACTTCTCAAAATAATCTAAATCCTCGACCATCGACAATGAATCTCGCCAAATAACATTGTCGCTCTCAGCGACCAATATTATCCCCTCCACAAAGTAAACCAAACCGAGCTTGTACAAATCATCAGGTACATTGAACATACTAAAAGCTCGTTCCAACATATTGAACCTAATGTCTTTCTCGGGTTCCACACTGAAATATGTATCAACTAGGCGGGAGGAAGTAAGGTGAGGTTGAATGTCAACGACAAGTGGTGGACAAGAGCAGCTCAGGCCAGTGATAATGGAAAACTCGTGCACCCCAAACTTACATAAGTTTGGGCCCATCAAGAAGTGCACCTCATCACCACGCAGAGACTTGACCTTCTGCAAAAGCAGTGTGTGCACCAATGCCCCAGAGAACGAAAAGGCAGGGCTGTGAAGAATGGTCTGAAAACAGACTCATTCACCCTCCCTAACAATCCATGCTCCTCAAATCTTTTCTTCAATTTTGTTAACCTCCCAGAACCCCTATAGGTCATACGACCGACATAATGATCCTCTATAGGGATCTCAAGTGGTGGGATATGTTTGGGTGGCATCTGCAAAATATCCAAAAAAAAAAGAGAATTAGTTGAATTTACAAAAAATACTTAGTCTGTTGTTGTCATCGATGTTCCATCGAAATGCTATCGATATACCATCGAATTCCATCGAAATGACATTGATATACCATCAAAATGCCATCGATATACCATCGTAATGACATCTATATACAACTGACTAAGCCACCCTCGAATCAACATTGAAATACTATCGATATACCATCGAAACTGATTTTACAAATAAACAAACAAACTATCGATGTGCCATCGAAATGGAATCGAAATACTATCGATATACCATCAAAATAACATTGATGGAGCATCGAATATCTTTCGAGTAGAAAACATATAAAATCCATCGACATCGCATCGACATAGCATCGAATAAACATCGATGCATCACCATCAAATTAATGTGCTCAAACAACCATCGAAATGGCATCGAAATAGCATCGAAATTAATAGATTTACCAAAATATAACTAAAACCAAGAAAGCATCGAAATACCATCGAACTATAATCGAAATTGCATCGAAGTCAGCATCGACATATCATCAAAATTTCATCGAATTTATACAAAAAAATGAAAACCATGCAAGCATCGAAATGACATTGATTGCACATCGATGGACTATCGCCTTCATTTACTGGTCCATCGAAATACTATCGATGGAGCATCGATTGTGCATCGATGAACTACTTTTCAATAATTTAAAAATCTACACATGCACTGTATGTGATCAAATTACCATCGATGAAGCATCGAAATGGCATCGATGTGGAATCGAATGAATATCGACCCACAAATTTTTTGCAGAATTTAAACATAATCTTCCAAAATGATGCAAATAGAATCAAACCCATTTTACACTACATTTTTTCAAAATAAAGATTAAAAATCAAAACCATTTCATCAATTTTATACATTACGATTCAATTTTTTTTTTTTTAAAAACCACAAAAACTTACTTACCTTTGCCGGTGATGGAGAAGAAGATGGTGACAGCGGCTGTGACGAGAGAGAGAGCTTTGCCTGAGAGAGATGGTGAGAATGTGAGGGGTCTGAATGTGAGAGAAAACTCTACTGAGAGAGAAATGAGAGAGTTCGGCTGGGAAGAGAGTGTTTAATGCTAGGGGTGTTTTTGTCCAAAAAATTAGAAATGACATATGTTTGGGAGAGTAAGTTATGTTGGTATTTTTAAAAAATTAAGTATGTTATAGGACATATAGTGTAAAATTTCCCTTTGGGTATTACTCACTGTGGATGCTAATACCTTGTTTGTTGACACTGTGGACGACAATGGCTCTTGTAAGGTCATCTCCAACCATATCACCCTAAATAGGGTTACACCAACACCAAAATTAAGAAATTTTAGTACTATATTTTTTTTCCATTCCAACCACAACACCAAAAATTACATCAAAAAGAGTATATTCTTTATTATTTTATTATTTTACAGTATATATAAAATAATATACATATATATCTATTATTAAATACTAATATAAAAAGCAAAATAGTACTGCCTTTTTTTTTGTCGTTACTACAGTACTCCACCATATTTGGTGGGGTACTTTTGCTTGACATCAAAGTGGTGGGATAAATGGAATTGGGTTGGATTTGATTTTGTGCATTTTTAGTACTATATTTGTTGTTTTGCAGTCTGGTTGGAGCTGCCCTAACCCTTCTACTTGGCGTCTCCACTCCACTCTGAAAATTGCTAAAGGTCACGTGTCCAACATCACAAAGAGGAGGTGTATTGTTATTGGTGCAATCTAATATTGGCTCCCATACATTTAAATTCAATAAATATTATGGGGTATCTCTAACCAATGATAGAGTGACAACTGATGTAGTGTTGGGCACCCTAAGCCAAATAGCAATACTCCTTATTGGACCCAAAATGGGTATGTTTTAAATATTTATAACTCGCAAGCGCACGAATCGTATATGAAATATAGTGTTCGTGTAAGCACGAGATTGAACCCAAAGGAGTTGTCTAAAATAAAAAAGAGTTAAACCAAAATTAATAAATTATAACATAGCTCCAAAGATTGATGAGCTTTAATGTCATGAACATAAAATAAAAGATTTAAAATAAAGTTATTTAAGAGAATACAAATAAACCAATAATGATTTGAAAATAAGTGTTAAAAAGAAAGATTATTAAGATACTAGAATCCGTAAAATGTAAGTTTAATAATACTTATTAGTATATTGATTCCCAAGTTTTAGTGAAAGTTAAAATAAGTCAAACTATCATTTTCCAAATAGATTTATACTTTTAAGAACAAATTATTTCTAAAAAGATAGCATTTTTCTTCACTTTTAAAAAAAAAATATAATTTCAAAGTATTTAATGTGAATCAACCTAATGAAACTACAAAAAATCAAATAACATTATTGTAATGACCCAACTAATTCTAAGACTTTGGACCATTAAAACTACTTATACATAGATAGTACTTTTGAGAAAACATACATAAGAAATATTCACAACTTTATTAAAAACCTCAATGTAATTATTGAAATACATAAATGAATGGTATGGGATCCCATTGTTTGAAAATAAAACATAACTTTAAACTTTAAATGAAATTGTTTACAAACTAAGTGCGAAAAATACATAGAAACACAATAAAAAGACTGAAAATAACGTCGTCCTCAAATCGTTCATGCAGTCCATCGAATCCATTCTTCCTCAATACACAGGCCAAGCTACCATGAATCCTTCCGCCTCCATATCTATTTTCCTGCATACATAAAAATAAAGGAATGAGCCTAATGCCCAGTAAGGAAAATCTACTAATAACATAAAACATATACATAAACTATATCATAAACATATGTCATATACTACAATGGCCATTATACTACTTGGGGCTTGTTAACTAAACAAGTCATATGCCCAATAGATTGGTGGGGCATGCTAGCCAAGCAAGTCATATGCCCATAATTTACCGAGGCTTGTTAGCTATACAAGTCATATGCACAAGGTCTATAAACATACTATACATAATGTAAACATAACATAACATAAACATAAACATAACATATCATATAAACATATATAATTATATCCTATTTTCCTTACCAAAACCGGGATATGAGAACAAGGACGGGATTTGGAACACTCCTAAAACCAACAATAAGAATGTGAGTATTTCTAAAGAAAGAGATGATAAAGAAATGAACTAAACCACCAAGATGAAACTTACCAAAAAGAAACCTTAAGTTCAAAGAACTTAAATACCTAACCAAGAATGGAAAATAACGAGTTAGGATTTGAGTAGAGAAAACTAAAGGAAACTAAAGAAACATACAGAAATGAACTTAAGATTAGGAATACCTTTGGATGTATTAGAACCGAACTACACCTCGATATTGCAAAACACACTATTTATCTTACTTCCCAAGTGTTTATAAAGCTTAAAATGATAAAGCTTATATCCCAACCCAAGTGTTTATCACTCTATAGTAACCTTAGCAGCTTGAAGGCTCTGAACACAGCTTGAAGAATGAAAGAAAGGGCTGGGTATTAGGTCCTATTTATAGAGTTCAAGGAGTGAACTACCTTCTTTTAGCTTGAATAAAAATAATGAGTATTAATTGAAAAATATTTGAATATTCGTTCAACAGAGGCTTAAGACTCGGTCAAAACGTTCAGAGGCTGGTCAAGAGGTTAAGGAATGAATTGAGCTCAGTTTCAAAAATGTTTGAAAATATAGCCCTAGAGCCGATATATCGGCCATTATAGGCGATATATCGCCTGGGCTTATTACCCGAGTGCTCGTCGTTTCGTTTGTGCGAAGTTCACGTGTTTTTCGTATTCCCCGTGTGGCGATACATCGGCTCCTAGGCTACGATATATCGGCTTACGTGAATATATTAAACACGTAATTGCACATTTTCAGCATAATTAAATTGATTAATCAGGTTTGACTGAGTAATACGAGATTCCAGCAAGTTTTGGAAGGGTCTAGAGCTTCTAGAAACTTCTATTTTTGAATTATCCACTTAAAAATGCTTATTTCCTCAAATAAACAAGATTGTGACAAATGTCATGCTCTTAATGGTCTTGGAAGGTTCTATAGTTTTCTAGAACTTTCTTTTACTTAAACTATAATTAAATCCTTAAATAAACATACACACGACAAGTGTCATGATCTTATTAATTCTATTTAAACCTTATAGTATAATAAATAACATCTTTATAATCAGTTATATTAATCAAACCTTATGTTATAATTAATATTCTTAAACTATAGGTTAAACTTATAAAATCTATAAGTGTTGCTACGAGTGTTCAACTATGTCCCGACTTGAACAGAAATCCACAGTAATAAACATACTACTACTACTACTACTACTACTACTACTACTACTACTACTACTACTACTACTACTACTACTACTACTACTACTATCTAGCTAAGTAAACATTCTGAGACTCTACAATTCTCCCCTACTACAAAGAATTTCGTCCCCAAAATTACTTACCAATTAAATCCAGATATCGAGCTTGCATGTTGTACGCCCTGATTTTCCCACGAGCTGATTAGCAGGCCGCGGTTAGTCCACAAACATCCCCCAGACCGGAGCTCCTATCTTGAGGTCGTACCCCCCTTAGCTCGAGGAATCCTCAAGGACTCGCCAAGACTCGCCAAGACTGGAGCAAGGAATCGGAAGGCCGAAGGTCGGGTCAGATGCGCAGCTCGTGGTACGAGCTAGATATGGAGGCTATGACCCCTTGTAAAGTCAACACACGCAAGATAAACATGCATATATCTGACATCACGTGTCCGATGTCTCCCTGACTTCTCAGACACGCAGCAGGAACGTGCGTGTTCAGACACCCACGGCTGGGTTGGGCCGTGCGGCCCATTATCTCCTTACCTATCGATTTGACCACACTTATGTGTCAGGTTTAGGAATTAATCATGAATGTCACAGAGTTGATATGACAAATAAGAAGGTCACGGGATGACCTCCTTACCAACTTCCAGGTGCCTTCTCCTATAAATATGGAGACCCTGGGAGTTGATAAGGGTTGGATGATCTCTTGTAAGAAATATCCTGTAATCATATTCCCATAATAGAGCAATAATATTGACTAGTGGAGTAGAAGGATTTTAACCTTTGAACCACTTAAAAACCGTGTCTTGAGTCACCCCTTTCGTCCCCTAAGATCATACATCTATTTCGGTTCACATTTAGCACTAATCCTTTTCTCTCATTCTCTTAATTACCTGTTGGCGAAGAACCGCGTCAACATTTTGGTGCTTTCATTGAGAGCAAGTTCGGTTAGTGCTGCTGCAAACATCCAACTATGGTGACTACTCGATCCAGGCATGGCAACGAGACAGAACAACATGATGGGCAGGAGGCTCATCATACTGCCATCCCTGATGAAAAAATTCCTGAAGTCCAGCAGCGGCCAGGAAAGCAGCCGGCGGGCCAAGACGATACTGGTAGTTCGGCGCCCCGGCCACCTAATCCGAACCCGTGTTATTATACTGCGGTGGAGATGGAGAACGCTCAGCTGAGGAGCCAGTTAGCAACAGCTAGTCAGCAAATCCAGGATATCCTGGCCCGACTACCCCCTCTCACAACCAACGTTAACGTTGGAGAGAGGCAAGGTGAGGCTCCTAAGTCTCGCCGGGGTAATCGGTCCAGGCATAGCCGTTCGGATAGACTTCCAGCAGCCAACTCCACCCCTTCATCGCACCATCGAGAGGCAAACTTCGGGGAAATGCCTGGGACCGGACAACAGCAATACAGTCGTTCGGTTAGGACGTCAACTCCTAGCTCTCAACCATCCTCGAGGACGCCCAGGAGAGCTCGAGGAAATTCCCGAAGGAGATTCGGGGAGGGCCCACGACGTCAGCCCGTCCCCGAAGACCGTCCTGCGCCTCGTCCAGATCGCCCGGCGCGGGACCAGCAAGTTGGCAGGGCCGAAAGGCCCCCACCAAATTTGATCCGTCCAGACGGAACTAGGATCGCCTCCCCCGTCAGGCATCCTCCATCTCCGATCAGATATCCGTCTCCTCCTCGGCCCTTCCGAGACATCCTAGCCTATGGGGGTAGTAGGAGAGACCTGCCATCAACTGGACCTTCCCGGCGTAGCAGGGCGCCAGGGGAAAGCTCAGGTCGTCACCGCCAAAGGCGGACTCCTAGCCTATCCAGCAGGAGCCATTGGACCGGAAGTTGTCGGAGTGATCTCTCTGGAGGAGACCTGCGTCAGCGATTAAGTTCGGCACAAAGTCACCAGACCACCCAGGGAGGCGACCTTCGGGATCACCTTAACTCTCACAGAGAGGATCGAGCTAGAGATGGTAGTCAGGCTCGCTCTGGGGGGGGGGGGGTGGGGGCCCGGTCCGAAGTACGTAATGGAGGGAATGTCCCGAATAACCTATCTTAAGATAGGAGGGGCAATAACCCACCAAATATGTACAATGGATCCGGGGCTGTCGAGCAGCCCCGGAATAACCAAGGATCTCAGGACCAAACCCTCGAGCGCCTGACTCAGATGGAAGAACTAATGAGGAAGCTCCTATCAGAAAAGGAAAAAGATGAATATGATTCGGGAGACGAGATGGAACTCTTCGCCCCCAACATAGCAGCGACAGCATACCCATCTGGTTTACGTATGCCTCACTTGTCAAAGTTCAACGGAGACGGAGACCCGTCGGACCATTTAGGGATGTTCAACACCCTAATGATGGCCCGGAGCTGCGATGCTTAATCTTCCCTTCCACACTGACCGGACCTGCCAGGTAGTGGTTCAAGCAGAGTAAAAGACAGTCAATCAGCTCCTGGAAGACTTTCTCAGCTGACTTCAAAAGGGCGTTCCGCGCCTCCCAGGCCGCCCGAGTCCAGGCCGACTCCCTAGCTAACGTGAGACAGCAGCCCAGTGAGACGCTGAAAGCCTACTTGAGCAGATTCGCGAATGTCGCTGCTCGAGCCAGGGACGCAGATGATAGCTCCAAGCTCATGGCCATGAGAACCGGAATCCTTGTCGGAGGAGACCTGTGGAAGGATATACAGAGGAAGGGAGTCAGCTCGGTTAACGAATTCCTTAACAGAGCCCAAGAATGGATAAACTTGGAAGAAGCAGAAGCCTCAGCCGCAGGAACCAGCCAGGTTCCCGAGCAGCCCGCTGGAGTAGGGACGGAGGTCGCGGCAGCGACCCCAGACGTCATACAGAACAACCAGCCCGGTGGAGGCAAAAGAAAGGGAAATGGCGAAAACAATCAACACAGCCAAAAGAAGAATAAGTCTGTAGACAAGTTTAAGCCCATGTTCGCGACATATACTGAACTCACCCAGTCCAGGGAAAGTATCTTCCTGGCCAACTCTACTCGGGTCCTCTGGAAGAGGCCGGAGCCATTGAAACACCACAAGGGAAAGAGAGACACTTCCAAATTCTGCCGTTTTCATAACGACGTCGGCCACAATACCGACGATTGCAGGCATCTCAAAGATGAGATAGAGACTCTCATCCGAGCAGGCCCCTTAGCTCAATACTCACAGAACAGGGTCCCAGCGAGTCGGCTGCTCCAGAAGCCCCAGCCAGTCAGCCCGGGTCTCGGATAGATCAGGACGTCCCTCCTCCCGTGGTCGGAGGAGAAATCTCCACCATCTCTGGAGGTCCGCACATGGCTGGCACAAGCAGAGGTACCCAGAAGAGATACGTGAATGAACTAAAGGCTCACAACGGGGTGGAGTTCGTCCCGGAGCAGCGTCAGTCAAAACAACAGCGATTAGAGAAGCAACCGATCACTTTTACAGAGGAAGACGCAGGCCATGTCCAGTTCCCTCATAATGATCCCTTGGTTGTGGCAGTCCAGCTCGCCAACTGGAAAGTAAGGAGAGTGTTGGTAGACAACGGAAGCTCGGTGAACCTCCTATTCTGATCCACCTTAGAAAAGATGGGTCTGACCGTCGCCGAGCTAAAGGTGACCTCCACGATGCTGTATGGTTTTTCGGGAGAAGGATCGTCAGCGATAGAGACGATCGAGCTGGTGATCACCCTAGGAGAAGAGTCTCGGACAGTCTCCAAACTACTCGAGTTCGTGGTCATTGACTGCTCCGCTGCCTACAATGCCATTTTGGGCCGACCTACGCTCATAGCTTTCGAGGCCATCACTTCCATCTGACACCTCGCCATGAAGTTCCCTACTTCAACAAGAATCTGCACTATCCAGGGCGATCAGCTCGCTGCCAGGGAATGCTACAGCATTTCCATGAAGGGAAAGTACAAACCCGGGCAGCTGGCTATGGCCATTCAGAGTGAAGAGGAATCTCAGGGACCCTTGGCAGACCCTGAGATTGAAAAACCTCAGAGCGCCGAGGAGGAAAAAGTTGTCTTAAGTGAGGATATCGACCCCCGAATAGGCGAAGACAGATCCGAGCTCCAAGCCATTGAGGAGCTCGAAGAAGTAAACATTGATAAACAAAATCCATCACGGACGGTCAAGCTCGGAAAAAACCTCTGTAGCAAGAGAAAGGCGGAGCTGACCACATTTCTGCAGGATAACTTGGACGTATTCGCATGGTCGCACAGGGACATGGTAGGGATCAGCCCGAGTGTCATCATGCACACGCTCCACCTGGATAAAAGCGTTCCTGCCAAGTCTCAGAAGCAAAGACGTTTAGGAACAACCCGAGCTGAAGCCCTTGAAGAAGAAGTGGCCCGGCTAAAAAAATGTGGCTTTATCCGTGAAGCCAAATTTCCAATTTGGGTCGCCAACCCCGTGCTAGTTCCAAAGCCCAACGGGAAATGGCGGACCTACATTGACTTCTCCAACCTGAATAAAGCCTGCCCCAAGGATTGTTTTCCATTGCCAAGGATCGATCAGCTGGTGGATGCCACGGCGGGACACGAGCTCATGTCCTTTATGGACGCGTACTCAGGCTACAATCAGATCGCGATGAATCCGGCGGACCAAGAACACACCAGCTTCATGACCCTGACTAATGTTTATTGCTACAAGGTCATGCCTTTCGGTCTGAAGAACACCGGAGCTACCTACCAAAGATTAGTAAACAGAATGTTCACGGACCCGATCGGGAAAAACATGGAAGTGCACGTTGATGACATGCTAGTCAAGTCAAAGACTGCCGACAACCATGTTTCTGACCTGGAAGAATGTTTTAAAATACTACGAGAATATGGCATGAGGCTTAATCCCCAGAAATGCACTTTTGGAGTCGCGTCAGGAAAATTCCTGGGGTTTATAGTCAATACACGAGGAATCGAGGCAAACCCCGACAAGATCAGGTCACTGCTTGTTATCCAGATTTCCGGATAGCGTTTAGATTGATGGCCTCAGGGAAGCAGAATTATCGATGTCTTTCACGATAGGTGACCAGAGCTCGCGGATATACAGAAAGGCTTCACCTCTCCCGCTTGGTGTCCGGATTACTCTTCCAAGCAAACACAATACGGAAACTCGTCAACTCTCCCGGACTCCCGAAGGGGTATCCTTCGGGGAAGCTCCTTCCAGGAGAAGCTCTTCGAGTGGTCTCCGCGGAAGCAGTTCCGTGCCTCGCACGGAACAAAGCCAAACGGTCGAGTCCTGGAGGAGGCATATTTGGAATGATATCCGCCTGACACAGGATCCCGCCTGACACGCCCGTCAGGTCAAAGCCGCACACATCCCAGCACGCCTAAGGGTACCTTTTCGCCTACTGTTCCGCTGACAACTTGGAAAAGACGGCTGACTTTGTGTGTTCCCCATACTTTCACGTAAATATACCCACATAGAGTCTTGTAGCCATGCTACTACAGTAATTGTATCCCTATTTATGGCTGGTGTAATTAAGACTCATGTACGTAAAGAAAAACCCTAATCCAAAACCCTAGCTATAAAGACCCCTTCATTTTACAAGAAGAGGGACGAACAAATCAGATAGCAAAAACTCTACTAAAATCTCTCTAGCTTCATCTTCTTCAAGAGAACCCGAGAGAAACACTGTGAGTGTGTGAAGTCCTTATGCACCAGCCATCTTACTGTAATCTTTTCCAAGTATAATAACATCGACTCGTGGACTAGGGCTTGTTAACGCCTGAACCACGTAAAAACACTGTTTGTTTAGTTACATTTCAGTATTTCTACAGTTCTTATCTTTTTATTATTCTGTTAGTTATTCGTTTCCGAAAAACTCGGTAAACACTGCTCGAACTCCCTTCCCCCAGGTCGCGGAAAGATGTCCAAGGCCTCACAAGAAGAGTGGCAGCACTCAACCGGTTCATTTCCAAGTTAACCGATAAGTGTTTGCCCTTCTACAACCTGCTCTGAGGAAACAAGAAGTTTGAATGGACAGTAGAATGCGAAAGCGCATTCCTCGACCTGAAGGCACATCTGGCTGAACCGCCCGTGCTATCCAAGCCCAAGGCAGGAGAGCCTCTTTTTCTCTACCTAGCTGTCACTGAGGATGCAGCTAGCGCCGTACTGGTACGAGAAAAGGACCAAGCTCAGAAGCCAGTCTACTACATCAGCAAGAGACTTCTCGGGGCAGAATCACGATACCCACTGATGGAAAAATTGGCGTTCTGCCTAATCACGGCCTCGCGAAAGCTCAGGCCGTACTTCCAATCTCACTCGGTACACATCATGACCGATCAACCTCTAAGGCAGGTTTTGCAAAAGCCTGAAGCATCGGGACGTTTGTTAAAATGGGCGGTCGAACTCAGTCAGTTCGAGATTTTCTATACTCCACGAACTGTCATAAAAAGTCAGGCCCTCGCCGATTTCGTGGCAGAATGCACGGGATTCCAGGAGAATCAAGCGGAGGGCTCATCTCAGCTCACCTCGCCCCAATCGTTGTGGAAGATCTTTGTAGATGGTTCATCCAACGAGAATGGCTCCGGGGCCGGAATCATTCTGATATCCCCTCAGGGACATAGATTCCACTCGGCGCTAAGGTTCGGGTTCAAGGCCTCCAACAACGAGGCGGAGTACGAAGCTTTGCTGGCCGGCCTAAGGATAGCCAGGGAGTTAAAGGCGAGCTCCGTCCAGTGCTTCAGTGACTCCCAGCTCGTGGTGAACCAGGTCCTGGGCGAATATCAGGCACGGGGACCCAAGATGGTCGCCTATCTGGCAAAGGTAATAGTTGAGCTGTCCACATTTGAGCGAGGATCGATCGAACAGATACCTCGGGAGCAGAACACCAATGCAGATGTTCTTTCCAAGCTCGCCACCTCGGGAGAGACAAAGACCCTGGGGTTGGTGCCAATAGAATTCTTGGAAAAACCAAGTATAGAAGGATATCGGGCAGAGGTCGAGATGATCGACGCCAGGCCAACCTGGATGACCCCCATTCTTGAATATCTCATCGAGGGCAAGCTGCCTGAGGGACGTAACGACGCACGGCGAGTCCTATATCAAGCTCCGAGATATACAATAGTCGATGGAGTGTTGTACCGACGTGGGCACTCCTTACCTCTCCTCCGGTGCGTTCTTCCAAGTGAAGCGAAGTGTAACGCCCTACTACCTTAGAGCCGTTACTTAGTGAGTTTAAAACAGAAATCGTGCTTTTGACTGACTCTACGTGGTTTCTAAAACCAAAAGTGTGAATAAACTAGAATTTAAGGCTGTACTCTTTGAAAATGTTTGGTTTCATTGAAAACATTAAGTATCAAACATCTGGGATCCCAAAAATAAGGTTTACAAAATATTTACAACTCAAAAAAAATAGATTTACACCAGGTTAACTATCAAAAGAATGAGTTAATACAGCCATATACAAAATGCCCCCAACCAAAGCAGTCGGGCAGGCCGAACATGTACGCGCCGCCCCCACGCTCTCCATACTCATGACCGGTTGACTGACTCCTTGCTTTTACCTGCCACACAGAGCACCCGTGAGCCGAAGCCCAGCAAGAAAACCCAAACAGTATATAACATATGCATAGAATATAGCTGACATAATCCACTGATAAATAGGAAAACCATCAGACTAAACAGGCACGGCCATGCCGCCCCAGAGGCCTTACCAAAGCCTGGGGTCTCGGTCCTCACCGTCAGGATGACTCATGTATCCCTTGGGTCCCACCCTGGCTAGAAGCACCCCATGTGCTGAGTGTTACTTCCGGCCCCAAGGCTGTACCCGGCCCTTGCCGCTCTCAGCCTTAGCCATTCATTTCATTATAATCGCACGCATAATACATTTCGAAATAATCATTCAAACATATAATAATTCACCCAAGGTCATACATTTGCAAGTAAAACAATCTAGGGCCATGCCCTGCAATAACACTGTGGGCCCATGCCCTGATCCCGGGTGTTACGGTTTTCTTACCTTTAAATTTGATGGCCTTGATCAACCTGACTCCTTGAGCACGATCCTACTCGAGCCATAGCGCTTACCTAAGAAAAATCCATAAGTCAAAGTCATTACCAAACCTCAAGTCCAAAACCTAGCCTCGGGACCAATCCCGAGCCCCCGGGAAGTCCTAGATCCCCAAAACAAAGTGGTGGAATCGAGCCCCGAACCCTAGGTCAAAATCCCTCATCAAAAACCCAAAAATCCCCTTCTGTGAACAGTGCAGCGCTACAGCGCTCTAAAGAGGGCGCTGTAGCGCTACAAGCAGAACCACCCCCCCAGAAGTAGGGGCTAGCGCTACAGCGCCCCCTGACTAGCGCTGTAGCGCTAGTTGCAGACCAGCAAAACCCAAAAATCGCATCTTGCGATTTCCTTCTACCATTTCAACCCCAAACTTGTCCAAATCATTCCCAAGCCCAAAAACAAACTTAGCAACACCTCACACTCATCCCAAGCATCCCAAGAACTCATACCCCAAGCTCAAGCAACCCAAAACTCAAGATCTACCATAATGAACCCAAAAACCAGAAATTCACTCAAACAACAAAGATAAGGTCTTAGAAATCATACCGTGGATGGAAATTCGACCTTGAGTTGAACCCTAGACCTCCTTAGCTTGCACCTTCACAACCTTGACCTGATTTCCCCAAAAATCCCATCCATTTAGCTCAAAAACATAGTTCAAACCAGTCAAGCCCTAAAACTGAATTCCCCAAGAACTTACCTCAAATTTATGATGTGATCTTGCTAATCCCTTGCCAATCCTCAAGTCTAGCTTAGGATCCTTGATGCTCAGCCTACCCTAGCTCTCCACTGAGCTTGACTCCAAGAAAATGAAGGAAAAAGGTTAGGAGAGCCACAAACTGATTCTTTAAAGCCAAACCCTTCAGTTTTCTCTCTTTTCTTTTCTCTTCCTTCTTTCTTTCTTTTCAGCCTATAACTCTTTTTCTACAAAATCCACTAAGTATAAAGCCCCCCTTTAACTCATCTCTTACAAGCCTAAAGACCAAAATGCCCTCCCTTAATAATTCTAAACCTTTATGCCCATAAAGGGGCATTTTAGTCATATTACCCAAATTCCCACTAATTCCTCAAGTGTTCCTAATAATTCCCGCTCACTACCCAATACCTGATTAATCACCAATTATACATTCCTCATCATCAAGATTAACCTCAATATATTTTCCATATTCTCATTTAAACTCCCCAGGCTTAACCCAAGCCGGGTATAGATTCCCGCTTTGACTTTTCCGCTAACCCGCTCATTCTAGGATCGTCTCGAGCCATAGATCACAGATATCAACACAGTCATGCCCAACACGGCCAAATTACAATTATGCTCTTTCTAAGATAATTAGGTCTACATGCATACTAATTCACATAGTCATCCATCTCAAATAATCAAATAGTCATATAACGTGCATTAAATCATAACCATGCATTAAACTCATTAAAGTCACACACAAAATCCCATTATGCCCTCCAGGCACACTACTCAAGGCCCTTTAGCCTTAATAGCGAATTTGGGTCGTTACACGAAGGCCATCCTGCAGGAAATTCATGAAGGATTCTACGGAGACCACACTGGGGGGCAAAGCTTGGCCTTAAAGGTTCTCAGGCAAGGTTATTATTGGCCGACTTTGTCCAAAGACTCGATCTCATATGTGAAAAAGTGCGACAAGTGCCAGCGATTCGCTGCAGTTGCCTGAGTTCCTCCAGTCGAGCTGAAAATGATCTCGGCCCCTTGGCCGTTCGCCGTTTGGGGGATAGACTTAGTAGGCGCCCTGCCTACCGGAAAGGGCGGGGTCCGTTACGCCGTGGTAGCCATCGCTACTTCACTAAGTGGGCCGAGGCAGAGCCGTTGGCAACGATCACGTCTAAAAAGGTGCTGGACTTCGTGATTAAAAGCATCATCTGTCGATTCGGCCTGCCCAAGAAGATCGTCTCCGATAACGGCACTCAGTTCGACAGTGACCTGTTCACCGAGTTTTGTGAAAGGCACGGAATTGTGAAAAGCTTCTCCTCCGTGGCCTATCCTCAGGCGAACGGCCAGGTCGAGGCTGTCAACAAGACTCTAAAGGCGAGCCTCAAGAAAAGATTAGATGAAGCGAAGGGGATCTGGCCGGAACAGCTCCCCCAGGTCCTATGGGCATACCGGACCTCGCATCGGACTCCTACGGGTCATACTCCTTTCTCCCTAACCTTCGGGAGCGAAGCAGTCCTCCACGTGGAGGTTAAGGTTCTATCGCATAGAGTCCAGTCCTACGACCAAGGTCGGAACCATGAGCTCCTATGCCATTCCCTAGACCTAGTTGATGAAAGGCGAGAGGATTCATAACTCCAGCTCGCCCATTATTAGTAGAAGATCACTCGCTACTTTAACACCAAAGTCAGAAAACGCGCCTTTAGCGTTGGCGACTTGGTCCTAAGGAGAGTTTTCCTAGCTGGGAAAGATCCCAAAGATGGAGTCTTGGGACCAAACCGGGAAGGACCCTACCAGGTCATCGAAGTCATCAGGGAGGGAACTTATAAGTTAGCTCGACTTGATGGAGGGGCCGTCCCACGAACTTGGAACGCCATCCACTTGTAAGGCCTGGAAGGCCACTTTTTGTGTATTAATAAAAATCAGCTTTTTACGCATATTTGCAATTGTAATCTTAAAGTAACCACGAAAGACCCTTTCCCAGTTACTTGGGGGGCATATGGTACCTGGATATAACCAGGTCTGCTTAACGACTTAGATGTTGATCCTTATCTATGGATCGTTGCTCTTCTTAAAGAGCTCGAGATATGGATAAGGGTTAACGCTTACTAAGTCCTATCCTGGTTTTAACCGGGTCATAAAACTTAGAAGTTGACTTAAATCTATTTCTCGTTGTTCTTCTTAAAGAGCTTGAGATATGGATAAAAGTTAACACGAACTAAGTTTTTCTAAATAAGTTCCTGGTTTTAACCGGGTCATAAAACTTAGAAGTTGATTTAAATCTATTTCTCGTTGTTCTTCTTAAAGAGCTTGAGATATGGATAAAAGTTAACACGAACTAAGTTTTTCTAAATAAGTTCCTGGTTTTAACCGGGTCATAAAACTTAGAAGTTGATTTAAATCTATTTCTCATTGTTCTTCTTAAAGGGCTTGAGATATGGATAAAAGTTAACACGAACTAAGTTTTTCTAAATAAGTTCCTGGTTTTAACCGGGTCATAAAACTTAGAAGTTGATTTAAATCTATTTCTCGTTGTTCTTCTTAAAGAGCTTGAGATATGGATAAAAGTTAACACGAACTAAGTTTTCTAAATAAGTTCCTGGTTTTAACCGGGTCATAAAACTTAGAAGTTGATGTAAATCTATTTATCGTTGTTCTTTTTAAAGAGCTCGAAATATAGATAACGATTAACACAGGACTAAGTTTATCAAAAAGATATATATATATATTGTAGCCAAAAGCATACAAAAAAAAAAAAAAAAACGTAAGTTAAAGGCGTCAAGGCAAATCATCTCGAGGTGAAAACACCTCATGCAAAGGTTACATACAAAAAACTTAAAAATATTCAAAGGCAAAAAAGAAAAAGTGCCCTAGGCTCCGTCAGTTGGCCCTTTGGAGGTCACTGTTTCACCCTGCTCCGCCGCGCCAGAGGCTTCCCCAGTTTCCGAAGGCGGCGCCTCTTTCTCAAGGCGAGCTTGAAACTTCACCAGCAAGCTCGCCCAAAGGTTCGGTGACATGAAGGAGAAGTCAGCCTCTGGGTTGAAAGCCCAGCAGTGATAGAACAGATCCTGCATGGACTGCTCCGATGTGGTCCGTTCGGCCTCCAGGGCGACCTGGGCGGCTTGGATCTCAGTCTTCGCAGCCTCGAGGTCTTTCCGCGAGGTGGCAAGGGAGGTCTCGAGCTCTTGGACCTTCAAGCGGGTCTTCTCCAACTCGGCCTTCGAGGTAGCCAGGGCATCTTTAGTCACCATGGCCTCCTGAAGGGTGGCCTGGTGCTCGGTCCTCATATCCTCGAGCTGAGTTTTGGCCCTGGTGATGCTCCGCTGAAGAGCGACGACGCCCTGCAGGAAATGAAAGATAAATTGCCTTAGAGGAAAAGTAGGGCAAAGTATAATGGTAAAAGCCTAAGACAAAGAAAAAAGGAGGGGGCAGCTTACCGTTAGAGTCATGCTCATTGAAGACTCCATTACGTCAACCGGGCTCATTGTCTCAATAGCCCGGAGCTCCTTCTCGGTGAACTTATAGATATGGTCAACGGCGTAGTTCGCCGATTCGTACACCGTTCCCCGGAAGGCCTCGGGGATCTTCTCCAGGTTCTGAGGATTGACTGGGATGCGCACATCGGAGGCCACCGCAGCCGGAGCCCCGAGCTCCGTCCCTGCGTCCTGGGTGACGGTTGGGGTTCGCTGAGGTGGTGGAGGCATTTGGCCTGCTCTGGCAGCAAGAAGAATCGCTCCCGCGTCCTGGGCTGACAGGGTTTTCTCCTTCTCCTTTGCCGAGGACTTGGTGGAGGTCCCAGCAGTGCTCCTGGACCCTCGGAGCCTTTTCAGTCTTGGCCCGGCTGAGGGGTTTCCCCCGAAGACTGCGCCTCGCAAGCTCCCCTCGGGCTGAGACATCTCTTCTGTCAAACAAAAAACATGGTTATTACAAGTTAACAATCATACAGAGATAAAGACACAAGGTTAAAGCTAAAAAATATACGAATACTAAGGGAACCCTACCCCCCGAGCTGGAAGAACCTAAGACAATTATTTCTCGAACTGGCGCAAGTTCTGGGTCCGGTTCTGACTCAGGGCTAGATTCTTCTACATACTGCCTAAGCCCCAGAGCATAGATACCCCTCTGGAGTGATGGCCATGTGTGTAGGTTGGTCCCATACTCCTCGAATAGGATCGACCTAAAGGCTAGGGTGTTATCTACTACTACGGTACCCCTAGGTCGGCTCTCTTGGTGATCCAACACGAGCCGGTCGACACAATGGAGCAGAAGTGTGTTCAGGTCCGGATCGCTTCGGTGACGATGGACGAGCTGCCTAGGATTGAACCTAGCCAGCCGGGGGTCTGCAGTGGCCCTATCTAGACTCCTAAGCAAGTAAGGGTTACCTTAACCAGAAGGACCCGCGGCAGCTCCGGATTAGATCCTCTCCTCGCCCATCCTCTGGGCGACCTGCAAGGTCCTCTTCCTGTTCATCACGAGCGGAACTTCGTCGCCCTCATCCTCCTCACCTTCATCTTCCGAGACCTCCTCCACGTTGATAGGTCTGATGTCGCAAGCTGGGGGCAGCCCCCTGGGCCTCTTTAGGTTCAGGGTTTGATTCGAAAAAATCAACTTGCAAGCCACCATTGTCTCGTCTGTCACGAGCACGTGGTAATCCTTCTCACTGGGGGGCAAGCCCGCCAGTGTTTCATACTGTGCCCCGAGGGTCACAGATTTCTCTGTGCTCGCGAAGATGGCTGCGTAATGAGTTTAAGTCAGAAAGGGGTACAGGAGGAGCTAAAGTGATATTTAAACACACGAGCTAGGGTCAGAGAGCGCTTACGAGGACGATTGAAATAGTGGTGCTCGCAGTTCCGGAACCCAATTGACATGAAGAACTGGTCCTTGAAATCATTGGGGTGGCTGGGCAGCTCGATGACCGCCGCCGTGTTGGGAAAACGGGTTAAATAGTAAAACCCGTCGCCTCGCCCCCGCTGGTCCGGGCTGGCTTTGAGGAAAAAGAAATATAAAATATCCGCAGGAGTGGGGACCTCCCACTCTTGCTTCTGGAACAAGTACCTCAACCCTGCCAGCAGACGGTAGGAGTTGGGGGGGAGCTGAAATGGGGCCAACCCCACGTAGTTCAAGAAATCAGCAAAGTACTGATCCAGGGGAAGGAAGGCCCCTACCTTAAAGTGTTCACCGCTCCAGGCCGCGAACGATTCGTCGAGCGGCGTGCAGCTCCGCTCGCCATCCGAGGCAGGTCGGGCAATAACGGAGGCTTTCCCCAGTGCGATGTTGTGAGTGAGGAAGAGTTTGTTAATCTTCGTCTGATCGGTTACCTTTGAGACGATTCTCTCCACCTCAAAGAATCCGTCAGGGGCCACCTCGACCTCCTTCTCCACTGCCGGCCTGAAACGGGGGATTGGGGAGCTAGGCATCACCGCCTTTCCTTTCTCCTACTGGGAGGCCGAGCTTCCAATGTTCTTCTGAGGGAGATTCCTTTTTGGAGCCATCTGGTCGCCTAACAAACAAAAGAAAACACTTTAGAAAAGGCGACCCAAGCAGGAGGAAGAAGCAATTATTATTTGCACGAGCTGAGGTAAGCCCAGCCCGTGGAGAGTGGGACCACGCGGTTCAGTGAACACGCGCTTATACTCCCAACAGATCCCCGATTACTCGGAATTCATGTGTCAGGAGGTTCAGAATAGAATTTTCCTTGGGGGGAAAGTTTCAGTAGGCAGAAAATTGCAAAATCGCTTGTGAGGCGTGTTCCCTAAGCTACCCGGTTTTGCACCCAAAAATTCCCAAAACTCCTACCCAGAAATTTTCCCAGGAAAGGCATCCTGAAACCCATATTCTAAAGCGATTTCCTACAACAAATATACCCTAACCTAAAAAGGCTGTCACCCTCCATATCCACAAAACCCAGAAAACCCTTGCATGCGGCTACAGTAATTTTTTTTTACCTAAGCTACAGTAGCATGTTTTCAAAGCACACGGGGTCAGGAAACTTACAGTGTATGGCTGAGAGGTAGACGAGAGTGTTGCGTTGGTAGGAGCTTCGTCGGTGTAGTAGCTTCCAAAGCTTTGAAGAAATCCGTACGCCTAAGCTTCTTGAACGATGAAAATGGCAACAACAGAGTCGAGGGTTTCGTTCTTCTGGAATATGGAGAGGAAAGAGGAAAAGAGGTTTGGAAAATTTCAAATGAAAGGGTGGCCCGTGCGTAGGGTGGCCACCCCCTTTTTATATACGTGAAGGAGCACGTGTAGAAGACTCTTGGATGGCCCTGACGAGGGATCCAAGGCCTTCCACTCGAAATACGAAACGACGGCTAGGCATGGGCTAGGCCATTAAATGCGGTTCTCGTAAGACGTACCGTCACCACCCACGATGTTCCACGTATCAGGCGCCTGCATAAAGAGTGGAATGCGAAGAGTTTGTGGGGAAGTCTAAAAGCCCCTACTGTGGTCTTGTATACGACATCATATACCACGAGCAGGAGCTTGGGGGGCAGATGTACGCCCTGATTTTCACACGGGCTGATTAGCAGGCCGAGCTTCGGACTAATCATGGTTAGTCCACAAACATCCCCCAGACCGGAGCTCCTGTCTTGAGGTCGTACCCCCCTTAGCTCGAGGAATCCTCAAGGACTCGCCAAGACTCGCCAAGACTGGAGCAAGGAATCGGAAGGCCGAAGGTCGGGTCAGATGCGCAGCTCGTGGTATGAGCTAGATATGGAGGCTATGACCCCTTGTAAAGTCAACACACGCAAGATAAACGTGCATATATCTGACATCACGTGTCCGATGTCTCCCTGACTTCTCGGACACGCAGCAGGAACGTGCGTGTTCAGACACCCACGGCTGGGTTGGGCCGTGCGGCCCATTATCTCCTTACCTATCGATTTGACCACACTTATGTGTCAGGTTTAGGAATTAATCATGAATGTCACAGAGTTGATATGACAAATAAGAAGGTCACGGGATGACCTCCTTACCAACTTCCAGGTGCCTTCTCCTATAAATATGGAGACCCTGGGAGTTGATAAGGGTTGGATGATCTCTTGTAAGAAATATCCTGTAATCATATTCCCATAATAGAGCAATAATATTGACTAGTGGAGTAGAAGGATTTTAACCTTTGAACCACTTAAAAACCGTGTCTTGAGTCACCCCTTTCGTCCCCTAAGATCATACATCTATTTCGGTTCACATTTAGCACTAATCCTTTTCTCTCATTCTCTTAATTACCTGTTGGCGAAGAACCGCGTCAACACATGTCCTCCTCCAACTCCCATGTTGCCTCCCGTTCATAATTATTACTCCATAGGACTTTGACTATCGGAATACTTTTGGACAGTAACTGCTTCATCCCTCTATCTAGGATGCTAACCGGTCGTTCCTCATAACTCAAGTCTTTTTGGAGCGCTATCGTATCATACTTGAGGACGTGAGATGGGTCTGACACATATCTATGCAGCATCGAGATGTGGAACACATTGTGGCTATCTGCTAGAGCTGGCGGTAGGGCTAATCTATATGCAACTGCTCTCACTTTGTCCAATATCTCAAAAGGACCTATAAACCGGGGACTAAGCTTGCCTTTCTTCCCAAACTACTTCACACCTTTCATAGGGGATACCTTTAGGAAGACTTGATCTCCGACTTTGAATTCCACATCTCGCTGCTTGGCATCCGCATAACTTTTCTGACGGCTTTGAGCATCGAGCATACGCTTTCTAATCAGCGCTACTGCTTCCTGAGCTTTTCTAACAGCTTTGGGACCAAGAAGCTGCCTTTCTCCTACCTCATCCTACTGTAATGGCGATCGACACCTTCTTCCATAAAGTATCTCATAAGGCGCCATCCCGATCCTTGAATGGTAGCAATTTTTGTAGGAGAATTTTATCAGCGGTAAGTACTTATTCCATGATCCTCTGAAATCAAGTACACAAGAGTGCAACATATCTTCTAAAATCTATATGGTACGCTCGGACTGACCGTCGGTCTGAGAATGAAATGTTGTACTAAGACTTAACTTAGTACCCATGGCTTGCTGTACGTGTAACGCCCTGGATAGCCAAGACCGTTACACTATGTGTTTATAAAGGTGCAAGACTTGCTAATCAAGTCATTTAGTTAGAAACATGATACTGAAACTATAGTTGAACCAGGGTTAAAAGATTTTGGTCTCAAAAGCTGCATTTCTTTTAAATAAACATTTTCCTTTTACATGGGATCCCAAAAGCAATAATTAAAGGCTGTTTACAAAAGATTCAAGATTTAAATACAGTGATTAGCCACACTAAGGAAAAACAGATAGTTAAGCATTTCTCGTCCTGTTCCACTCCTCGGTCGTGGCGGCCGATCAGCTGACTATGTGCATTCAGCCCCGCAGCTCTCCACCTCAGGATTGGTCCAACTTGCCTTTGCCCTTACCTGCACCACGTAGCACCCGTGAGGCAAGGCTCAGCAAGAAAACACAATAACAGAGCATAATCATTCAACAGACAATCAGATAACTCATATCGCATAAGCATGTACTCGCTCTATTTATCCCACTGACTCCGACCCGCTTAAACTGAGCTCAGTGAATATTAAGCTGTCCTCAGCTACTAGTGGCTGAGCCGCGCCCTGTGCGCACGTATTATCTACGGCACCCTTAGGCCATTTATCACATGTCCCATGGAATAATACCATCTATGACATCATACAGATATAGGGAGCTCTTAGTCCCATCACAAACACATAACCGGGTGCAGTTTTCTTACCTTTAGATTCGCTAGCTTTGCTCAATTTGATCCTCAAGTACAATCCCATCCAAACCCTAGCGTACACCTAGTCACATCCATAGATCAAAATCATCACCAAACCTCAAGTCCAAAACCTAGCCTCGGAACCAATCCCGAGCCCTCGGGAAGCCTTAATTCTACCAAACGGGGTGGTGGAATCAAACCCCGAACCCCCTGGAAAAACCCTTGAAAATAACCCAAAAACCCCTCTCTAGAAACAGGGTAGCGCTACAACGCTCTAAGGAGAGTGCTACAGCGCTACAAACAGAGCCTAAAACGCCCTAGAACACATGGCCTAGTGCCCAGTGACTAGTGCTGTAGCGCTAGTCACAGCACAACAAACCCTGCATTTTCCTCCTTCGATTTTCCCCGAGCCAAACCTTACCAAATCTCTTCCAAACTTCAACCAAACACAAAAACAAGCCTATCAACATCCTCCACTCATCCTAAACATCTCAACCACACAAAACTCAATCACATGCACTCCAAATCACAAAATTCACCATTGCTGAACCTAAAGCTCAAAATCTCAGCAAAACCACAGAAATCACAAAGTTTAAAGCTAGAGCTTCTTACCTTTGATGGATGAGCTTAGCCTAGGTTGTCTCCCACTCTTGCTTAGCCTTCTCCTCCTCAAATCTTCAGCCTCAACTCCCTAGAATTCCTACAGAACTTTGCTTAGAAAAACCAGCTCAACACCACTACCAAGAACTTAATATTAACCTCAAAATCTTACCTCAAATGGATGGATTGCTCTTGCTAATTCCTCAAGCCAGACCAAAGACTCTAGCCCCAATCTCCTGCCCATAATTTCCTTGAGTTTCAGCTTCAAATTCCTTTAGTAATTGAGGTAGAAACCTAAACCGTATGGGTGAAGATATGGCCTCAATTTTCCTTCTTTCTTTTTCTTCATCTTTTCTTTTAACTTCCTTCAGACTCTAGACTTTCCACTAAGGAAAGGCATAAAGCAATTTAACTCTTATCCCTTATAAGCCAAATGACCAATTTTCCCTCCCTTTATTTCTAAGCCTTTTAATCAACCTAGGGGCATTTTGGTCATTTCACTCGATTCCTACTAATTCCTCGAGTGTCTCAAATATCTACCGCTTACTTCCTGACACCTAACTAATCACCAGTTATATTCCTCAATATCAAAATAAACTCCAATATATTCTCTAAATTCCCAGAAACACCCCCAGGCTTGCCCCGAGCCAGGTATAAATCCCCGCCATGACTTTTTTGCTGAACCGCTCATTAGGATCGTCTCGAGTCACAGATTACAAATATATCCACATAATAATGTGGTCTCGAAAATTTATCACAAATATATACAGTTATGCCCTCAATGGGCCAAAATTACAATTATGCCCTTCTAACCTAATCAGGGCCTACATGCATACTAATACACATAGTCATGCATCTCAGATATTCAAATAATCATAAACACATGCTTTTAAATCATTACATCACATATAATCCAGCCATGCCCTCCCGGCACACTAATCAAGGCCCTTAAGCCTTATTAGTAAATTTGGGTCGTTACAACTATCCCCTCCTAATGAGAATTTCGTCCTCGAAATTTACCTGAATAACTCGGGATACTGATCTTGCATCGCTGTCTCAAGCTCCCAAGTCGCTTCCTCGATCCTACTATTCCTCCACAATACCTTAACAAGAGGAATTGTCTTATTCCGTAGTACTTTATCTTTTCGATCCAAGATCTGGACCGGTTGCTCCTCATAAGCCAAATCTGTCTATAACTCCAAATCTTCATACCTTAACACATGAGTCGCATCTGAGACGTACTTCCGGAGCATAGAAACATGGAATACGCCATGGACTCATGACAACGATGGTGGCAAGGCTAACCGGTAAGCCACTTGACTGATCCTTTCCAGGATTTCAAAAGGTCCAATGAACCTAGGGCTTAGCTTGCCCTTCTTTCCAAATCTCCTCACCCCTCGCAATGGTGAAACTTGGAGAAACACGTGGTCCCCAACCTAGAACTCCATGTCCCTACGCTTGGGATCAGCGTAGCTTTTCTGTCTGCTCTGTGAGGCGAGCATCCTAGCTTAGATCTTCTCTATAGCTTCACTTGTCCTCTGAACCATATCTGGCCCCAAATACTTCCTCTCACCCATCTTATCCCAATGAATGGGTGATCTGCACTTTCTCCCATATAACATCTCATAGGTAGCCACTCCAATAGTTGATTGGTAACTATTGTTATACGAAAATTCAATCAACGGGAGATACTTACTCCATGATCCCTCAAAGTCGATCACATACGCTTTGAGCATATCTTCCAACACCTGAATCATCCTCTCAGACTGTCCATCAGTCCGAGGATAAAAGGCTATGCTGAAGTTCAACTGAGTTCCCATAGTCTTCTGCAAACCACCCCAAAACTTGGAAGTAAAGATAGGATCCCGGTCTGACACTATAGACTTAGGAACCCCATGGAGGCGCACAATCTCCCTCACATACAACTCAGCATACTGATCCATAGTATATGTTGGCCTCACTGGAAGAAAATGAGCTGACTTGGTGTACCTGTCCACTATCACCCACACCGAGTCATGAAGCCCTACAGTTCTGGGTAATCCTCCTACAAATCCATCGTAATATCCTCCCATTTCCACTCAGGAATACCCAAAGGCTGAAGCAACCTTGCTGGTCGCTGATGCTCAGCTTTCACCTGCTGACAGGTTAAACACCTGGCTACGTACTCTACCACATCCTTCTTCATCCTGGGCCACCAATATAACGTTCGTAGATCTTGGTATATCTTCGTGGTACCCGGATGAAGTGAGTACGGCGTCGTATGAGACTCATCCAATATCTCTCATCTGATCCCCTCATCAACTGGAACACAAATCCGTCCCTGATACCGAAGCAAACCAATTTTGAAAATAGAATAGTCCTTAGCTACTCCCGCTAAGACATTCTCTCTAACCTCCCATAATTGAGCGTCTACCAATTGCCCTTCCCTGATGTGCTCTAGCAGGGTCGACTGTAGAGTAATATTGGCCAACCAACCTACCACCAATTCTATCCCTGCTCTGACCATCTCATCAGCTAACTCTCTCGAGATCTGGGTGGAACTGTATAACTGACTTGGGCTTCTCCGGCTCAATGCATCTACCACTACATTGGCTTTCCCCGGATGGTAAAGAATATCACAATCATAATCTTTCACCAACTCCAGCCAACACCTCTGTCTCATGTTCAGGTCCTTTTGTGTAAAGAAATACTTCAGACTCTTATGGTCAGTGTATACCTCGTACTTCTCCCCATACAGATAATGTCACCAAATCTTCAGTGCGAATACCACCGCTGCTAATTCCAAATCATGAGTAGGATACCGCTGCTCATACTCCTTCAGCTGTCGTGACGCATAAGCTATGACCTTCTCATTCTGCATCAACACACAACCTATACCCAACCTAGATGCATCGCAGTAAATAACAAACTTCCCTTCCCCCGAGGGAAGACTTAACACAAGCGCAATAATAAGTCGTCATTTCAGCTCTTGAAAATTGTCCTCACACTTGTCTGACCAGATAAACTTCAGATTCTTCTGTGTCAATTTTGTCACCGGTGCCACTATCTTCGAGAAGCCCTCTACAAACCATCTGTAGTAACCCGCTAAACCAAGAAAACTCCACAACTCCGAGGCGTTCCTTGGCCTCAGCCAATCCCTAACTGCCTCTACCTTAGATGGATCGACCTTAATCCCATCTGCACCCACAATATGTCCAAGGAATGTCACTTCTGGTAACCAAAATTCACATTTCTTAAATTTGGCATACAACTGATGCTCCCTCAACCTCTGAAGAACCTGTCGAAGATGAAGCTCGTGCTCTGCCTCTGAACTGGAGTACACTAAAATGTCGTCGATGAAGCCAATAACGAACTGATCCAGAAAGTCCTTGAACACTCTGTTCATTAAGTCCATTAAGGCTGCTGGGGCATCGGTTAAACCAAATGACATGACCAGAAACTCATAGTGCCCGTACCCGTTTGGAAGGCCATCTTCGGTATGTCCTCGTCCTTGATCCTCAGCCGGTGATAACCAGATCGAAGATCAATCTTTGAGAACACCGTCTTACCCTGTAGTTGATCGAACAAGCCATCAATCCTTGGTAGAGGTACTTATTCTTGATAGTCAACTTGTTCAATTCCCTGTAGTCTATGCACATTCTCAAGGTCCCGTCCTTCTTCTTCACAAACAAAACTGGAGCACCCCATGGCGAGTAACTAGGTCTGATGAACCCCAAATCTAGAAGCTCTTGCAACTGTATCTTCAATTCTTTCAGTTCCGTTGGTGCCATCCTATACGGTGCCCTCGACACTGGCTCTATCCCCGGTGCCAACTCAATGACAAACTGAATCTCTCTACGCGGTGGCAACCCGGACAAGTCCTCAGGGAACACATTCAAGAACTCGCAAACCAATCTGGTCTCTTTCGGTCCTGTTGGCGAAACCTTGGTGGTGTCTACCACACTAGCCAGAAAACCTATACACCCTCCTTGTAACAGATCTTTGGCTCTCAATGCCGATATCCTGGGTACGCGGGGTCCATGCATTGCTCGCACAAAAACAAAGGGATCCTCGCCCTCTAGCTCAAAGGTCACCATCTTTTTCCTGCAGTCAATGGTAGCTCCATATCTAACCAGCCAATCCATACCTAAAATCATATCAAAGTCCTCCATACTCAACTCAATCAGGTCTACTGACAACTCTCTACCATCAACTATCACTGGCAGTGCTCTAACCCATCTCCTAGATACTACCAGTTCCCCTGTATGTAAAATAGTCTCAAACCCTGAAGTACAATACTCACTAGGTCTACACAGTCTATCAATCACCTTACTAGAAACAAACGAATGTGTAGCACCAGAGTCAATCAATACAGTAAAAGGAGTGCCAGCACTAGAAAGCTGACCTGTCACTACCAAGGGACTAGCCTTGGCCTCTGCCTGCGTCATGGTGAACACTCGAGCTGGAGTCAAGATGTCCACTTTCCTTGCATCTCCCTTCTTCACTGTCGGGCAATCTTTCTTAAGGTGTCCCACCACCCCGCACACATAACAGGCCTTAGCCCAACGTTCGCCTGGATGGCGTCTTCTGCACTTCGTGCACTCAGGATAAGTCCTCCATGCATCACCGCCTCCCTGACGGCCACCGTGAGTACCCCAACCTCTCCTATCAGGACCAGGAGCGGTCGAAGCATCAGGGGTCTTCCTCTTCAAATCACTGGGGCCTCCGCCCCTACCAGAACCAGAATATGGAGGCACCGCCCTGCGGCCCTCCCGCCTCGCTACACTTTCTCTCCATATCTTATTGTCCGCTTCCTCAGCGGTAAGAGCCTTCTCTACAGCCTGGGCATAAGTTGTCCCTCCAGGAACTGTTGTAATCCTCACGTCTCGGGCTATCATAGCATTAAGTCCTCTGATAAATGTGTTCTACCTAGCTGCATCAGTAGGCACAAGATCTGGTGCGAATTTTGCGAGTCTGACAAACTTTAGGGCATACTCTGTAACTGTCATGTTGCCCTGAACCAGCCCCACTAACTCATTTACTTTCGCTGCCCTGATGGCAACATTATAATACTTCTGACTAAATAAGTCCTTGAACCCTTCCCAAGTCAAAGCAGTAACATCTCTGGTCTGTGATGCCACCTCCCACCAGATTCGGGCATCCTCTCTCAGCATATATGTGGCACAGGCCACCCTGTCATGTCCCTCTACCCTCATAAAGTCCAGAATGGTAGTAATCATGGTCATCCACTGTTCAACTTTCAGTGGATCAGGTCCTCCCTCAAAGATCGAGGGCTGCTGTTTCATGAACCACTCATACAACGGCTCCCACCTATTCCCAACCTCTGTTGGCTGCACAACAGGTACCACCGCAGGTGGCACAATGGGGGCAACACTCCCTGATGGAGCCTACTGCCACAGAACTCGAATCTGTTCATCCTGGCTCTGTAGCCGAGCTTGCATGTCTGCCATAAGCTGCTGCCAGTTCTCAGGGACTGGCGTAGGGGTCTGGCCTTGGTCATCATCTCTAGTCTCAGACTTATTGTCGGCTAGTCGCGTAGATTTTCTTGGACGCATAATTATCCAAGTCAATCTGCAATCAATGACTCGGCAGTCAGACTATGATGACAGGGTAATAATCCTTTCATGATCCACCATAAAACTCCAAACATTCACAAGCAATCAAGATATAGCAATTTAACCAAATATTCATCCATATATTCATTCACATGCATAGCAGTGATGATAAGCACGCCTCAATATCATCATGCAATAGTCAAGGGCCAGGCCCTATCAGTATCTCATGCTCTCTATTAATCAAGCAGATATCAACAGTCGTATCTCATTCAGATCATTTAAACATATAGTCATGTATACACCATTACCAAACCCAGAGTCGAGCTTGTCTTTCGCGGTGAATGTACATGTCCAACCAGTCTTCAGGAACCCTTAAACCTAGGACACTCTGATACCAAGTTGTAACGCCCTGGATAGCCAAGACCATTACACTATGTGTTTATAAAGGTGCAAAACTTACTAATCAAGTCATTTAGTTAGAAACGTGTTACTGAAACTATAGTTGAACTAGGGTTAAAAGATTTTGGTCTCAAAAGCTGCATTTCTTTTAAATAAAAATTTTCTTTTTACATGGGATCCCAAAAGTATTAATTAAAGACTGTTTACAAAAGATTCAAGATTTAAATATAGTGATTAGCCACACTAAGGCAAAACAGATAGTTAAGCATTTCTCGTCTTATTCCACTCCTCGGCCGTGTCGGCCGATCAACTGACTATGTACATTCAGCCCCGCAGCTCTCCACCTCAGGGTTGGTCCAACTTGCCTTTGCCCTTACCTTCACCACGTAGCACCCATGAGCCAAGGCCCATCAAGAAAACACAATAACAGAGCATAATCATTCAACAGACAATCAGATAACTTATATCGCATAAGCATGTACTCGATAGTCTAAGCATTCATGTTAATCAAGTATTCAGCATACCAAGTATATCATTTCATATCAATAATCATTTCACATATGATAACTAGGATTAACGCCCATAGGTCGCACCCTCTATTTATCCCACTAACTTCGACCCGCTTAAACCGAGCTCAGTGAATATTAAGCTGTTCTCAGCTACTAGTGGCTGAGCTGTGCCCTGTGCACAAGTATTATCTACGGCACCCTTAGGCCATTTATCACATGTCCCATGGCATAATACCATCTATGACATCATACAGATATAGGGAGCTCTTAGTCCCATCACAAACACATAGCCGGGTACAGTTTTCTTACCTTTAGATTCGCTAGTTTTGCTCAATTTGATCGTCAAGCACGATCCCATCCGAGCCCTATCGTACACCTAGTCACAGCCATAGATCAAAATCATAACCAAACCTCAAGTCCAAAACCTAGCCTCGGGACCAATCCCGAGCCCTTGGGAAGCCCTAATTCCACCAAACGGGGTGGTGGAATCAAACCTCGAACCCCCGGGAAAAAACCCTTGAAAATAACCCAAAAACCCCTTTCTGGAAACAGGGTAGCGCTACAACGCTCTAAGGAGAGTGCTACAATGCTACAAACAGAGCCTAAAATGCCCTAGAACACATGGCCTAGCGCCCAGTGACTAGCGCTAGTCACAGCACAACAAACCCTACATTTTTCTCCTTCGATTTTCCCCGAGCCAAACCTTACCAAAACTCTTCCAAACTTCAACCAAACACAAAAACAAGCCTATCAACATCCTCCACTCATCCCAAACATCTCAACCACACAAAACTCAATCACATGCACTCCAAATCACAAAATTCACCATGGCTGAACCTAAAGCTCAAAATCTCAGCAAAACCACAGAAATCACAAAGTTTAAAGCTAGAGCTTCTTACCTTTGATGGATGAGCTTAGCCTAGGTTGTCTCCCACTCTTGCTTAGCCTTCTCCTCCTCAAATCTTCAGCCTCAACTCCCTAGAATTCCCAGAGAACTTTACTTAGAAAAACCAGCTCAACACCACTACCAGGAACTGAATATTAACCTCAAAATCTTACCTCAAATGGATGGATTGCTCTTGCTAATTCCTCAAGCCAGACCAAAGACTCTAGCCCCAATCTCCTGCCCATAATTTCCTTGAGTTTCAACTTCAAATTCCTTTAGTAATTGAGGTAGAAACCTAAACCGTATGGGTGAAGATATGGCCTCAATTTTCCTTCTTTCTTTTTCTTCATCTTTTCTTTTAACTTCCTTCAGACTCTAGACTTTCCACTAAGGAAAGGCATAAAGCAATTTAACTCTTATCCCTTATAAGCCAAATGACCAATTTTCCCTCCCTTTATTTCTAAGCCTTTTAATCCACCTAGGGGCATTTTGGTCATTTCACTCGATTCCTACTAATTCCTCGAGTGTCTCAAATATCTACCGCTTACTTCCTGACACCTAACTAATCACCAGTTATATTCCTCAATATCAAAATAAACTCCAATATATTCTCTAAATTCCCAGAAACACCCCCAGGCTTGCCCCGAGCCAGGTATAAATCTCCGCCATGACTTTTTTGCTGAACCGCTCATTAGGATCGTCTCGAGTCACAGATTACAAATATATCCACATAATAATGTGGTCTCGAAAATTTATCACAAATATATACAGTTATGCCCTCAACGGGCCAAAATTACAATTATGCCCTTCTAACCTAATCAGGGCCTACATGCATACTAATACACATAGTCATGCATCTTAGATATTCAAATAATCATAAAACATGCTTTTAAATCATTACATCACATATAATCCAGCTATGCCCTCCCGTCACACTAATCAAGGCCCTTAAGCCTTATTAGTAATTTTGGGTCGTTACAGTAAGCTTCCCCAAAATCTCGATGTAAACACCGATCCTCTATCGGATACTATTGTTTTAGGGATTCCATGCAACTGTACTATTTCTTGGACATAAATGTTTGCGTATTGATCTGTTGTGTATGAATTCTTAACAAGCAGGAAATGAGCTGACTTGGTTAGTCTATCTATTACTACCCAAGCTGAATCATTCTGCTTACTTGTTCGTGGCAAACCCATCACGAAATCCATGGCTATATCATCCCATTTCCATTCTGGTATGCTAAGTGGTTGCAATAAGCCTGCAGGGCGCTGATGTTCTGCTTTCACTTGCTGGCATACTAAACACTTAGACACAAATTATGCTATATCCTTCTTCATTCCTGGCCACCAATATATTGCCTTGATGTCGTGAGTCATCTTGGTCGACCCTGGGTGAACTGAGTACGGGGTACTGTGTGCTTCTTCTAAAATTGTCATCTTAATCCTTTGATCATTTGGCACGCATACCTGATCCTTATATCTCAATAACCCTTGACCTGATATTGAAAAATTTGTGGCCTTCCCTTTTCTAATTGCATCCATATGTTCTACTAATATGTCATCATGCCCTTTCCCGATCCGTATATCTTCTAACAGACTTGACTGGATAGACAAGTTAGCCAGCTTACCGATGACTACTTCTATTCCGACACTGATCAACTCTTGTTGTGGCGGCTTTTTTATTCCGACTAGTGCTGCTAGACTTCATAACTCTTCCTACTTAGCGCATCAGCAACTACGTTTGCCTTTTCCGGGTGGTATAGGATTTCCCAGTCATAATCCTTTACTAGTTCTAACCACTTGTGCTGCCTCATGTTGAGCTTCATCTGAGTGAAGAAGTAATTTAAGCTTTTGTGGTCCGTATAAATCTCACACCGTTCTCCGTAAAGATAATGGCGCCAGATTTTCAACGCAAAAACCACCTCTGCCAACTCCATATCGTGAGTTGGATAGCGTTGCTCGTACTCCTTCAGTTGCCTAGATGCGTAGGCTATCACCTTGTCATTCTGCATCAGCACACAACCCAACCCTTGCTTCGACGCATCACATTAGACCACAAACTTGTCGTTGGGTGTCGGTACACAAAGTACTAGTGCTGAGCACAACTTATCCTTAAGCAACTGGAAGCTCTCTTCACATTTATCAGTCCAGTTGAACCGTTGCTGTTTTCGGGTCAGGTTGGTGAGTGGAGTGTCTATCCTAGAAAAGCCTTCTACAAAACTCCGATAATAACCTGCCAATCCCATAAAGCTTCTTACCTCTGATGCATTCTTTGGTCTTAGCCAATCCTTCACAGCCTCTACCTTAGATGGGTCTATTGCAACTCTGTCCTTGGATACAATGTGCCCTAGAAATGCTACTTGTGAAAGCCAAAATTTTCATTTCTTGAATTTGGCGTAGAGTTGATGCTCCTTTAGTCGTAACAAGGTCATCCTTAAATGTTCCTCATGCTCGACTTCGTCCTTTGAGTACACCAAGATATCATCGATAAACAGTACGACAAATTTATCCAAGTAGTCCTTAAAGACCCTATTCATTAAATCCATAAACGCGGCTGGAGCGTTGGTAAGACTAAAAGACATAACTAAAAACTCGTAATGCCCATAACAAGTTCTAAAGGTTGTCTTAGGAATATCCTCTCCACGTACCTTGAGCTGATGGTACCCGGACCGTAAATCAATCTTTGAAAACACAGTCGCACCTCGGAGTTTATCAAACAAGTCGTCAATCTGGGGCAGCAGGTACTTATTCTTAATCGTTACCTTATTCAGCTCGCGGTAATCTATGCACATCCGCATGCTTCCGTCCTTTTTCTTCACAAATAGAACCGGTGCTCCCCATGGCGAATGGCTTGGTCTAATGAAACCCAAGTCTAGGAGTTCTTGTAGCGGCGTATTTAACTCCTTGAGTTCAGTAGGTGCCATTCAGTATGGTGCCTTGGAGATAGGCTTGGTGCCCGGTACTAATTCGATTGTGAAGTCAATTTCCCGAGTCGGCGGCAATCCTGGCAAGTTGTCGGGAAATACTTCTGGGAATTCATTCACAATGTGGATGTCTCCAACCTTAAGTGGTGTTTCCTTTACCACATCTGTGACGCTGGCTAAGTATGCTTGGCATCATTTTTCTATCATTCACTGGGCTTTGAGAGATGATATAGTGTGCGTAGTCCTGAAACTTGTCCCAAAAAGCACAGTCTCTGGCCGTCATGAGTCTCGAACGTCACTTTATTGTGTTTGCAGTCGATGGGTGCGCCATGCCTTGCTAGCTAGTCCATGCCTAGTATCACGTTGAAGTCTTTGATTTCTAGTTTTATCAGGTCTCCTTCTAATTCTACATCCTCAATCTTGATCGGTATGCCTCGTACTATCCGTGATGATAGAACTACTTTGGCCGAAGGCAACTCTGTTACAAACCTAGTTCTAAATCTTTCACAAGGTTTGTCTAGTTTTTTCTATCATTCCTAACAAGATATACGAATGAGTGGCTCTCGAATTAAATAATACAGATCATATATTATTGAGGATAGAAACCTAACCTGTGACCACTTTATTGCTAGCATCAGCTTCTCCTTGGGTTAAGGCAAATAACCTGGCAGGAACCATCTTGTCTTCCTTTTTCCCTTATGGCTTAAGCTGGGGACATTCTCTCTTCCGGTGTCCTTCCTGACCACAATTGAAGCATCCCTTGGTGTTCGCACGACATTCGCCATAATGTTTCTTTTGGCACTTAGCACATTGCAGGTATTCTACATAACTCGGCCTATTACTTCCATTATTCGTCCGTGCCCTTTTATCGCTATCGAATTGTTTATTGTCAGGATACCTTCTTTTATGACATTTTTGTTGTTGGACGGATTGCTGTTGTGGTTGTGGTTGTTCCAACCATTCTGAGGTTGACTTGGCTGTTTAGGCTCAAGCTTACTGGCTTCCTCTTTACTAACATTTGCCTGAAGCCTTTCTACTTCTATTGCCGTTTCTAGAACATCGGCATAGGTAGTATTTCTCGGGTTTGCTAGCTTAACCCCTAGCTTAATCTTTGGTTGAAGTCCTCTAACGAACTTGGTCACTCTCAGAAAGTCAGTTGGAACCATTTCCGGTGCAAACTTGGCTAATCAGTCGAACTGCCGAGCATATTCTGCCACTGATAAACTCCCTTGCTTCAGACCAGCGAACTCCTTGACTCTTGAAGCGATGACTGCTGAATTGTAGTACTTTTTGTGGAACAGCTCCACAAATTTGGTCCAAGTCATGGTGGTGACATTGTGAGACCATATTCAAGCATCTTTCTTAAGTAGAGACAAAATGCAGGATATGCGGTCTGCGTTGCCGAGATTCATGTGCGGCATGATTGGCTCCACATTTCTGAGCCATTCTTCTGCCTCGAAGGGATATGTTGTCCCTTCAAAGTTCGAAGCGTGTTGCTTATGAAACCGCTCATAATCTGGCTCCATGTGCTGAGCTGGGTATGGCACATAGTTCGCCATTGGCCATCCCCCATATGGACCAACTTGATGGGGTTCTGGGGCCATTTGCTGAGGCTGTGGTCGCAGCAGAGGTAGAGGCTGAGCCTGTTGTCGTTGTTACTATAGTAATTCCTCAACTTGCTGTCGCAGTCTAGCAATTTCTGCAGTGTTGTCAATCGGCGCCAGCATCGCATTTCGGTTGGCAGTAGCACGCACTCCCCTTCTACGAACCGGAGAGGCTTCATTGCTCTCAGGAGCGGCGTTGAAGGCATTAGCATTGGTGCGAGCGAACCTTCTGAGCGACATCTTAGCAGAGTTCTAACAGTTAAGAAAAAATGTTAGAACTTTACCCTAATAGACTCTAAGGCAAAAACTTAATCTAAACAAACATAACTTGGACCTATTAATTATGATTTCTTATGAAGATTATATAAGCCTTCTTTATCATTAGAGTGGGTTTCTATACTTAGAAAAATAAGCCATCTTTATTATTTTCTAAGTTTGTTTTTAAGCATCCTATATGACTTAATTCGCAGGCTCGAAACTCGTCGTTGTTCTAAAGTTAACCATATTGAGGGAGGGCTGGGATCAGTAAAATCGTTCCCACTACTATGGCCCCCTAACTCTCAATATGGAGCCCGGTCCATTGATTTGTATCCACCCTCACTGAACTCAATCATTATTTATTAAATTTATTATTTATTATGATTGCAAAAGAAAATTAAACTCATACATGTCATCAAAATAACAATGATATTTATTTGGAAAAAGTGTTTCACTATGTACAATCATAAAAGAAAACAAATAATAAATAAAATAAATAAAGAAACTAATCTATTCTAAAAATTGCGATCTTCTGCATCTGACCCTTCATCTAACATATCGTTGTCTATTTCTTCATAGTTATCATTATCTTGAGCCTCAAAATGCCCTCGAGGAAGATTCGTAAAAATTCTATGTTTTTGCTCATTTGTGAATTGGAACTCCATCTTAGAGGTGAATCTAAGTATAAGAAAGTAATATCTCATAGCTACCGGTAATTCATCTTCATCATCTATCGTCTCCCATATGTCTTCTAAGGCTGCAATTACAGTAGGATAATCTTTAAAACGTCTAATCACTAAAACATATTGCTCCGTAGCTCTCATCATGATTTGCTTAGTTTCTTGGAGGTGACCTTTCTCCCTGTGGAATAAGAGTAGTCTCCGAGTGATGCTTTCTAGTACTCCTATGGTGTTCTTTGGTTCTTTAATTCTTTTCAAGGCCTTAATGGCTTGAATATCCTCATAAGTTAATGCTCAATTCATTCTTAACTGAAAACATAAGGCTAAAACATTAGCTATACATATAAACATAATAACTATAACATAAACACTTACTTGGCGGTTAGATTCGGAGCTTGAGCGTGTGTATTAAGGAGAACTTCATGCGAATGAACCATTGCTCTGATACCAACTGTAATGACCCAATTAATTCTAAGACTTTGGACCATTAAAACTACTTATACATAGATACTACTTTTGAGAAAACATACATAAGAAATATTCACAACTTTATTAAAAACCTCATTGTAATTATTGAAATACATAAATGAATGGTATGGGATCCCATTGTTTGAAAATAAAATATAACTTTAAACTTTAAATGAAATTGTTTACAAAATAAGTGCGGAAAATACATAGAAACATAATAAAAAAACTGAAAATAACGTCGTCCTCAAATCGTTCATGCAATCCATCGAATCCATTCCTCCTCAATACACAGGCCAAGCTACCACGAATCCTTCTGCCTCCATATCTATTTTCCTGCATACATAAAAATAAAGGAATGAGCCTAATGCCCAGCAAGGAAAATCTACTAATAACATAAAACATATACATAAACTATATCATAAACATATACTATAAACATATGTCATATACTACAATGACCATAATATTACTTGGGGCTTGTTAACTAAACAAGTCATATGCCCAATAGATTGGCGGGGCTTGCTAGCCAAGCAAGTCATATGCCCATAATTTACTGGGGCTTGTTAGCAATACAAGTCATATGCCCAGGGTCTATAAACATACTATACATAATGTAAACATAACATAACATAAACATAACATATCATATAAACATATATAATACTGTCCTATTTTCCTTTCCAAAACCGGGATATGAGAACAAGGACAAGATTTGGAACACTCCTAAAACCAACAATAAGAATGTGAGTATTTCTAAAGAAAGAGATGATAAAGAAATGAACTAAACCACCAAGATGAAACTTACCAAAAAGAAACCTTAAGTTCAAAGAACTTAAATACCTAACCAAGAAAGGAAAATAACGAGTTAGGATTTGACTAGAGAAAACTAAAGGAAACTAAAGAAACATACATAAATGAACTTAAGATTAGGAATGCCTTTGGATGTATTAGAACCGAACTACACCTCGATATTGCAAAACACACTATTTATCTTACTTCCCGAGTGTTTATAAAGCTTAAAATGATAAAGCTTATATCCCAACCCAAGTGTTTATCACTCTATAGTAACCCTAGCAGCTTGAAGGCTTTGAACATAGCTTGAAGAATGAAAGAAAGGGCTGGGTACTAGGTCCTATTTATAGAGTTCAAGGAGTGAACTACCTCCTTTTATCTTGAATAAAAATAATGAGTATTAATTGAAAAATATTTGAATATTCGTTCAACAGAGACTTAAGACTCAGTCAAAACGTTCAGAGGTTGGTCAAAGAGGTTAAGGAATGAATTAAGCTCGGTTTCAAAAATGTTTGAAAATATAGCCCTAGAGCCGATATATCGGCCATTATAGGCGATATATCGCCTGGGCTTATTACCCGAGTGCTCGTCATTTCGTTTGTGCAAAGTTCACGTGTTTTTCGTATTCTCCGTGTGGCGATACATCGGCTCCTAGGCTGCGATATATCGTCATACGTGAATATATTAAACACATAATTTCACATTTTCAGCATAATAAAATTGATTAATCAGGTTTGACTGAGTAATACGAGATTCCAGCAAGTTTTGGAAGGGTCTAGAGCTTCTAGAAACTTATATTTTTTAATTATCCACTTAAAAATGCTTATTCCTCAAATAAACAAGATTGTGACAAATGTCATGCTCTTAATGGTCTTAGAAGGTTCTATAGTTTATTAGAACTTTCTTTTACTTAAACTATAATTAAATCCGTAAATAAACATGCACACAACAAGTGTCATGATCTTATTAATTCTATTTAAACATTATAGTATAATAAATAACATTTTTATAATCAGCTATATTAATCAAACCTTATGTTATAATTAATATTTTTAAACTATAGGTTAAACTTATAAAATCTATAAGTGTTGCTACGAGTGTTCAACTAAGTCCCGGCTTGAACCAAAATTCACAGTAATAAACATACTATAACTACTACTAGCTATTACTACTACTACTATCTAGCTAAGTAAACATTCTGGGACTCTACAATTATTTATAAGACAAAACATAATATTTTTGTTTTAAACATTGGATGTGTACAATTTAATGACACATCTTACACAAAGAATATTATGTTTTGCAAAATGAAGGAAAAAGTGCAATATTATCTAACAATCCAAAATATGAGATATTAAAGATGAAAGACATATATGAAGAAGAAAAATCCATAAACTTTGTTGCACAAATGGGAAATTAGCATACAAAATAAATACGATCTAGTTACAAATTGTTTCATCATCACCTTAATAATCTTAAAAAGATTAGAAACTAATAACTAGAATAGAAATTACAAACAAAAAAATTACAAACATGACTAGGAAAATTTGGAGGAGAACCCCCAAATGGTTAATCTAAAAATACATAGAAAATTAACCAAAAAGAAGAAGAAGAAGAAGAATAAGATAAAAAGAATTGAGTGGTCTTGAAATGTGGTAAGTGTGTAGTGTTAAAACCTCCCTTAAAATGGTATTCCAAACCCTTATTTATAGCAAAAAATGAAGAATTAAATTAATCAATTTTAAATAGATAAATTGATTAAAATAATTTTTGTGTAAGGAATATTATGGTAAATAGGGATTAAAAAGAGTAAAAGGAAACAAAAATGATAGAGGAGTGGGGAAAAATCTGAGATTAATGGAGAATTGTGGTGTATTTGTGTGGGAAAAAATGAGGTATTTCGAATTTAAATTGGTATAGCATAGTGTGGGACAAACAGGCATTTTCCTCACCATTTTCGGATTAAAAAAGGGGTAGCTGGGGAGCACTAATTGGCTGAGAAAATGCATAATATTGTGCTTGCAGGTGCATGGGACCCACAACTCATTTCTTCATCTGCTGCGCCGTCGGGGGACAACTGTTGCCTCTGGATTGGGCGAGGCTGGCGGCGGGGGCACACAGACTCGACAGCTGGCGAGAGGAGAGGGCTTCGGAGGACAGTGCCTGCAGGTGGGGCCCGTCCGTGTCAGTGCTCCAGGCGGCTCCAGGCGTGCGGCTCCAGGCTTGCGGCTGCTGGTCAACTCGTGGGGTGCAGTTGGGCAGGCTTGCCATGGGCTTGTGGGCTCGCGTGGGCCGAAGGGGGAGGCAGGCGGCTTGGGCTTGTGGGCCTAGTGCCATTTTTTTTTGTTTGCTTATTTCCTCTTCAAAAAGGCCATTTTTTCTTCTTTCTCTTTCTTTTTCAAACACAAAAAAATACAATATAATTCCTACAACATAAATTAGATCATAATCAAATATTTTTAATTATAAAATAAATAATATTAAATCTATGAAAATATTAATTAAAATTTAATTTACTTTGGCAATCAAATTCAATAAAATCACAATTTAACTTTTAATCTAATAACACTAATTTCAAATAATTAAACTACAACATATTACAATAACATAACTATAAAAACATACAAAAGTCTATAAAATCACGATAAGACTAATAAATTCAAAATTACTTAAAAACTTAATAAATTAATCAAAAACTTAAGAGCTTAACACTAATTAGCTTATAAATAGTGGTAACATAACTCTATTTTGTAGAGTTATCACTCCTCCACTCTACCCCACCACACCCAAACAAATTAATAACTAACTTTACTGATATCATATCTGTTGACTGCGTTTTTAGCCAACGACGTGAGAACGTCAAATACAACAAACCTTCAAGATAAATAAAAACGACACAGACGGTATAAACAGGAAAAGTAAATAACACAAGAGATTTTTATAGTGGTTTAGCCCCGATTGTCGGTAATAGCCTAATCCACTTAGAGTTGTGATTTATAGATCCGTACTCAAGATCAGATGGACTGAGCCAACTGAGTTTCTTCAGTACAGATTGCAAAAATACAAGAATTCTCTCTTATTTCAGCACTTTCTCTCTCTAGAATATTCAGACCCAATTTTCTCTCTCTAGAAAGAAGAAGCCGAAGAAGCCCCACTCTCATCCATAAGCCCTCTATTTATAGGCCTGGGATACTCAACTGATATCCCCTTTAGATAGGGATATTTTATTATTCATCTTATATTTATATTACAAGAAATATTTAAAATACAACTGATTCCTCAATTTGAGTGAGGAATGAGAGATTCCCGGATACTTAGACCAACTCTTGCTGAAGTCGTTCCGGGGATTTTGACGTAGTCTCACATGCATGTTTATTACTCCTTCAAGCTTTCCTTGGACCAAGGTGATACAAGCTTGGCTCTCCTCGGACCAAGGTGGTCCGAGCCAACTCCCTTGGCACCTCACCTCGGGCAACTTTGAGGCAACCTCCTCCATGACATGTCCGATCGAACATGATGGCCTTCTCCTCGGACCAAGGTGGTCAGAGGCATCCTTCTCATGCCTTCTCCTCGGACCAAGGTGGTCCGAGGCATCCTTCTCTCTTGTTTCTCTCCTCGGACAAGTCCGAGCATACCTCCTCCATTCAAGGTCCCTTCGGACCTTGTGGCCTTCTCCTCGGACCAAGGTGGTCCGAGGCATCCTCCTTGGCATCTCACCTTGGACAAGTCTGAGGCACTCTCCTTTAGCATCTCCCAACTATGTCCGATCGGACATTGTGTAGGCTCTCCTTGCCAAAATCAAAGTCTCCATTCTTGACTTGCATGAGACTCCTCCTCCTTAGCTACTTACCTTGGACACTTTCGAGCCAACACTTAGGAAACCTTGGGAGGCTTACCTCGGACACACCCTTGGGGTCTCCTAGGACCACATCCTCCTTGGGGTCTCCTAGGACCACACCCTCCTTGGGGTCTCCTAGGACCACTTTCTCCTTGGGGTCTCCTAAGACCACTCTCTTGAGTTCTCCTCGGACCTCATTCTTGGGTTCTCCTAGGATCACTCTCCTTAGCCTCCTAGGATGCATTTTGTCATCTTTATTGTCATGCCATTGATCTCTAATTTTTGGGTATAACAATATCTTTAAGAGAAATTTGTAAAAAAATGACCTATTTTTTAAGTGATTTTGCACTCTGGCCTACTTTTGATAATTTTTGTAAAATGTTCTCTGTCTAAAATTCGACTAGTTGTCTAAAATTTTCGACCGACTGTTTGAATTTTTCGACCACCTGTCTAAATTTTCGACTAGCTCTCTAAATTATAAGATGTCATATTGCAAAGAATTAGTAAAACTAGACTAGATTGCAAAATGGCTTTACAAAATATGTCATTTTGCCAAAAGACCCCTATAATTACAAAATAAATACATAATTTATATTGTTGTATTATTTTTTTTTCTTTCTGCCTATCATTTCTTTTTCTTTTTTGTTTCCGTACTCACTATTTTGTAATTTTCTTATCTTCCTATTTTCTATTATGCTTATATTGTTTTTATTTTGGCTATACTTCTTCTTTTATATTATTTTTTCTCATAGCCTTTAGGAAAAATAGTCTTATTTTAACAATCATTTGGCATAATAACTTTTTTCACACAATAGCCTTCCTGACACATCTAACTCTCCTACACACCTAATCGGAAATTCTTAACACCACGTAAAATAATTCAGAAACCTGATTAAAAGGTCATTTTTCAAAAACAAATTATCAAAAGAAAGTAAATTTGTAATGTTTTCACTAATTACTCATTTAATATTTACTATTTATTTATTTTTTAAAAAACAAGGTAGAAAAATATTTATATATTTTCCTCTTTTTCAAAAATTATATATATATATATATTAAAGTATGAGTATTGTTATAGGGCACTCGTAGTGCCCAACACCACTTTAAATTAATTAGTGGAAATAAGTATCGGATCCCACTTATTTTTTATTAAATTAAAATATGTGGGACCTAATATTAGTGCCCCTTAGCAATACTCTTATGTCAAAATATATATCATCTATAAGAACACGAGTTACTCTACTTATCACATATATTGGTTTAAATATGGAACCTCGTGATTCTTAACATAGTATAAAAAGCTTTATAACCCTAGTGAGCATTATCCGATCTAAATATTGAGCGCAGTTTATATAAATAAAAAAGTAATTCACTTGAGATCTAAAAAATAGTGAGCCAAGAGCAATTCAAAATTGGTGAACAAAAATATACATAGTAAATTCCTAGATTAAATGTTCAAAGTGGTCTACTAGGGCATAGGGAGACCTCCTCATTTTGTCAAATCTGTTGACTCGTTTTTTTCGTTAACTCATCTAACACCCAAAGAATAATATTGATAATATCTGTGAGAGCTGAATAAAGTATATGAGATGTTTCAATTGCCCAAAAATAAAGAATAGAGAGAGTTTTATAGTGGTTCAGCCCCAAAAAGATGGTCTACATCCACTTAGTCACTGTCATTGATATTGCAAGCCATGGATTACATTTGTATTTAGCTTTTAGCTATTTGGCACCATTGAAGATAGAGAGCTATCTCTGTAAAAAGATGCCGCCCCTTCCCCCTTCTTTTTAGTCCTTAATCTTCTTATTTATATTGAAGAGTTAGGGTTATATTTGACTGTGGGCTTAAGTTATTGGGCTTGGCCCAAGAATTATACAAAATTAAAATTGACTAGGTCCAATGCATGATCTAGGATGATGGGTAGTGATACTCCAAAAATGGGTATAACAATTGCCCCTCAAGTCAGTCTTCATGTTTGCATAAGGCTGACTTATCGTGAGAACTCTCTTCTTCACGAGGATCATACTTTAGGCCTTGGACGTATCATTACTTGACTTCGCTGATCTTTTAATAGTGATTCTGGTGTGTATAGCCTCGCAAGTTGTCTTGTAAGCCATTCGAGATGCTTCAGACCTGAGCATGGCAAATAGTGACAGTAAAAAGATCCGAGCTACCCGAAGACCTTATCCAATTTTTTTGCTTGAAGATCCAAGTGACTCAAGGAGACAAACTCGTCCTACATGGTTCCTAGGTCCTCCAAGAACCAAGCAAAAATGAATGCTCCAGGCTCCTAGGATCTCACGAAATCAAGCAAGATGAATGTTCCATGTTCTGAGATCCTCTAGAGCTGCGGTGTTCGAGGTCCTTCAGGCCAGGTCCTCCGGGTGAGGTCCTCAAGCTGAGGTCCTCCAAGTGAGATCCTCCAGGCCTAACGTCCTCTCAAGTTTAGGCAACTTGGTACTTGTGACACTAGGTTTACTCTAAGGTGCCCCATATAGGCTCCTTTTAGTGAGTTCCCTAGGTCTGAGGTTCTCCAGGCGATGTCTTCTAGGCATGAGGTCCTCCCAAGTTTGGGCAACTTGGGACTTGTGATACTAGATTTACTCTAAGGTGTTCCATTTAGGCTCCTCTTAGTGAGTTCTTGATGGACCCAAAATGAGTATGTTTTAAATATTTATAACTCACAAGCGCACGAATCGTATATGAAGTATAGTGTTCGTATAAGCACGAGGTCGAACCCAAAGGAGTTGTCTAAAATAAAAAAAGAAAACTATTTTAAACAAAAATTAATGAATTCTAACCTAGCTCCAAAGATTGATAAGATTTTTGTATAATGAAAATAAAATAAAAGATAATAATAAAGAAATTAAAGACTATATATAAAAATAAATTAATAGTAGAAATCAAGATGGTAAAAGAAGATTATTAAGGTATTAGAATCCACAAAATATAAGTTCAATAATATTTATAAGTACATTGATTTCCAAGTTTCATTAATAGTAGAAATTAATCAACTATCACTTATTCAAATTAGATATTCTATTTAAGCACAAATTATTATGAAATTGTAGCCTTTTTCTTCACTTTTAAAATTATAATTTCAAAGTATTTAATGTAAATAAATCTAATGAAATAACAAATAAATCAATGAATATTATTTATAAGGCAAAACATAATATTTTTTTTCTAAGCATTTGATGTGCACAATTTAATGACATACCTTAATCAAAGAATATTATGATTTTGTACTAATGAAGAGCAAAATGTAAATATGGTCTAACAATAAAAAATACAAGATAGTTAAGATGAAAGAAAATATTTGAAGAAGAAAATCCATAAACTTTATTGCACAAAAATGGGAAATCAACATGCAACATAAATACTATCTACTTACATATTGTTTCATCATCACCTTAATAATCTTAAAAAGATTAGAAACTCATAACTAGAATAGAAATTACAAACCAAAAATTACAAACATAAATAGGAAAATTTGGAGGAGGAACCCCCAAATTTTTCCTTTAAAAACTCATAGAAAAAATGACCAAAAGGAAGAAAAAGATGAAAAGAATGAAGTGGTCTTGAAAATGTAAAAATTTTGTAGTCTAAAAACCCCTTCTCCAATATGGTCTTCAAATCCCTTATTTATAACCAAAATAAAATGTTAAAATAATCAATTTAAATTAATTAAATTGATTAAATTAATTTCTAAATGGAGTAATAAGGTAAGTAGGGGTAAATTTAGGTGTGATGATGATTTGAGGGTAAAATGTGTGGAAAAGTTAGGGTAAAAAATGACAATTTCAGACAAAGGGGAACAAGGGGACATTGATGCAATTGGTGGGCTCAAAAAGCACAAAGGGGCCTGGTTGGGTGGCTGGGCCAGGCAGTGCAGCAGCTAGAGGCGTGATGGGCCTGGCGGGCTTCAGGCTGGGAATAGTTGGGTCGAATGGAGGTGGGCTGGTTGGCCGGTCTAGGAGCTTCTGGAGGAAGGGCTGGTAGGCGAGCTGGGCCTGGTGCCAGGCGCAGGCCTAGGTGGCTGGGGCAAGGGGCCAGGCGAGCCTGGTAACTGGGAGCTTGAGGCACGGGCTGGGCCGTGGCTGGAGCCAGGCTTTTTCAAGGCCTTTTAAAAATGTCATTTTGTCATTCTTTTCTTTCAAAACTGACACTTTTTTTTTTCTTTTCTCCTCTTTATTTTCAAGCATAACAAAAATGCAAAGTCCATCCTACAAAATAAGTAAACATTAAATTATAATAAAATATTTTCAATTATAAAATAACTCATGTTAAGTCCATGAAAATATTAATTAAAATTTAGTTTACTTTGGCAATTAAGTTCAATAAAATCACATTTTTAATTTTTAATTTAACAACACTAATTTCAAATAATTAAACTACAAAATATTATAATAAAATATAAATAAAAACATATAAAAATCTAAAAAAATTCAATAAGACTAATGAATTAAAAATTACTTAAAAACTCAATAAGTTACTTAAAAACTTAAAGACTAAGCAACAATTAGCATAAAAAATGTGGTAAAATAACTCTATTTTGTAGAGTTATCAGTTCCCTAGGTCTCGAGGTCCTCTAGGGTCAAGGACCTCCATGCAAGGTCCTCAAGGCTAGAGGTCTTCTAGGGCAGAGGTGTCTGAGGTCCTCCAGGCAAGGTCTTCCAGGTGTGGTCCTCCAGGACTGATGTCCTCCCAAGTTTGAGCAACTTGGGACTTGTGATACTAGGTTTACTCTAAGGTGCCCCACATAGGCTCATCTTAGTGAGTTCCCTAGGTCTCAAGGTCCTCCCAAGTTTGGGCAACTTGGGACTTGTGACACTAGATTTACTCTAAGGTGTCCCATATAGGCTCCTCTTAGTGAGTTTCTATTGGGAAACTTATATAGGATTTTGTTTATTTTCATGTAAATCTTATATTAAACAAATTAATATGAGATAACCTAGAATATGTTTCTAAAATTGAATTCATACGGAGATAATGATAAGAGCATTTACATTATTGTGCAGCGGAATGACTGAGTCCTTCTTTCAGTTTCTCTAACCCTTGTAACCTTTCCGTTGCAGAGTATTACCAAGAAACTGAATCATTCTTCAATTTTATTCACAGCCTTCCAAAGTATCCTTAGAATCACCTAGACTAGGGTGGGAAATTCTCAACACATGAGATAGATACAGAGAGAAGAAGAGAAAAGAATAATGAGGCTTAGAAAATGACTTATGTTTGTAGAGATAATCTAAAACCTACTAGATCTTCTTATATTCTCATAAACTTGTGTCTGTCATTTCTCACTTAGCACTCATTTTATAGACTCAATTATGCCATTTAATTTAATTAAAAAATCAATAAAATAATAGATAATATCAGCCCTAGGTCGAAATTATCATGGGCTTAAAATCAAGACTTGTATTATTTTCTATTGATTAATTAATTAAATAATTATTCAAATCCTTTATCAAATTAATTATTTATAATTTGAGCTTTGATTTAAACTTTTTTATTAAATTAGATACAAATTTATCTTTTTTTATAAATCTGCCCTAATTTCTCTTTTCTTCTCTAAATTACATAACTCTGTGAAATTATCCAAATTTGACCTCATCAACTTTGATAATTCTAATTGATAATTAAATCAATTAATTGAGACTATCTAGATGATTTTATCCAAGGTACAGTGGGGACCATGAGCCTATGAAATCAAGCTCCAATAAGTTATCATAAATCTAACAAATAAATTTACTAACTTATTAATTCCTCGTGACTCCACTAAAGACTCGGAATTACACTCTTGAATTCATAGAATGCTCTTTAAGCAATATAAATATGCTATTAATTATCCATTATTACAACCATAATTGTCACTCAATCCTATAGACGTTCTACAATGAGATAGGACTAAAATACTGTTTTGCCCCACATTGTATTTCATCCTTAAAACACTTAGTTCCTTGTAAATGATATTTCTTATCCTAGAATAAATAATAACAGTATGTTTACTTATCCTATCCATTGTCAATATCGGTCCAGTCCAATGTAACAAATACATCCGATCTTATCTACTTTGCTAATATTCTGGAAAGAACATAACACTACAATGTGTAAGTAGATTATATCGTAGATTGGCAAGTCAGTGTAAATCATGTGCACTGACTAATCTTAGGACTAACTTATTTTGAACAAATAATCATTTTTATATTTCATTGTGATTACGTAACTATAAATATGATTAGCTATATGCTCGAGATTTAATAGAAGTTTATATTAAACAAATATTCATGAAAATAAAACATGTGAGCAAAGTGATTGACCAAGTCAAAAAATGATTTATATTCTTTTATTGATAATAAAATAAGATTACAAAGAAATTGTGTTTTAATTAGGGCATAAAACCCCAACAGTTCCCTAGGTCTCGAGACCCGAGGTCCTCCAGGTGAGGTCCTCCAGGCGGGGTCCTCCAAGTCTGAGGTCATCACAAGTTTTGGCAACTTGGGACTTGTGACACTAGGTTTACTCTAAGGCGCCGAAAATTGGCTCCTCTTAGTGAGTTCCCTAGGTCTCGAGGTCCTCCAGTCCCCAGTTCTCCTAGGGCCGAGGTCCTCCAGGCTAGAAGTCCTCCAAGCGAGGTCCTCCAAGCCTGAGGTCCTCCTATGTTTGGGCAACTTGGGACTTGTGACACTAGGTATAGTTTAAGGTGCCCCATATAGGCTCATTTTAGTGTGTTCCCTAGGTCCCGAGGTCCTCTTGGCCCGAGGTCCTCCAAGCCAGAGGTCCTTTAGGGGCGAGGTGTCTGAGGTTCTCTAGGTGAGGTCCTCTAGGCCTTAGGTCCTCCAAAGTTTGGGCAACTTGGGACTTGTGACACTAGGTTTACTTTAAGGTGCCCCATATAGGCTCCTCTTAGTGAGTTGCCTAGGTCTCGAGGTCCTCCAAGCGAGGTCCTCAAGACCAGAGGTCCTCCATGGCCAAGGTCCTACAGGCAAGGTCCTCCCAAGTTTAGGCAACTTGAGACTTGTGACACTAGGTTTATGTTGGGAATATATTTCACACGATCATAATATTTTCATGTATGTTTCATATATTAGACAAATTAACATATAAAACAACCTAGAAAAATATTTCTAATAAATTTCATAAAGTAAATCAAATAATAGAGTTTAAGAATCTTATTTTTACGCAGCGGATATTGAGACTCCTTCCTTCACTCTCTCTAACTCTTGTTCCTTTCTGTCGCAGAGTAATAACAAGAGAGTGAATTGGATCTTCAAAATACACAGTCTTCCACAATTTTTTTTGATCACCTATACTGGGGTGGGCAATTCTCAACACATGAGATGGGAAAATTATGGTTAAGAAGAGAGTATTAATGGGCAGCCACAATAAGTCTCTTTTGAGTCTAGGTTTTCGCTTTTTTTTCAACTCGTAACCCTTCATCTGAAAACCCTACACTTAAGTACCTATTTATAGCAACATTTTAGGACTAATTCAATTTAATTAAAATTATTAAAATAATAGCTTAAAAATCCTTATATTGCTGAATATTAGATATTTTGCCAAACCTTGAGATTTTTCCATTTATAAATTCAAAGCATAAAAGCCTTTTAAAGTCAAATACTATTATTTTCAATAATTATATAATAAAAAAAACCCTTATTAATTAATTAAATAAATATAATATAATATATATTATAAACAAATTTAGTTATATATGAAATCTATTTTATTAAAACTTTATATATAATTATAATTATATTTAAACAAAAATTAATTAATTAATTACATCATTTATTCAAATTAACTAATTATGATTTGAACCTTTATTTAATACCATTTATCAATTTGACACCAATTTTTCATAATTAATAAATTTGTAAAGACCCACAACTTACAAGACCAAAATACTGCGGAAAATAACATTTAAATTTTTATAGTCTCCAAAATCCACATAAAAAAAACTTTTTAAAAAGTCGTGTGCACACACTTAGACAATTACACTATTTTCGTCAACTTAAACATTTGTTCTGAATGAAAAGAAATAGTGCCTATAAAAAAAGAGTTTCTCCAAAGCCATTTCCAAAAAGAACCAAATCCCAAAGGTCGGGCCACATGTACACTTCGACAAGTAGACTCTGGCGCTCACTGCTGCACCTTGCCCTTACCTACAACATGAATAGCTAGGTAGGCAATTAAGCTTAGAAAGATAAATCTTTCAAACAAAACATACTACGACCCAAGGACGGGGTTCTACTAAGAGTAACTGACGCATAAGTCACTAGGGTATCGGATAACTTCTGAACTCTATCAAACAAGGTATACAATTCAAACCAGATCATTAGCTTAGTTGTACTGAATAACCAACTAAATTCAAAATCAATGTAACGTCCCAAATTGCTAAAAAGGCTTAGAGCCTTGACTATTGTGCTCGGAGGGCATAATTGGGATTACATGTGAAATTAATTGAATATATGTGTGACTACGTGGCATACATAATTTATATGGTAATATGAATATATATGCATGTTTATGTGTATTAAATATGCATGCGGGCCAGTTCTTGTCAATAAGGGCATATTTATAATTTTGACCCGTTGAGGGTATAAATGTGATTATATGTATTAAATGATTCAGACCGCATAGTTATGTGGATATATTTGTGATATTCGGCTTGAGGCGATCCTAGTGAGCAGATTAGCGGACTAGTCACAACGGGGTAGGGGTGAGCCTAGGGGTATTTTCGGGAACTTAGTGCATATTCGGGATTTATCGGGTAACGGGTAGTTATTTGGTGATTATTTGTGCAAGTCGGGATTAATTGCGGGAAATGTGGTAAATGACGGGTTTGCCCTTGGAGGCATTAAATGGCTAAGGATAAGTCTAGGGGCATTTTGGTCATTCTCTAAGCCTAAGATAGACTTAGGTAACCCTGAGAAACAACCAGAAACAAAATGCATTCTCTCAGTTACTCTCTCTCTCTCCCTCGTTTTTCTTCTTGGTGCCTTGGTGGGTTTTGATCTTTGGGAAGGAAGAAGCTTGAAAATTTGTGGATTGAAGCTAGAATTGGTGTAGGGAGTGGTTCAAGGTCACAATTCATAGCTGGGGTAAGCTCTAAACCTTGTTCTGATTAAGATTTTGGTTTGGTTTCTTTTGTGTTTTGAGTTTTGAACTCAAGGGATTAAGTTTGAATTGTGATGAGGTTTTTGGTTAAATTTTCAGGTTTATGTATTGCTCTGAGTGTAGTGAAGATGTTTTGGGGCTCAATTCTAGGTTTAGATGCTGTTTAGGATAGATTTTGGTGAAGGGAAAACATAGGAAAAGACCTACTATTTCTGGGTTTTGGGTTCGAGCCACGGCGCTGTTCTTTAGGCGTCGCAGCTCGTGTACATGAGATGGCCTTGGCGATTCTCTGAAATCGCCTAAGCGCCGTGATGCTGGTTAGGGCGCGTCGCGGCCCATGTCTCCCAGGGGAGAGAGACGAGCTCTTTGACTTGTAGCGTGCCGCGACCCTTTGGTCTGAGCTGTGTTTCTAATTAAGAAAAATAACCAAAACAGTTCTTTTAGCTTGGGAATCCAAACCTAAGGGCTTGGGAAGGATTCTACTACTCGGTTTAGTATAATTTGAGGTTCTGGAGGCTAGTATATTATTTTGAAGTTTCTAATTGGTTTAGGTTTTGATGGTTGTTTATTATTGCGTTGTGACTAGGCTATACCGTTAAGGCTTGGGATTAGGGATTGTGCTTGGGACCGCCTTATACTTTCTGCTGGGGACTCGAGGTAAGAAAACTACACCCTGGTTGTGTCAGGGCTTGGACCCCTATAAACGAATATGATTATGACTATGATTATATGTAAGAGTATGATTATATCTATATTTGAGAATGTTTGGTTAGGCATGTTTGATTATGCTGCAACTGATTGCGTGTATGCAATTTATTCATTTGTTTTATGTTTGATCTGAATGTCCGGCCTAAGGGAGCTGGAGCTGATGCTAGGAGTGCGGAACACAGCGCGACCTAAGCGTGTTGTGGTAATCTATATGACTAGAGGACTCGGCCTAAGGGCACTGGGCCTGAACATCACTAAAATAAACAGAATTTCCATTTGCACTTAACTAACTATGTTGAATACTGAGATTGAATTATATGTTGGATTGAGCAAGTTATTACTGCCTAGCTTATTGCTAACATCCTGTTATTATTTGAGTTGAATGAGTTGAGTTTACTGTTTATATATTTTTGTTCACTTGTGTTTTTTATTTAAGTTTTTTTGCTGAGCCTTGGCTCACGGGTGCAATGTGGCACAGGTAAGGGAAAGGGAAACTGGACCAACCATGAGTTGGAGAGCTTCAGGGGCGGCATATACATTTGCAGCTGCTCAACCGCCACCACCGAGGGATCACAGGGACTAGAGCCAACTTAATTATTTTGAAGTTGTATATGCCTTGTAAACACTTATTTTTGGGATCCCATGTACTGAATCGAACCTTTTAATGAAAATAACTATTCCTACGATCAAAATCTTTTAATCATAATCCGTTAATTAACCTTAGTAACATTTTTGTATCCAAATGACTTGATTAGCAAGTCTAGCACTATTTAAAATATACAGTGTAATGATCTTGGCTATCCAGGGCATTACAATCAACCTGCATGCAGAAAATCCCAGAACAAGCAGATATAAGATATAAATGCATAACACCATTCTACAATGGCTACAAAAATAACTGAAGAGTTACAAAAATATGATGAGGTGTTCGGGCACCTCTTAGATCACAACCACTAAAATTCATCGGGTGCTTACTACCTGTTTAAACATTTCATTGGTCAACTGTACTTCCCCTTACCACGATCACCAGTTCGAGTGCCAGTATTACCTAGTAATCACTGGATTTATAATAGCGCGGTCTTAGTACACACACTAGAATTCACAATAATACAACAATTAAACATCACGGTAGCTAGCCGGATTCACATATCAATAATTAATTCACACACAAACCGGACTCCCCCCTGAGTACCTCGGTTACAAATCAACAGACATTCAACCGTGCTTCCCTCTACCCCGGTCACAAATCAACAGACATTCGACCATGTTTCCCCCTACCTTAGTGATCAGCTCGTATACAAGTATGATCTATTAATCAATGGATTTTATTGGAACATTCTGTATACTTAATAGTGCCCCCTAGCCATTACTAATTCAATCCTTAATCAATCTAGTGTAAAGAACTATAGCAGACAATACACTCATGTTTCATGTTGTAGCCAACAAAATCAATATTAACTTACTTGGATTTCTTAGCATTTGTCTACGATATTTCTTTATCAAGAGGTGAGCCTTCTCGCTTAGGTGATACTGTAGTGAATCCATATAGTGACTCGGGTTAATTATGGAAATTATCTTAGAAAGTTTGTTTAACAATTTGGGCATTGAAAATCTAACACTCAACTCTTGTTAAGTCATTCATATTTCTAACGTGCATTTAAACATTTAAAAATATAGCCTCTAAGTGTCGGGGAAAACTGGTTTCCAAAACCACTTCCAAAAGTCGGTTCATAATTATCTTAGTCCTCATGGTAAAAGTCTTTATTATTCGAAGTCATTAATGAATTCGCGCAGTCCTACTTCTAATGGTGACAGGGTCTAATTAGAACGTTCTTACAAGTTTTTGTAAAAACCACCATTAATTAATCTCTCTAAGAAATATCCCTTGTATTCTCTTAAAAAAATACTGCTTAATGATTATTTCTAAGAAACTAGTTACAACTTCCATTATATAAATTTTTTTCTTGGAGAGAATTTATTTTAATAAAAGTTGTGTTTACTTAGTTCATTAAATTAGCGAATACACCAATAAACTCCACTTAAAGTTTTTTGTGTAAAGAAATGTCAAAAATACCATTTTTTTTTACAAATTAAGAGTTATTTAAATTATTAAATTATTTTTAGAAAAAAATTCTTTTAAGTTAAGCCTAATCAAAATGGTAGCCCCTTTTGAAAAATAAGTTTGCTAATTATAAAGAAAACCAATTTGAAATGTTATTTTCTAAAAGTGGGCAATTGGGCCCCTTTACTTAATTTTAGGAAAATCGTAAGATAAAAAATTTCAAAAAACATTTTTTTAATCATGTTTAAGAGTAAATTGAAAATCCTCTTATGATGAAATTGTGGAAAAATATTTATAACCAATTATTGTAGCAAACCCTAATATTTTGTAAGTGTTGATAACTATCCATTCTATGATGAATTCCCAACTTTGGAATGCCGTCATTCCTAAACCGATTATTGTTTTGCTATGAAACTATACAGGTATAAACTTTGATATCACGAAAATGTTTACACAAAATTTCAGCAAAAACGGAGCTCTCCTTCAAGGTGAAACTTGTTCTCAAAACTCTAGTTTAAGTTGTCCACATTTTATAGATTTTGCAGCTTTATTCTTCCAACATAGAAAAATTATAACTCCCAACCTATAGTGAATTTTTAGAAACTGTTTAATAGAGTTAATATTTAATATACTAAAAGTGTTCAGTTAAAATTTCAGCCACAAATAATTTTAACCCATTCAAATCGTTGCTCAAAGTCTCAGTGTTAAAACTGACAGTCAACATTTTAGATTGCACATGAAATCCCAAAATGCTCATAACTCGAGTTACAAAACATTTTTCAGTGCTAAAATTCTGCACTCTTTCTAAATAATGCCTTAGTTAAAACCCCATTTATAAAACAGGTCATTTAGGCACTGTAAAACTAGTTGGAAGCTACTGTAACGTTTTTGGTAGCAAGCTATCTTCAACAAAGCCTATGGAAACATTGGATATCCACTACAAACAACCACAACTTGCATGCATGCAAACCAAACAGCCATAAAAGCAATAATAATCATCAACCCACGTGTTTTAACACCAAACATGACCCAAAAACTCAGATGGTAGGATCATTTAAAAAGATTTGAGTTAAAGAGTCAAGATTTTACCTTTGTATTAAAGTTTTGAGTCTGGCTTCTATGGTTTGGCTCAAAGCTTCCGAAATGCTTTCCAACTTCCAAGATCTCCCCAATGCCTCTTCAAGATCATATTTGATTCAACAAAAAGAAGAAAAAAGAGAAAAAACACCAAGATTTCAAAACCTTAATGAAAGCTTACCTTGTTACTGTCCAAAGCTCCAAGTATGCCCTAGAAGCTCTTGGATATTCCATGCAACACTCCTAGGTTCTATATCAAAGATCGAAGAGTTTTTTAAGAGTGGATACTCAGAAACAAAGAGGAAAAAGAGAGCCCTAGGTTTGACGTAAGGGAGAAGAAAAGAAACTTTCGTGAACATTACCTATTTTGTGACTTGTTTCTTCAAGATGAGCTTAGGAGCTTCAATGGAGGCTCTTCCTTTCCTTAGAGAGAGAGGGAGCACGAAATTTTGAGAAAAAAATGGAGAGAAAAGGGTCTGACCTTTTTTTGTGTGATTGGAGTGGAAGAAAGCGAGAAGAAGAAGAAGGGAAATGAGTAGAAGAGAGACTTTTGAGTTTTAGAAAATGTGTGTAGTGGTTACACAATTAAATAAAAAAAAAAATACAATAGACTCTTCATTTCCCTTGTGGCTGCCCCTATGGAAAGACCAAAATGCCTTCCCATATTTTTTTTCTCTCCAAGCCAAGATTTTCAACACAAGTCCCTTTTTTTTTTTTTTGAAATTTCCATCTTATTTTTAATTTTTCCTACTATGTAAGTTTTTGGAAAAATTAATCCTAATAAAAATTGGTGACCATATTTTAAAAATATTGTCACACACATAGAGCGCTGCGGCCCTACGAAGCAAGAGAGCTAGGGAGGCTTGGCCAAAGGAGAGCACTGCGGCGCCATAGGGCAAGGCCGCGGCGCGTGTCTGCTTACTGGGAGGCTTGGGCTCTGTTTTAGAGGCGGGCCGCGGCTAGGTTTCAAGGGCCGCAACCCTTAGGTGCATTTTTTATCTTTTGGGGATTTTAAGTGCGGGAACTTAACCTAGGGCGCTCGGGATTGATTTCACCACCGTGCTTGGTGGAATTTGATGTCCCGGAAGCTAGTATTGTACTCGGAAACCTTTATTTGAATATTAATGGAATCCATTACCTTGGTTGTGACTAGGTGTTAAAGCTAGGGCTCGGGAAACAGATCGTGCTCGAGGGACGTCGCACGTAATCAGTGAACGTAGAAAGTAAAGGTAAGAAAACTGCACCTGGTTGTGTATTTGTAATGGGACTAAGGGCTCCCTAATATGTTTGCTTGAAATGATGGTATTATGCCATGTAAATAGTAAACCAACGGCCTAAGAGTGCCAAGGGTTACACTAGCGTACAGGGCGTGGCTTGGCCACTGGTAGTCGAGGACAGCTTATTATGCACTGAGCTCGGTTTAAGCGGGCTGGAGTCAGTGGGGTAAAACAGAGGGTGTGGCCTAAGTTGTCGGCCCTGATTATTATGTAACTTGATTGTTATTAATGCTTGGTTACATCTTTGATTCTGAATATGTGCTATGTGGTTAATAAGAGTATTGAATGTTTGATCATGTTTAAAGGATTACTCATCTGTTATTGTTGCTTGTGATGCATATTATGTTTTCTTGCTGGGCCTTGGCTCACATGTGCTACGTGGTGCAGGTAAAGGCAAGGGAAAACCCAGTCAGCCCTGACTAAGAGAGCTCTGCGAGCTGAATGTACATGACCAGCTGCTCAGCCACCACGGTTGAGGGGAAAGCAGGAATAGGGAAACCAGAAATGTCTGTTTTGCCTTAGAATGGCTGATGGTTTTCTGTATTTTGGAGATTCTGTTAACCAACTTTTAAACACTGTTTCTTTTTGGGATCCCATGTGTAAAACTGTTTAAATGATATAAATTGTATCTTTTGAGACCAAAACCCTTTTTAACCCTAGCACATTCATGGTTAATGACATGTTTTTAATTAAATGACTTGATTAGCGAGTCCTGCACTTTAATAAGTTCACAATGTAGCGGTCTTGGCTATCCAGGGCGTTACATCGGGGTTCTAGCTTTCCTTCCTTTTTTCCTTAGGACATGGGCGGAACACCCCTAGATTCTATAATTGCGTAAACTAGGTTCACGACCATTCTAGTGTTCTAAAGGTGTTTTGTGGATTGATTTGGACGGCACAACATTTAGAATGTTGTTTGTAGTTTCAATTGCATGTCCCCAAAATGAAGTTAGCAGAGTTAAGTAACTTAGCATGCATCTAACCATTTCCAATAAAATTCTGTTCCGGCATTCCATTACACCATTTTGTTGTGAAGTACCTGACGCAGTAAGTTGAGATAAAATTCCAAGTTAAGTTAAATGATATTGGAACTGCATATCCAAATATTCTCCACCCCTATCAGATCGCAAGATCTTTAACATTTTACCTAATTGGTTCTGAGCCATAGCTAGGAATTCCTGAAACTTTGAAAATGTTTATAATTTCCTATACATTAGGTAAATACATAAACATCTAGAGTAATCGTCAATGAAAGGGATGAAATACTCAAAACCACCCTGGCTTTCACATTCAGAGGTCCACTGACATCTGAATGTACTATTCCAAGTGGTTCTTTGGCCCTATCACCCTTGGAAGAGAATGGACGCTTGCTTATTTTGCCTTCTAGACATGATTCACAAATAGGTCATTCACCTAAGGTGAGTTCCCTCAAAGGCCCGTCCTTTGTAAGTCTTTGAATCCTATCATAGCCAATGTGACCTAGTCTCAAATGCCATAAATACGTCATGTTATCGTTATCAGTCTTTTGACGTTTATTGGTCCTAGGTTTAGCTACTTTGAATAATTCATTATTGAATGCGAGGGGTTCATCATGTCGTAGAATATAAAGCTCGTTTTCCAAACATGCAATACACAATTGTGATCCATTGAAAGAAATAGATATGTTCGAACTTGTAAAAGTCATAACAAATTGTTCTGATTGCAACATGGAAACTGAAATTAAATTTCTACTAAAATCTGGATTAAAAAATACATCATTTAAAATTAAATATTTATTTCCAAACTGTAGGCGAGCTCTTCCTCTAGCTTGAACCACAACGAATGCTCCGTTCCCAACTCTAAGCTTTAAGCCCCCCTTTTCCACCTCCTCACACGAATTAAGAAGCTATAATAAATTACATACATGGTTAGGAGATCCAGAATTGATAATCCAAAAAAATTTATCATTCTCTAAAACACATGTTTCTAAGATAAATGAACTATAATAATTACCTTTGTTTTTCGCTGCTAAAATCTTAGGGCAGTCCTGTTTCCAATGCCCCTTCTCATTGTAGTGAAAGCATTTACCTTTACCTTTCTTGTTCTTCTTTTTCTTCCCCTTAGGCGTCTATGCATCTGGTTTTGCACTCGTCTTTCCACCCTTTGCAGGCTTGGGGTTGGTGTTATGTCGACCCTTCTTCTTGTTTCTAACTTTCAAAGATGAAGCTAGGTTAGCTGCAACCTTAGCTAGATCAATAGCAACACCAGTAGTCTTCTTTTCTCCTCCCTTACTCGGTCCACCCATGATAGACTCGAAAGTCTGAAGCTCGTTCATGAGTTGTGCCAAACCATAATCAAGTTTATTCAACACATAGTTGGAGGTGAACAGTAGGAAAGCTAGAGAGAGATTGTTGAGGCTCAAGCTGACTTGAGTCTCCTCATCTATTGTAGCTCCATCCAGTTCAGCTTCCTGAAAGTAGTTCGTCATCTTGATCAGATGATCACGAACATGTTGAGATGGTGCCATCCGAGCATTGGCATATTTCTTGGTGGCCTCAAAACGAGTCTACACAGACTTTTCCCAAAACATGTCTTGGATCTGATCCATGATTTCGTAGGTTGTCTCGTCATTCTCCATCCTTGTCTTGAGAGTGTCGACCATACTAGTCAACATGTAGTACTTTGTCTTGTTGTTAGCTGCCTGCCAACACTCGTATTTGTCTCTTATAGACTTGGTACCTCCTTCAGCTAGAACTTCTGGGGATTCCTCAGTCAGATGAACTTGGAGTTATCACCAATCAACACAATGTTGATGTTCTGCTTCCACTCAAGGAAGTTCTCTCCAGTGAGTTTCTCCATCGAAATTTGAGAAAGGATGGGAGTAGACACAACTATAATTAAAACTACAAATTATCAATAAAATAGAAATCAAACACTGTTGCTCAATAAAACTTCTATTCACACAAAGTTCAAGTAATGACACAACATATACTAAAAATATGTAAGATATGAGAAAAAATATCAAAAACATTCATATCTCTATTTCTTTAGGCTTCTAACTAATCTATGATACCCTTGTTCTGGTTGGTGAGAGTAAAAAAATACCACTAGTTAAATAGAGTTGTAAACTCATTTAACAATGGACACCATTATTAACCACCTACTATTCTATCAAAATAAGAAAACAAAATTTATTATTTTATGAGCTAGACCCACGGTTTCGATAATCATAGATTTAGTCCTAGCAGTCATCGTTGGGGTGAGTTTATTAGAATTTGACCTTCAATTATCTATCTTTTGAAATCTAACCTTGTCAAAATAACTAACGAACACCTTTCGTAGGGGGACGAATCAAAGCGTTTCGAGGCCCTATTAAGCTATCGACCTTATTAAACTAACGATGGAGATCAAATATAATTCTTAAAACAAGCTCATTATATAATTAAGTTAAGTGTTTTTATTATCATTTTTTAGAAAATTAATGACTAAGGTTCTTCAAAAATTAATTTGTAAAATAAATTTTAAAACCAAAGTCCTATAATTTTCTATTAATTCTAAAGTGTCACATTGAAACAAATTCAATTAAATTAGAATTAATTTGTTGCTAATCAATTATTAGGTTCAACTATCTAGAAAAAATAAACCTAAGACAATTAAGTCCAACTTCAGATAAATAGGCCTTAATAATTGAGTTTGCATGGAGGAGATTTGAGTTCAGTATGCCGTATCTACTACTAAGGCCTCCTAACTTCCGCACAAGACCCAAAAGATAGGAATTTAAATCTTCATTTTATTAATTTTTATTAATTGATTAGGCCCATTTTAATCATGCAAAACAAATGGGCCTTCACAAGTAGAATCATCTACAAAAGAGGAATTTAAACCTTACATTTTATAATGGGCCAAAATAAAACCTATCACTTTATGAATATTTTATTTGGTAACCAAAACCACATATATATCCAAACATATGAGTAACTATATGTATCTAAGCCCAATTGCAAAATATCACATGTTACTAAATGAGCAATATCTATGTGTTTATGCAAAATTATCACAATTGATCACATTTGCAAAAATAATATAATTAATTAATCTAGAATTTTTCTACACAAAATTCATAATTAATTATAATTTTGCAGAAATAATTAAGTTAATTTAAATAAAATCCATCAACAATGAACTAAGTTAATTTAGATTTTATTTATCAACAATTAACTCAATTATGTTATTTTAGGAAATATATTAAATTAATATAATTAAATTTAATATCTATGAGATATTTGATTTTATAGAATAATTGCACAAAAATCTAATAGACATTAATAAAACTAATTTCTATTTTTATGAAAAAAAAATTAATTTTATTATTATAATAACCAAAATATCATAAACATATCTATTTTCAAATTAAACCAAAATATTTTTTTCCTTTTAAAAAAAATATCTATTTTCAAATTCAACCAAAATATCTAGATATTATTATAAATTTAAAAATTAATATCTAGATATTATTATAAATTTAAAAATTAATATCTAATTTTAGAATAAAAATAATAAATTTTATCAACATGGCTATAAAAGAAGATATTTTGACAATTTGAATTAATTTAACAAAATAAATTAATAAAAAGATAGTAATTAAAATGAAGATATTTTTGGCAATTTTTCTTTGGTGAGAAAAGCCCATTGCGGGTCCCGCACGAGGTCTATGTACGGACGTTGTACGGCCTCGGGGTCCCCAATGACTTTAACCTGTGTGCCGAGTATACAAACTACCCAATTAGTCCCAACATTTTTAAAAAAAAAAATTATGTGTAGTTTTCAATCCTAAAACCAACAAAAAAATTACAACAAATACACATAAACACAATATGCTTCATACTAAAACAAAATCCAATCAATTATGCTAAACATATCTCTAAATTCATTAAACATATTCATGCATGAAAATATTGAATACCAAGGCTCTGATGCCAGTTGTTGGGATTATATTTGACAAGATCATAAATATTTTTATGTAGGTTTCATTTATTAAACAAATTAACATATAAAACAACCTATAAATATGTTTATTATGAATTTCATAAAGTAAGTCAAATAACAGAGTTTAAGAATCTTACTTTTACGCAGCGGATATTGAGACTCCTTCCTTCACCCTCTCTAACCTTTGTTCCTTTCTGTCGTAGAGTAATAACAAGAGAGTGAAATAGATCTTCAAACTACACAATCTTTCACAATTTCCTTTGATCGCCTAGACTAGGGTGGGAAATTCTCAACACATGAGATGAGAAAATTACGAAGAAGAATATAGTAATGATGGGCAGCCACAATAGGTCTCTTTTGAGTCTAGGTTTTTGATTTTTTTTCAACACTTAGCCCTTCACCTGAAAAGCCAAGACTTAAGTACCTATTTATAGCATTATTTTAAGGTTAATTAAATTTAATTAAAATAATTGTTTGAAAATCCATATATGGATGAATATTAGATATTTTGCCAAGTCTTGAGATTTTTCTATTTTTAAATTCAAATCATATAAGCCTTTTAAATTCAAATACTATTATTTTCTATAATTATATAATACAACAGAACCCTTATTAATTAAGTAAATAAATATAATATAATATATATTATAAATAGATTTCGTTATATAGGAAATCTATTTTATTAAAACTTTATATATTTTATTATAATTATATTTAAACAATAATGAACTAATTAATTAAATCATTTATTAAAATTAACTAATTATATTTTGAACCTTGATTTAATACCGTTTATCAATTTGACACCTTATTAAATTAATAAATTTGACCAAAATTCTCATTTCCTGTCTAAATTCCACATCTTAGAAAAATTGTCCAAAATTGACACAAAATAATTTTGACAATTCTAATTGATAATTAAATCAATTAATCGAGACTATCTAGAAGATTTAATCAAAGACATTGTTGGGACCATAGACCCATGAATTCAAGCTCCAATAAGTTACCGTAAAATTATTATCGAATGATTTCACTACTTTTTTAATTCCTCGCGACTCCACTAAAGATTCGAAATTGCACTCTTGAACTCATAGAATGCTTTAAACTTAAAATAAATACGTTATCCATTGTTACAACCATAATTTGTCATTCAATCATCTATAGATGATCTACAACTAGGTCAGGTACAAATTATCATTTTACCCCTAGTTGTATTTTATCCTTAAATATCACTAAGTTCCTTGTAAATGATATTTCCGCGAACTTTAATCATAGAAATGAGTACTCAATCATTTAACGCATTGAACCAAGCTATAAGGTGATCATCATTTCACTTCTTGCTAGAAGTTATAGATGTTCAAATCTATGATTAACACTCCCACTCAATTATACTACCAAGTCCCCAAGATGTAAGTATGGGCTAGTCTGTAGGGTAAGCTGGTAACGACAAATCAAATGACTTGAATAATACAATCAATTAGAATACTAACCACTCAGAATTGAGATTGAATTGACCTATGGTCAACATTATGATATGACTATATTAGATAATAACGTTATATTTACTTATATATCTATAGTCAATATCGGTCATGTCTGATGAAACAAATACATCTAATCTTATCCACTTTGCTAATGTTCTGGAAAGAACATAACACTGCAATGTGTAAGTAGATCATATCGTAGATTGGCAAGTTAGTGTAAATCATGTTCACTGACTAATCTTAGGACTAACTTATTTTGAACATATAATCAAATTTATATTCCACTGTGATTACGTCACTATAAATATGATTAGCTATATGCTCGAGATTTAATAAAAGTTTATATTAAATAAATAATCATGAAACTAAAACATGTGAGAAAAGTAATTGACCAATTCAAAAATGATTTCTATTCTTTTATTGATAATAAAATGAGATTACAAAGAAATTAAGTTTTAATAGGGCATAAAAGTCCAACAATTTACTCTAAGGTGCCCCATAGAAGCTCCTCTTACTGAGTTCCCTAGGTCTCGAGGTGCTACAGGCCAGAGGTCCTCTAGGTCCAAGTTCCTCCAGGCGAGGTCCTCTAGGCCTCAGGTCTTCCCAAGATTGAGCAACTTGGGACTTGCGACACTAGGTTTACATTAAGGTGCCCCATATAGACTCATCTTAGTGAGTTCCTTAGGTCTTGAGGTCCTCCCAAGTTTGGGCAACTTGGGAGTTGTGACACCAGGTTTACTCTAAGGTACTCAATACATGCTCCTCTTAGTGAGTTCCGTACATCTTGAGGTCCTCCTATGTTTTGGCAATTTGGGACTGGTGACACTAGGTTTACTCTAAGGTTCCAAAAATAGGCTTTTCTTAGTGATTTCCCTAGGTCTCAAGGTCCTCCAGGCCAGAGGTCCTCCAGTGCTGAGGTCCTCTAAGTGAGGTCCTCCCAAGTTTGGGGAACTTGGGACATGTGACACTAGGTTTACTCTAAGGTGCCCCATAAAGGCTCTTCTTAGTGAGTTCCCTAAGTCTCAAGGTCCTGTAGGGCTGAGGTTCTCCAAGTGAGGTTCACCTGGCGAGGTCCTCCCAGGTATGGGCAACTTGGAACTTATGACACTAGGTTTACTCAAAGGTGCCCCATATAGGCTCTTTTAATAGAGTTCCCTAGGTGTCGAGGTCCTCCAGGCCCGAGGTCCTCTAGGTGAGGTCCTCTAGGCGAGGTCCTCCACGCGAGGTCCTCCAAGTTTGGGCAACTTGGGACTTGTGACACTAGGTCTACTCTATGGTGCCCTATATAGTCTCCTCTTAGTGAGTTCCCTAGGTCTCGAGGTCTTCTAGGCTAGAGATCCTCTAGGGCTGAGGTCCTCTGAAATACCCTGGATAACCAAGACTGTTACACTATGTGTTTAAAAAAGTACGAGACCAGCTAATCAAGTCGTTTGAAATAAATGTTTTATCTAAAGACAACTGATAGGTTAGGGTTAATTTTTTTTTTTATCGTAAACGGTTAATTTTATTAAAATAAGTATTTGATACTTGGGATATTGAAAATAGTATTTACATGGCAGAAAACAACCCTCAAAGTCTGATACAACAAAAGCCAGTTAACAGCAAAACACAGTTTAGCGCTCTAATTCCTGTAAATTCCCTTGGCAGTGGCGGTCGAGTAGCTGATGATGTACACTCTACCCCTAGAGCTCTCCAACTCATGGTTGGTCCAGTTCCTTTGCCTTTACCTGCACCATGTAGCACCTGTGAGCCAAGGCCCAACAAGAAAACCATAAACGACAAGCATAAATAGCTACAAAAACATGTAATCATCTTTAATCCAATCAGTTCAACTAATCAACATAATACATATACAAAGCTAGACAGCGATAAGCATATACTTTCAACATATATCTCGATCAGTAATACAAAAAATTAGGTGTCGGCACCCTTAGGACGAGCCCTCCAGTTATATGGCTGATCCCGACTCGCTTAGGACGAGCTGCGTTCAGTATGCTTATCATCAACCCTGACACCCTTAGACCGTACTTTCTTATTGCGTATAACAGCCACACAATTACAGGATACATATATTAAATTACAGGGAATCTCAGTCCCAAACACAACCACATGGGTGTAGTTTTCGTACCTAGAATTTTAAGCGATAGATAAAGAACAGTTCCGAGCACGATCCTCAGTCCTGAGCCTTAAAGGTAGTCCTAGTCACAGGAAATAGTGGATAACTATACAATTCCAATCCTATAAATAACTTCAGAATATTAATCTGGCCTCCAAGACATTGGATTCTACCAAACCGGGTAGTAGGATCCTTCCTGAGTCCTAACATTTGCGTTCCCAAGCTTAAAACCCTCAAACAACCCTAATTTGCATTTGAGCCGTGGCCCAACCCCTTAAGGGCCGCGACGCGCTCAAGTCAAAGGCAAAATGACTCTCTGCTGAAGAGAACGGGCCGTAGTGCGCTAAACCTTGCGTAGAGGTGCACTTAGACAGAACAGGGGTCTTCCAGCCTCCATGAGCACACGGATTGCAGCGCCTGAAGAATAGGGCTATGGCTCGAGCCCCCAAACCCAGAAAACCAGCCTTTTCCTGTGTTTTTCCTTGAGCCTAAACCCCAAAACTCAACCCCAATCACCAACCAAACTCTGAACTAAGCTCATAATCCTTAACCTTACAACCTAAACGTCATATCTAGCCTATAAACAATTCTCTTACACCCATCAAACACCCAAAACCTGTCACAAACAAGAATTCATGCAAGCTCTAAGTTCTAACTATAATACAACATAATTCAACAATTACAACTTGGAACCTTACCTCAGTTTGCAGCTTAGATCCTCAGCAAAAAATTTTACTAATCATAGCTTTAAGTCCCCCTGGTTTCCAGCCCAAAGACCTTGAGTTTTTCTCCTTTAAAGCTTCAAAGCTTCAAGCTTAAGAAAGGGAGAGAGAGAGAGTGAACGTGAGTTAAGTGTTCTAAGGGTATTCTGGTTATGTCTAGAATTTCATTGAGTTTATCCTTATCTCCAAAAAGAGAAAATTGCCCTTAAGCTCTCCCAGCCCCTAATTGCCTCTAGGGGTAAAATGGTCATTTACTGATTCCCGCTAATTCCTCGAGTATTCCTACCATTTTCCAATTAATCCCGTCATGCCCAACTAATTACCAAATACTTTCTCATTACTCAATAAACCCCAAAATATCCTCCAAGTTCCCCAAAGGCTCACCCCGAGTCGGGTATTAAACCCTGTTGTGACTATTTCTCTAATCCGCTCACTAGGATCGCCTCGAGCCGTGTACTGCAAATATATCCACATTTATCACATATAATCACATGTATGCCCTAACGGGCCAAAATTATAGATATGCCTTTATAAACAATAAAGGGCCTACATGCATATCTAATACTCATAAACATTCATAAACATGCATATAATATATTCACATCATCATATATATCATGCATGCCACATAGTCACGCATTAAATCACATACATATCCAGTTGTGCCCTCTTAGCACGCTAATCAAAGCACTAAACCCTATTAGCATTTTTGGGTCATTACAACTATCCCCTCCTACTAGAATTTCGTCCTTGAAATGTACCTGAATAAATCAGGATACTAATCCTGCATAGCCGACTCCAGCTCCCAGGTCGCTTCCTCGACCTTACTATTCCTCCATAATACTTTGATTAGATGAATCGTCTTGTTCCTCAAAACCTTATCCTTCCTATCTAGGATCTACACTTGTAATGCCCCAAATTCTCCGATATGGTTTAATGGCGGGATTAGTAGGCCGGGAGGGCCATACTTGTTTAATTATGCCATTAAATGATAATATGCATGTTTATGTGAATTATATTATGATATGATGTTATATGCATGCATGTGGGTCCACATTTGAATATTATGTTGTTTTGATAATTTGGCCCATTGAGGGTGAATATATGCATTTGGGTGTATAATGTGATTTGTGAATGAGATTCCATTATTATGGAGATATATTCGAGCTATTTGGCATGAGACGGTCATATATAATGGATTAGCGGTTTTGTCATAACGGGGTCAATTTTGGGGTAATAGGAATGTTTATTTGATGATAAATTGGGAATATTTGAGATCAGGAGGAAATTCCGGAGGTTTTGACTATAATGTCCCTGGGGGTATTTTCGGGACCCCGAGCACTAGGTTTTATTTGAGGTTACTTAAGCTTGAAGTAGCTTATCAGATAGACGTACGTTAGAAAACCTCTCGTTCTCCCTTTCGTTAGTTCGTTTTACCGTTTGAGCCTTTTTGAAGAAATCTCGAGTTCTAGGAGTCGGAATGAAGCAAGGATCGAGGCATAGCGATCCTAGGAAATATTAGAATCTTCTTAACCGAAGGATTTGACGGAAAACAACCCAATCAAAGGTAATCGAAGTTTAAGTTTTGAGTTTTTCGAATTTCTAAGCTTTGAATTAGATTTTGTAAATTGTTGAGTTTTTGGTTGGTTTGAACATTGGGTTTTAAGGGTTTTGGAGCTTTGGGAAGATTGGGAACTTTGTTTTGATGATTGGGGAATGTTTAGGTATGATTTTGGAGGCCTTGGAGTGTTAAAAACACATTTGGGAATGGCCCAGAGTTGGGGGCCGCGACCCTGTTCTTGGGGTGCCGCGACCCTGCTTTGAAGAAGCAGGTGGGGAGTGTTGTACCTGCTGGGCGTCGCGGCCCTTGCTTCAGGAAATTCTGGGGGCCGCGGCCCAAGGTGCCAGGGCCGCAGCCCTTGCCCAGTTTTCACCCCGTTTGCACGTTTTGACCCCGGGAACTTAGTTATAAGCCTCGGGAGTGTTCCTACTACTTGGATTAGTTTGGATTAATCTCCCGGAGGCTAGATATTGGTTTGGGAACCTATGTTGATCATTATTATTAATGATGTCCCGTATTTGATTATGACTAGGTGACTGCTAAAGGACTAAAGGTTGACCGTTCTCAGGGGTCATTCTTTTATTCATTCTAGCTCGAATCTGAGGTAAGGAAACTGCACCCTGTGTATATTTGACATGCGTGATTGTTATTGAAGCATGTTGATTGATAAATGTGGACATGGATTGCATATTAAATGCTAGTGAATGTTTCTTACTCGTATATGGCACTGACTAGTCAGGGATACTGACATAAGAGTCAGAAACGGCATAAGGGTCCTGAACGCAGGGCCGAATGAAGATTAGATCTAATCGATATCAGTGTTGAATGACTCTAAGGCATTAACACTAGACCGACCCTAAGGTCGATGAACTTATAAGCGCTTGTCTAGTCTAAGACTAGTTACTGAGAGCCAGGGCCAAAGGCCTAGGTGACCGTTTGTCACATGGCTAGGGAACGATGTTCCAGGGTTATGACTCTATGGTCATGAGGAAGGTTATGTTGGTGTCTAATCACCATGCACCTATCCTGTTTAAGCTAGTGAAAGGTTCACTTTTCTGTTAAGCCCTGGTAACCCTATCATCACATGGCTAAAGGGAGCTGTCCCCATCTTAGTGACTTTTGCGACTGTCACCTATCTATTTTGGACTGAAAGTCCTGAATGATTATTATGGTCATTGTTGATATTATATCATGCTATATCGTGTTTTCTTGCTGGGCCTTGGCTCATGGGTGCTATGTGGTGCAGGTAAAGGGAAAGAAAAGCTCACCCAGCCTTGAGTGGAGAGCTTAGGTGGTGATGTGTACATATGCGGCCACTTGACCACCACGGCCAAGGCGTTCTCAGAGGAACTAGGGGGTTTACCCTATTTTTGCCGCTTAGGTCGACGGGATTGTAAATTTGAAACAGTAATTAGCATTTTGTACCGAGAACAACTTGTAAATGTTTTGATTAGCGCTGCAGAGCAGTTTGTAATGAAAAATATCCTTTCCTTTTTATTGGTTTTTCCACCTTAACCTATTAATCACATTTAGAGCACGTTTTTAACCAAAGGACTCGGGTAGCGTGTCAAATTTGCGGTTCACCGTAACTGTTCTGGGGTAACCAGGGTATTACAACACTGGTCGCTCCTCATACGATAAATCTGTTTGTAACTCTAGATCCTCATACTCAATACATGAGTCGTATGTGAGACGTATTTTCAAAGCATAGAGATGTGGAATACGTCATGAACTCCTGATAATGATGGTGGCAGAGCCAATCTATAGGCTACTTGCCTGATCCTTTCCAGGATCTAAAAAGGTCCTATGAATCTAGGGCTTAACTTGCCCTTTTTCACAAACCTCTTCAACCCTCGCAATGGTGAAACTCACAGAAACACGTGGTCCCCTACCTGGAACTCCATGTCCCTACGCTTAGGATCAGCGTAGCTGTTCTGTCTGCTTTGCAAAGCGAGCATTCAAGCTCAGATATTCTCAATAGCTTCATTAGTCTTCTAAACCATCTCCAGTCCCAAATACATCCTTTCTCTCATCTCATCCCAATGAATGGGCGATCTACATTTCCTTCCATATAACATCTCATATGGAGTTACTCCAATCATTGATTGATAACTATTGTTGTATGAAAACTCATTCAACGGAAGATACTTACTCCAAGACCCCTCGAAGTCTATCACACACGCTCTAAGCATGTCCTCCAATATCTGAATTGTCCTCTCAGACTGTCCGTCGGTCAGAGGATGAAAGGCTGTATTGAACTTCAACTTAGTCCCCATATCCTTCTGCAAACCACCCCAAAACTTGGAGGTAAATATGGGATCCCGTTCTGATACTATAGATTTATGAACCCCATGGAGACGTACAATCTCCCTGACATATAACTCCGCGTATTGATTCACAGTATAGGTCGTCCTCATTGGTAGAAAGTGAGCTAACTTGGTGTATCTGTCTACTATCACCCACACCGAGTCATGTAGCCCCACTGTCCTGGGTAAACCTCCCACGAAATCCATGGTAATGTCTTCCCATTTCCACTCGGGAATACCTAAAGGCTATAGCAACCCTGCTGGTCGCTGATTCTTAGCCTTCACCTACTGGCAGGTTAAACACTTGGCAACGTATTCAACTACGTCCTTCTTCATCCCAGACCACCAATATAAAGTTCGTAGATCCTGATACATCTTCGTGGTGCTTGGATGGAGTGAGTATGGTGTAGTATGGGATTCATCAAGTATCTCTCGTCTAATACCCATATCCATCGGAACATAGATCCGATCTTTGTACTGTAGTAAACCTATATCTGAAATGGAATAATACTTAGCCACTCCAGCTAGGAAATTCTCTCTAACCTCCTGCAACTATGCGTCATCCAACTGACCCTCTCTTATCCTCTCTAGGAGGGTAGACTGTAAAGTAATATTGGACAACCGACCCATAACCAACTCTATCCTTGCTCTAGCCATATCTTTTGCTAACTCCTTCAATATCTGTCTAGAACTAAACAACTATCCCGGGCCCCTCCGGCTCAATGTATCTGCCACTACATTGGCTTTTCCTGGGTGGTAAAGGATGTCACAGTCATAGTCCTTCACCAATTATAGCTAACGTCTCTGTCTCATGTTTAAGTCCTTCTGGGTAACGAAATACTTCAAACTCTTATGGTTGGTGTATGTCTCGCACTTCTCCCCATACAGATAATGTCGCCATACTTTCAGTGTGAACACCACCGCTGCTAACTCCAAGTCACGGGTAGGGTATCACTGCTCATAATCCTTCAGCTGTCGCGATGCATAGGAAATAACCTTCTTATTCTGCATCAACACGCACCCCAACCGTAGTCTCGATGTGTCACAGTATACTACAAACTTTCCTCCCTCCGAAGGAAGACTTAACACAGGAGCAGTAATCAATCGTCACTTCAGTTCCTGGAAGCTACCCTCACACTTGTATGACCAAGTGAACTTCAGATTCTCGTGTGTCAATTTAGTCAATGGTGTGGCAATCTTCGAGAACCCTTCCACGAACCGTCTGTAATATCCTGCTAATCCAAGGAAACCCCTAACCTCTGAGGCATTCCTTGGCCTCGGCCAATTCCTAACTGCCTCTACCTTGGCAGGATCTACCTTAATCCCACCTTTGCTAACAACGTGTCCAAAGAATGTCACTTCTGGTAGCCAGAACTCACACTTCTTAAACATAGTATACAACTGATGCTCTATCAATCTCTATAATACCTGTCAGAGATGTTGCTCATGCTCTACCTCTGAACTGGAATAAACTAAGATGTCGTTGATGAAGACAATCACAAACTAATCCAAGAAATCCTTGAGCACCCTGTTCATCAGATCCATAAACACTGTGGGGGCATTGGTCAAACCGAACGACATGACTAGGAACTCATAATGCCCATACCTTGTATGGAAGGTCATCTTCGGAATATCCTTGTCCTCGATCCTAAGCTAGTGATAACCAGATCAAAGATCAATCTTTGAGAATACCTTCTTTTCCTGCAGTTGATCGAACATGTCATCGATCCTTGGTAAGGGATACTTGTTCTTTATGGTCAACTTGTTCAAGTCTCTATAATCTATACACATTCTCAGAGTCCCATTTTTTTCTTCACAAATAAAACTGGAGCACCCTGTGGAGAGAAGCTAGGTCTAATAAATCCCAAGTCTAGAAGCTCTTGCAACTGCATCTTCAACTCCTTTAGCTCTGCCGGACCCATCCTATATGGTGCCCTCGACATTGAATCTGTACTCGGTGCCAACTCAATGATGACCTGAATCTCCCTGTGCGGCGACAATCCCGGTAAGTCCTTAGTAAACACGTCCAAGAACTCGCATACCAGTGTAGTCTCTCCCGGCCCCACTGGCATAACTCTAGTCGTATCAACTACACTAGATAGAAAACCTATACAACCTCCTTGTAATAGGTCCCTAGCCCTCATCGCTGATATCATAGGAATGCGGGGTCTATGCATAGTACCCACAAAAATAAAGGGGTCCTCACCTCAGGCTCAGAAGTCACCATCTTCTCCCTAAAATCTATAGTGGCCCCGTATCTGACTAGCCAATCCATCCCCAAAATCATATCAAAATTGTCCATACCCAACTCAATCAAATCCACTGATAGTTCCCTATTATCCACCATCACTGACAGTGCTCTAATCCATCTCCTATAAACTACCAGATCCCCTATAGGCAGTATAGTCCTAAACCCTGCAGTATAGTACTCACTAGGCCTACACAGTCTATTAATCACCTTACTAGAAACAAATGAATGAGTAGCACCAAAGTCAATCAATACAGTATATGAAGAGCCATCGCTAGAAAGCTGACCTGTCAATACCGAGGGACTAGCCTCAGCCTCTGCTTGTGTCAAGGTGAACACTCGAGCTAGAGTCAAGCTGTCCACCTTCCTTGGTTCCTCCTTCTTTGGCGTCAGGCAATCCTTCTTGAGGTGTCCAACCACCCCACATAAGTAATAAGCCTGTGTCCAGCGTTCACCCAGATGGCGCTTCCTACATCTTGTGCACTCTGGATAACTTCTCCATGTCTCACCGCCTCCCTGGCGGCCACCCTGAGCACCCCAACCCCTCCTATTAGGACTAGCAGTGGTCGAGGTGTCAGGGGTCTTCCTCTTCTGATCATTGAGGCCTCCACCCCTACCAGACCCTGTATATAGAGGCATTGCCCTGCGAACATCCCATCTCGCAGTGTTCTCCCTCAAGATCTTATTCTCTGCCTCCTCAGCAATAAGAGCCTTCTCAACAGCCTGGGCATAAGTTGTCTCCCTAAGTACTGATGTGATCCTCACATCTTGGGCTGTCATAGAATTAATCCCTCAAATAAACCTGTCCTGTCTGGCCATATCTGTAGGCACTAAGTCTGGTGTAAACTTTGCTAGCCTATCAAACTTCAGGGCTTACTTAGTAATTGTCATACTGCCCTATACCAACCCCATGAACTCATTCACCTTTACTGCCCTAACGGCAACGTTGTAATATTTCTTCTTGAACAGATCTCTGAACCCATCCCAACTCATAGCAGAAACATCTCGAGATTGTGATGCCACCTCCCACCAAATACAGACATCCTCTCTAAGCATATAGGTGGCACAGGCCACCCTGTCACTACCTTCCACCCTCATAAAGTCCAGGATGGAGGTGATCATACTTATCCACTGTTCAACCTTCAGTGGATCTGGTCCTCCCTCAAAGGTTGGAGGGTGTTATCTCCTGAATCTCTCATAGAGTGGCTCCCACCTGTTTCCAATCTCAAGTGGTTGTACAGTTGGTGCCACAACAAGTGGCACATTAGGTGCGACATTCCCTGATGGAGCCTATTGCCTCAGAAAGCGAATCTGCTCTTCCTGACTCTGCAGTCTGGCTTGCATAATAGAAAGTATTTGTTGCTAGTTCTCAGGGACTGGCAGACGGTTCTGGCCCTGCTCTTCATCTCTAGCCTCGACCCCAGTGCCGGCTAGTCGTATTGATCGCCTTGGACGCATAACTAACCAAGTCTATCTGCAATCAATGACTCGTCAGTCAGGCAATGATGATAGGTTAACATTCTTTCCATGGTCCAACATTGAAATTCAACCAACAATATGCAATTAGGATGCAAACAAGCATTTAAACTATTATTCACATAAAATAGAAATGCTAATAAGCACGCCTTATCATAATCACATAGCAGTCAAGGGCCAGGACCTATCAGTATATATCATGCTCCCTATTAATCATGCAAATAAAACATTTACATTTCATTTAAACATTTAAGCATATAATCACATATATATAGTTACCAAACCCTGAGTCGAGCTTGTCTTTAGCAGCGAGTGTACATGCCCAGCTAGTCTTTAGGAACCCTTAAACCTAGACGGCTCTGATACGAAGTTGTAACGCCCTGGATAACCTAGACCGTTACATTGTGTGTTTAAAATAGTGCGAGACCTACTAATCAGGTCGTTTGAACATAAATGTGTTATCTAAAGACAATCGACAGGTTAGGGTTAAATGATTTTGATCGTAAACAATTATTTTTTATTAAAACAAGTGTTTGACACATGAGATCCCAAAAATAGTATTTACATGGAGGAAAACAACCCTCAAAGTTTGATACAAAAAAATCCAGTCTAACGGCAAAACACAATTTAACGCTCTAATTCCTGTAAATTCCCTCGGTCGTGGCGGTCGAGCAGCTGGCGATGTACACTCCGCCCCTAGAGCTCTCCAACTAATAGTTGGTCCAATTTCCCTTTGCCTTTACCTGCGCCACGTAGCACCCATGAGCCAATGCCCAGCAAGAAAACTATAAACGACAAGCATAAATAACAAAAAGAGCATGTAATCATCTTTAATCAAATCAGTTCAACTAATCAGGAGAATACAGATATAAAGCTTGATAACGATAAACATATACTTTCTACATATATCTCGATTAGTAATACAAACAATTAGGTGTCGGCACCCTTAGGTCGAGCCCTCTGGTTATATAGCTGATCCCAACTTGCTTAGGTCGAGCTGCGTTCAATACGTTTATCATCAACCCCAGCACTGTTAGGCTGTATTTTCTTATTGCCTATAACAACCATACAATTACAGAATACATACGTTTAATTACAAGGAACCTCAGTCCCAAACACAAAGACACATGTTAGTTTTCTTACCTCGAATCCTGAGCGATAGATAAAGAACGGTTTCGAGCACGATGCTCAGTCCCGAGCCTTAACGGTAATCCTAGTCACAAGCAATAGTGGATAACTATCAAATTCTAATCAAATAAATAACATAAGAATATTTATCTGGCCTCTAAGACCGTGGATCTACCAAATCAGATGGTAGGATCCTTCCCGAGTCCTAACATTTGGGTTTTCAAGCTTAAAACCCTCAAACAACCTTAATTTTCATTTGAGCCGTGGCCCAGCCCCTTAAGGGCCGCGACACGCTCAAGTCAGAGGCAAAATGCCTCTCTACTGAAGGACATAGGCTGCAACATGCTAAACCTTATGCCGCGGTGCGCGTAGACAGAACAGAGGACTTCTAGCCTCAATGAGCACATGGGCCACAACGCCTGAAGAATAGGGCCGCGGCCTGAGCCCCCAAACCCAGAAAACCAACCTTTTCTTGCGTTTTTCCTTGAGCCTAAACCCCAAAATCCAACCACAATCACCAGCCAAACTCAGAACTAAGCTCAAAATCCTTAACATTATAGCCTATACGCCATATCTAGCCTATACACAATTATCTACACCCATAAAACACCCAAAACCTGTCACAACCCAGAATTCATGCATGCTCTAAGTTCTAACTATAATACAACAAAATTCAACAATTAGAACTTAAAACCTTACCTCAGCTTGCAGCTTAGATCCTCAGCAAACACTTTGACTAATACTAGCTTTAATTTCCCCTGGTTTCCAGCCCAAAGACCTTGAGTTTTTCTCCTTTAAAGCTTCAAGCTTAAGAAAGGGAGAGAGAGAGTGAACGTGAGTGAGTGAGAAGGAGAGAGTGTTTAGGTGTTCTAAGGGTATTCCTGTTATGTCTAGAATTTCATTGAGTTTATCCTTTTCTCCAAAAGGAGAAAATTTCCCTTAAGCTCTCCAAGTCCCTTAATTGCCTTTATGGCTAAATTGGTCATTTCCCGATTCTCGCTAATTCCTCGAATATTCCTACCATTTTCCAATTAATATTGTCATGCCCAACTAATTACCAAATACTTTCTCATTACACAATAAACCCCAAAATATCCTCCAAGTTCCCAAAATACCCCTAGGCTCACCCCGAGCTGGGTATTAAACCCTGCTGTGACTATTTCACTAATCTACTCACTAGGATCGCCTCGAGCCGTGTAATGCAAATATATCCACATAATAATGTGGTCTCTACCATTTATCACATATAATCGCATTTATTCCCTAACAGGCAAAAAAATACAGATATGCCCTTATAAATAATAAAGGGCCTACATGCATATCTAATACTCATAAACATGCATATAATATATCTTGTGACACTAGGTTTACTCTAAGGTGCCCCATATAAGCTCCTCTTAGTGAGTTCCCTTGGTCTCGAGGTCCTCCAGGCCCGAGATCCTCTAGGGCCAAGGTCATCTAGGCCAGGTCCTCAAGGCCAGAGGTCCTCCATGGCCGATGTCCTCCGGGCGAGTTCCTCCCATGTTTGGGCAACTTAGGACTTGTGACACTAGGTTTACTTTATGGTTCCCCATAAAGACTCCTCTGTCTAAGTTCCCTAGGTCTCGAGGTCCTCTAGGCCTGAGGTCTTCTAAGCGAGGTCCTCCAGGAAAGGTCCTAAGACCTGAGGTCCTCCCATGTTTGGGAAACTTGGGACTTGTGACACTAGGTTTACTCTAAGGTGCCCAATATAGGCTCATCTTAGTGAGTTCCCTAGGTCTCAAGGTCCTCCTAAGTTTGGGAAACTTGAGAGTTGTGACACTAGGTTTACTCTAAGTTACTCCATATATGCTCAAATTAGGGAGTTGCCTTGGTCTTGAGGCCCTCAAACCCAAGGTCCTCCGTGCGAGGTCCTTTAGGTGAGGTCCTCCAAGCCTGAGGTCCTCCCATGTTTGAGCAACTTGGGACTTGTGACACTAGGTTTACTCTAAGGTGCCCCAAGTAGGCTCATCTTAGTAAGTTCCCTAGGTGTCGAGGTCCTATAGGCCTGAGGTCTCCTAGGGCCGAGGTCCTCCAGGCCCGAGGTCCTGTAGGACCGAGGTTCTCCAAGCGAGGTCCTCCAGGCCCAAGGTCCTCTAGGACCGAGGTCCTCCAGGCTTGAGTTCCTCTAGGCCCGAGGTCCTCCTGGCCTGAGTTCCTCCCAAGTTTGGGAAACTTGGGACTTTTGAGTCTAGGTTTACTATAATGTTCCCCATATAGGCTCCTCTTAGTGAGCTCCCTAAGTCTCGATGTCCTCCTGGCCCGAGGTCTTCTATGGTCGAGGTCCTCCAGGCGAGAGGACCTCCGGGCGAGAGGTCCTCCGAGGCCGAGGTCCTCGGGCGAGAGGTCCTCCGGACGAGAGGTCCTCCAGGGCCGAGGTCCTCTAGGCCTGAGGTCCTCCTTGTTAGAGGTCCTCCAGGGCTGAGGTCCACCAAGCGAGATGCTCAAGGGCCCAAGGTTCTCCACACGAGAGGTGCTACGGACGAGAGCTACTCCGGGCGAGAGGTCCACCGATGCTGAGGTTCTCCTAATAAGAGGTCCTCCAAGCGAGAGGTCCTCCAATCAAGATCCTTCAGGGCCAACGTCAAACAGACCAAAGGTCCTCTAGGGCTGAGGTCCTCCAGGCGAGGTCCTCTAGTCGAGGTCCTCCAGGTGAGGTGCTCCAAGCGAGAGGTCCTCTAGGCGAGCGGTCCTCCAGACGAGAAGTCCTCCGGTTGAGAGGTCGTCTAGGCCAAAGGTCCTCCAAGTGAGGTCCTTTAGGCCCGAGGTCCTCCTGGCGAGAGGTCCTCCAGGGCTCGAGGTTCTTCACACGAGGGGTCCTTGGTTAGTGTTCAAAAGTATCATTTTATTAGTCTTAAAGTTTAAATTAATTATGTTTTAATTAATATTTTCATGGATTTATTGTCATATAATTTGTGTTTAATTTTCAGGAAATAATATGTATTTTGACACAAAGAAAAAGAAAGACAAAAGAAAAAAAATAAAAATTGAAGAAATCATGAAGAAAATGGCATTTTTGACAAGATTAGGCCCAAAATGGAGCCCAGGCCCAAAGTCTTCAGCAACCTAGTCGAGCCTAGCCGAGCCAAGTCGAGCTAGTCGCGCCTGACAGCCGCCTGCCACACCTGACAACCGCCTGCCGCGCCTGTGATGATTTCACAGCTGTCCCATCTGCCTGGCGGCTGCCCCACGTTGTCCCACCAGAAGCCAGCAACACCTGACGCGCCAGCTGCCGAGCCAACCCTATCCCGCCACCTGTCCCACTCACCTGCTTCTGTCTCCCACCCGCCTGACGCACTCAACTGCCAAGCCAACCAGAGATTGACACATGGCCTCCTTGACTCCCATGGTCCAACACTACTTGCCCCATTTTCCATAAGTTTTTATGCCACTTTCCCACTATTTTGTACACAATTTTACACATTTTTGGGTCCTATTTCCACTATAAATAGAGAACCAAATGGAGTAAAAAAGCATCAGATTGTGGAATTAAGGTGGAGAGTATAATTAGAGAGAAAAACATTCTTTTTTCTTTTATTTCTTTGAGTGAAAACAATGCCTATTTTAGGCTAAATTCTCTTGTGGAAAGGCTAGAGTGAAGTTCATGTTTCACATTATATTTTTAATATATTGATTCTTTATTTTGTTCTTCATTTCTATATCTTTGTTACAATTAAATTTATTTTCTTCTAATTTTTATTCTAAATTTATTAGTGTCTTTTACATAAGTCTAGTCATGTTCTTCTTATGTAATTTAGGCTTTTAATTTAATTTAGGATATTTGTTATATTATATGCTTTTTACTGCATTTTGCCATTGGTATTTTGTCGCTCTAAGGTATATAATATGATAGATTTTTAAAATTAGAAGTTAGTATAATTTAATTAAAGAACATATTTTAAGGTGAGCTTTATTATATATATTTTCCAACTATAATTAATGGTGTAGAGTTATAGTTGAGTAGAATGAATCAATTTTATTAAAATATATATATGTTTGCATGAATGAAACTTATGCCTTCCATATTTTCTTTCTGATTCTAATTCCTCGATTTTGTTTATTTAATGTTTAAAAAAATATATTCTTTTCCAAAGTTACATTATTTCAAAGTTTATTATTTCTAATTTACTAATCTTTCTTTTTACTTGTATTCTACCTCTCTGTGGGTACGACATAGCCCGATTACTACTGCGACTGCTTAGGAGTTATTGGGCAATATCAGTCTTACGGGCAAGAGGTCCTCCGGTGTAGAGTCCAAGAATTTTACTTTGCTAGTTAGATAGTAGTAGTAGTAGTAATAGCTAGTAGTAGTTATGGTATGTTTATTACTGTGGATTTTGGTTCAAGCCGGTACTTAGTTGAACACTCGTAGCAACACTTATAGATTTTATAAGTTTAACCTCTAGTTTAAGAATATTAATTATAACATAAGGTTTGATTAATATAGCTGATTATAAAGATGTTATTTATTATACTATAAGGTTTAGATAGAACCAAAAAGATCATGACACTTGCGGGTGCATGTTTATTGAGAAATTAAGTATTTTTGAGGAATAGTTTTATAAGAGAAATATTTGAAAACCCCAGAATCTGCCAGCAGCTTTAAAATCGTTATATGACTCAGTCAAAGCTGTTTACTCAATTCAAATTAGGCTGAAAAAGTGCAATTATGTGTATAATATTTCAGCGTATGACGATATATCGCAGCTCTAGGGGAAATATATCGCCACACGAGGAATAAGAAAGACACGTAACTTTGCACGAATGCTTCGACATGCCTCGGGAATATAAGCCCAAGCGATAGATCGCCTACCATAGGCAATATATCGGCTCTATGGAAAGATTTTTGAATGATTTTGAAACCGAGCTCAATTCAACCCATAACCTCTTGGCAAGCTTCTGAATCTTTTTGACCGAGTCTTAAGCCTCTGTTGAATGAATATTCAAATGTTTTTCAATTAAATATTCATTATTTTATTCAAGCTAAAAGAAGATCTTTTCATTCTTGAAATCTATAAATAGGACCCAGTACCCAGCCATTTCTTTCATTCTTCAAGCTGAGTTCAGAGCCTTCAAGCTGCTAGGTTTACTTTAGAGTGTTAAACACTTGGGTTGGGGTTATAAGCTTTATCATCTTAAGCTTATTAAACACTTGGGAAGTAAGGTTAATAGTGTGATTTTTCGATAACGAGGTGTAGTTTGGTTCTAGTACATTCAAAGGTATTCTTATTCCTAGTTCATTTCTGTATGTTTCATTAGTTTCTTATAGTTTTTCTCTACTCAAATCTTAACTCAATATTTTCCATTCTTGGTTAGGCATTTAAGTTCTTTGAACTTGAGGTTTCTTTTCGGTAAGCTCTTCTTCTCAATGGTTTAGACTCATTTCTTTTTCATCTCCTTCTTTTAGAAATACTCACCTTTCTATTGTTGGTTTTAGGAAGTGTTCCAAAATCCCGTCCTTGTTCTCACATCCCGGTATTGGTAAGGAAAATAGGATAGTTTCTATATGCTTATGTGTTATGTGTAATATGTTATGATATGTTTATAATACGTTATGTTATATTTTTATTTAGGGCTCATAGTTGCTTAGTTAGTAAGCCCTAGTGTTTATCATTTTCATGTTTAAAGTTATGATATACCCTACCTCAGATATTAGACAGAGGACCTAGATGGGTTATCATATACTATCATGTGATCTAACCTACCTTAGATATTAGACAGGGGACGTAGATGGTTTATCACATGTCATAATGGCCATTAATAGTATAGTCCTATATGGTATACGTCTTTATAGTTATATGTTTATGTTTATATGTTTTTAGTAGATTTTTCCTTGCTGGGCATTAGGCTCATTCCTTTATTTTTATATGTGTAGGAAAATAGTTATGGTGGCGGAAAGATTCTTGGCGGCTTGGGATTGTCTATTGAGGGAGAATGGATTCGGAGGACTGCGTGACGATTCGAGGATGGTGTTGTTTTTAGTCATTTTAATAATGTTTTTTATGTATTTTCCGCACTTGATTTTGTAACGAATTTATTTAAGATTTAAGTTATGTTTTATTTTCAAACAATGGGATCCCATATCATACCCTGAATTTTATGTATTTACTTTATAGTTTTTAATAGAATTATGAATGTTTTGTATGTATGTTTTCTTAAGAATATTGTCTATGTATAAACAGTTTTAATGGTCCAAAGTCTAGAATTAGTTGGGTCATTACATCCGGGCGAGATGTCCTCTAGGGCCGAGGCCCTCCAAGCGAGGTCCTCCATGCTTGAGATCCTCCAGGCGGGGTCCTCTAGGTGAGGTCCTCCAGGCAAAAGGTCCTCCAGGGTCGAGGTCCTCCAGGCCCAAGGTCCTCTTGTCGAGGTCCTCCAACCGAGAGGTCCTTTGTGCGAGAGGTCCTCTGGGGTTGAGGTCCTCGGGTCGAGAGGTCCTCCAGGGTCGAGGTGCTCTGGGTGAGAGGTCTTTCAGGGTCGAGGTCCTCCAGGCAAGATGATCTTTAGGAGCCTAGGAGAAGGAATGCTCCAAAGTAGCTCCTCCCTTCAGGCACTCCTAAGCGACCCCAGACATATGGATCTGTCAGCTACTGCACATATATGTCTGAAATATTGCTGAGTAGAGATGGTTTGGGGCAGCCTATTGCTGGGGTGAATTTCAATGACACCAACATCTTTTTCCTTGTGTTCACCTCTCAATGTAAGCACCAAAATGTTGATTCATTTTTTCGTTAACTCGTCTAACACCCAAAGAATAATATTGAGAAGATTTGTGAGAGCAAAATAAAGTATATGAGATGTTTCTAGTGCCTAGAAATAATGGATAGAGAGAAGTTTTATAGTGTTTTAGCCCAAAAAAGATGGACTACATCCACTTAGTCATTGTCATTGATATTGCAAGCCATGGATTACATTTGTATTTAACTTTTAGCTATTTAACTCTATTGAAGATGGAAAGCTCTCTCTTTAAAATGTTGCTGCCCCTTCCCCCTTCTTTTTGGTCCCTACTCCTCTTATTTATATTGAAGAGTTTAGGTTACATTTGAGTGTGGACTTAAGTTATTAGGCTTGGCCCAATAATTATACAAAGTTTCAATTGATTAGGCCCTAGGCATGATCTAGGTTGATGGGTGGTGATACTCCAAAAATGGGTATAACAAGGTCAGCTTATCATTAAGAGCTTGCTTAAGTCCATTTACAACCTGTCACAATGATTGAGGCAACGATCACCACCTATAAAGCATCTGCAGGGGTAGCTTATGCAACTATAAGGGTTTCATTTGGAAACTTGGCCTGCACATCTTTCACAAAGCCACTACCAAGCAATAGTTACTAAAAATAATAATAATGACCTTGTGAAAAAAATCTTAAATTTTTTTCGTAAGATCTTGATGCATGTCATTTTTCGTATCAAATTTAACAATTATTTATTTAAGTTTACCAACTACTTCAATATAACGGTAGTAGTCGAACCCGTGAGGACTATAAATTCACTTTATCACTTAATTTTGATTAAAAGCTAAAAAATGGGGGGTTTTTATGATGCGATAATGTAAAGCACCCTAATCTATTATTTTATAAAATCATCGCTCAACTCATAGTTAATAGAAAATGCCACTTTAAGGAAGCACTCAGTGGGGCCTTGGTAAAACATGCATATTGGGCCCAATAATTTAAAAATAAAATAATGTGTCCTTATGCATTATTAAAAAAAAATTAAGTCCCATTAACGTATTTAAAAAAATAAAATTCATCACATAGTGTTCGTTTATTCTTGGCACTCATATTGATTGTTATACATTCATAGGACACCTCGCGCAATACATACTCAGACGTCAGAACTCCCCACGTCACTGCGCGTGCCAGGGAGAAACCCTATTGTTTACCAGAAAGGGGAGAAAGTAAGGGGGTGAGCTAAAAGCCCAGTAAGGAAGTACAACAATACAACAATATCACGGAAAAACAAAAGAAGACATGTATCATAAATCAGGGCAATACTTAACATCATCATACCCATATTTTTAAATCACAAATGAAATCATATTCATACATCACATTCACACATCATAACATACTCTTTGTGATCATGGAACCTCTATTGTCCATGTCACATCTTGAGGTAACCAGTATAGCATAGGCTGGTAAAACCTCCTCTATGAGGTAAATACGATCTCAGGTCCTTGAACATCCTCGGTGCGTCCGCCCTTTGAGTTACGTCATATCCTTAGTAACTCCTTTGTTGCCCTGCGTTCAGCACGCTAGCAACCTTTTCTTTTCATTCATTATATAAGCACATGTAATACAGTTCACATCAAAACATAGAAATTACATGTTTCATAACACTTGTCTTATCATGATATATCAAACATAGAACTTACACCTTTCATAACACTTGGCTGATCATGATATATCGAAACATAGAACTTACACTTTCCATAACACTTCATTTCTTGCAACATAACAAGTCACACCTTTCATGGCATAATACATAGAAAAATTCTATCTAACTTTCTTACCTTAGGTCCAAGCAAAGTAAAGTGCGAAAAATATCACAACGAGCCAATAATCATAACCAAATGTTCATCTAAAATCACATAAGAATACTCATGCTCAACATATATACCCCACGTGTGCATGCACACATGGCACAAGTTGCATTACAATTACAAACATTTAATAATTCCACATAAAATCATAAAAAGAATAATGCTATTTCTACCAATCAATCCTTCATGGTTACAACTAAAAAATCACATGTTTGAATACTAGGCGTATTTTTTAACATAAAAATACATTTGCATGTAACATGCATACGTGGGAGTGTTCTTAACATTTAACGTTTAAAATCGATAATTTCTACTTGTTTATCTCATTGCTTCTTCTCTAAAAATTCAGCAAGCAAAATTATTTACCATTTAATTATTTCTTTAACCACACATTTGTCATACGAAAAGTTATTATAAAATATTTAATTTTATAAGATAATTCATTTAGCCTTTTAATTTCTCATTAAATAATAATTCTTTCTATTATTTAAATAACATTTTAAAGATTGTGACAAAATTTGTAGTTACTTATAATGACTAAATAAATTTATTGCTTTCTTTTAGAAAAATAAATTTACTTATCTAAAAAAAAATGCATATTTACAAATGTGAAAATACATAAATAAAGTGTGGAAAAATTATATCTTCATATATAAAATCTAAGACTTAATTTATTGGAGTGTATGACTAACTTATGTTAATTTAAAAGACATTTTTCTCTTAATAAACCAAAACTTCCAGAAAGCTAATTATTTGTTTAAAATCACAAAATTGAATTCAAACCATATTCTTTTCACAATTTAAATAAAAAACTGCATATATATATAAGTATGAAAATACATATTTAAATTTTAAAAATATTACATTTATCATATACATAGCTTAAGATTTAATTTATTTGATACACTTGTTTTACTTATCTCATTTACAAGACATTTTCTTCCCATTAACCAAAATTACCAACAACTATTTTATTTAATCAAAATTACACACTTGAATCATCAACCATATTTTTTTTTCATAAAATAAAAAAAAAACAAGTTTTTAATTAGTTTAAAAGTCCCACTAAAATGATAGAAAATTATCTTTTGACCACATTGGTTATAAAATATTAATTTAGGCAATACTTGTATATTTTAAATTTCTAAATCAATTACCACAACATGAAAAAAAAAACAGAAAGTAATATTCATGTAATAAAAATTCATCTTAATCATGTTGCACCATTCCCTAGCATGTTTCTACTATCTCATGCATTCCATAAACAAAGCTTAGGACCAAAACTACTTATACACAACTAGATCAACATTTGTAAGGAATTTAATGCCAATTTACAATCTTAACAAAATAACCTAACATGTTTCTAATAATTATAAATGACATTAAATCATTAAAAAAAATGAATCCACATGCTATAAAAGTTCCCCTAGGCCGAAACCCTAGTGAATGTTTCTACTTCTAATTTGCATTTTAATTCTCCAAACCATCATGATTTTAAGAAACATCAATAGACCAAATTTAATCTTTCAAAAATAAAATCAAAACTCTTATAGATTTCCAATAAAACTCTAACATGTGTCTATCTTCAATAACATCACAAATTGATAGAAAAATAATTTAAAATAAATGAAACCTCACATGCATATCCTACACATGCCTTGGCCGAAACCTACATGGAACATATACCCTTGAATCTAAAAAATAATCAACCACCAAACATGTTTCTCATCAAGCCATCATAACAACTCATGCATTCATTATATCAATAGTGCAAAACATACACTAATAAAATTATTCATCAAGACCAAAATAATCAAAACACTAGCTTTCATTCTAATCATAATTTTTGAAAACAACAATCACCACTTCAAGTTCATAAACAAGAACATTTCACCATCAAGTAAACAAAGAGGTTAGGTAATCGCATTACCTCCTTTGATTGTGTTCAAGAACATTAAAGCTATAGCTAAGTCCTTCATACCTATATCCAACAAATACCAATTACAAAAGAAAAATCTTAGAATTGTAAGAAGATTAGAAGAGGAACTTAGAAGATTCAAAATACCAAAACTAAAACACATACCCTAGGATTTTCGAAATCTTCTTCTTCTTCGACTCCTCCTCCTTTCTCTTCTTTCTTTCTTTATTTATCTCAATCTCATGCTCTCTCTCTCTCTCTCTCTCTCTCTCTAGCTATTGGTCACACACCCAAAATGAGGCGCTCAAGAGCACTCAATCCCTTATAATAAGAAACCCTAGAGACTATCCATCAACAATGGGAAAAAGGTAAGTTTCGTCTTTCTTTTCTTTAATTCTCCTTTATTCTTGATTTTTTAAAAAATAAAAGATAATAAGGAAATTAATAGGAAATATGTCAACAATTCCCCTTACCCAAAAATAGTTAAAAAAAACCTTTAATTAAATTTATTTAAATTTTAAACTTATGGAAAGAAAATCTTTCCCTTTCCCACTCTCTTCCACGCCCCTCTCTCAATTTCCCTTTATTTTTTTTAATTTCTTAAATGAATAAAATAAAAAGGAAATTATGTATAGGAAAAATTATTGCATGCTCACCATGCAACCATGCACATGCACACACACAAGTGCTCAAGTGCATCTCTACTAACCATGCACCTTGGTGCATACAACCAAAACTCACGAACTTACAAATTAAAATATTTAAATAGAACTATTAACAAATTAAATTCACATAATTTCTACCAAACAATTCAAACAATTAAAAATAATTTCCTAACACATAACAATTATTAATTAAATAAAATAAAAAAAATTTGGTGCATTACCAATAGAGTAAAAAAGAAATAAAAGCAATAACAAAACAAAATAGATAAAAAAAATGATGATTAAAGCAGTTAGGAGATCATTCATCACCACTAAACAATCATTCAAGCAATTAATAACATCACTGAGTCATATTCCCTACCAAATTACCTACCGTAGACGACACGAAGTCATCATTACCCCAATCTTCCAATACAATCAATTAAAGAAAACCTTCTTAATTAATTCTATTCACTAAACAACTTAAAGGCAACCACCAAAGACTTAATTTAATGAATGCATTAAGTTCAATTAAGATAGGTTGATCTAAGCAATAAATCCATAAACATGCAGTTCATTTAACTTAGGTCATTTTCATCATCATAATTAAACCAAATTTGATATTAATCTCAATTATCATTTATCACTCAATACCTAGAATTCTAAATGATTAGGTGAATAGAAGTTTCAAGACGACAGTAGTGTTAGGGTTTATGCACTAAAAGCATGTGTAAAGATATTTTATTTACTGGAACTTAATAAAAGTATAATTTTCATATAATTGAATGTTTGAATTATTGCTTGAATAATTATTATAAATATTAGAAAATCCATATTCATTAATCAGAATATGTTCTTGTATGAGTATGAGAGGATTAAGATCATAAATAATGAATAAAATAGTTACTAACATATTAAAGTATGGAGTCTTAATCAATGGTTGCTAGTACAGTTTGCTAAGTATTTGTGAAATACATGTGATTTAGATCCAAATTGCTAATGTGGACAGAAATCTTAGTGAAGGTACTTTATATAATTAGATTATATATGACATGATCGATGTGAATTAATTGCCTCATAAACTTACCATTTTTCATAAAGATTTAACTCATATCAATTCGATAATCATATGTAGATCAGCTAAATCCTGAGTAGTCATGAAATTTTGTTCATGTCTATTCGGTCTTTTGATTCACTCGTTAAGGTCCCTTAATATAATGAGGCTAGCGACTTTTGTTTTGGAGATTCAATAACATGAATGACTAAGAATATGATCTTACAAGATTTGGAATCCAAGCTTTCCTAATGGATCAAATATTGGTTCCCTTAAGGGTTAATTCTGGAACTAAATAATTATTGAGCTCAAGTTTAATATGATTATAAATTAACTATTTATAGTGAATTATTGTTACTTGAGGAACAAGAGGTAATTAGAAAGGTTAAATTGTTGGGCATGGTGCCCTTAAAGCAATGAAAGTAGTTCGTTACTTATGAAATTTATAAAAGAAATGTTTTTATATAATTAATGTTTATTATTATTGGATAATGTTTAGATAAATATTGGAAAATTCTTTGTCTGTGTTTTCACCGGGTGACACGTGGCATAAATTAAGATTGATTAAGGGTCCATGAAAGCTGGTTAGTGTTCCCCAGAACCTGTTTAAAAGCTTCACGAGATTTCAGACCATTCCCCATCATGGTCCACCACCACCAGTGGAATAAATTCTCTGGAGGGCATTACCTTCCAAGGACCTTGTGAAAGGATAATGCCCTAAGTCTCCCAACAAGATCATTTACTCATCACTTAATCCTCCAGGCATGCGAGAACCCTTCTCCGGACTAGGATGATGGTTTCCAGGTGTCCAACATAATGACATTGGATCACAGACAACCTTCTAACACCCTTTGTCACATTGATCATGGTGATGACTTCATACATCCAGCAAAAAGGATGTCCCACGATGCCGCCTGACAAGGGAAAATGTACAGCTACCACTCTGACATTGTTAGGGGCATTTTCCCAATAAAGTAGTGGGCTGGAATTCCTCGGATTGGGCCCATCGAGATACGATGAGGCTCATCAACTTATTAAATAGTAGAATGTGTATTTATTTCAAATATAACCTCCATTAAGATAGGATAATTGTAATTAGGTCCCAGTAATGAGCTTAATTGCCCAAGTTGCCTATAAATAGGGCTAGGTCACACATTGTATATGATCTTTTTTCCAGTTTTCAGTGAGAGCACAAACACTGCCTGAAAACCAAGAGAGCTCGAACAGAGTAAGTTCTTCTTCCTAATACAAGTGACTTGATAACTCTACAAAATAGAACTATTTTATACATTTTATATGCTAATTGTTACTTAGTTCTTGAACTTATTAAGTTTTAAGTAATTTTAAATTTATTAGGTTTATTTTAATTCTATAGTTCTCTGTGTGTTTTTATAGTTCTTTTGTTGTTAAATGTTGTAGTTTAATTATTTGAATTATTGTTGTTTAGTTAGAAGTAAAAAAAAATGCACTTTTATTGATCTTAAAATGTTAAATTAAATTAAGTTTTAATTAGTATATTCAAATAATTAATATGATTTATTTTATAATTGAAAGTATTTGATTATGACTTAATTTATGTTTATTTTGTTGGGAATATGGTGAATTTTTTTGCTTGAAGAACAAGAAAGGAAAGAAAGCTGACAAAGAAAGAAAAAGGAGGCATTTCTGAAAAGTCGAGCCCAGAAGCACTCGACCCACCTCCCCTTCTTCCCAGTAGCTTCCTAGGCCCACGCGATCCCAATCCACAACCAGGCCCACGACCCCAGTCTCAGCTGCTCCCTTCCTCTCAGCTAAAGCCTCCCTGACCAACCATGCCAAGAGCCAAGGTCCACACCTGCTATCTCTCACTCCATCTGAATCCACAGCCCAACCCACACCCCAAGATTCCTTGGCCTAGCCTTCTCCTCACAAGAGCCTGCCTGCAAGTAGCCACCTAACCCAACCACCTACCATTTTCCTTGAGCCCAACATGGTCTCCTTGTCCCATTGTCCCACAATGTCGAAAAATGCCACCTGTTTCCCTAACTTTCTACAAATTTTACAACAAAATCCATCATTACACCCTAAAATTTACCTCTACATCCCATATTATTCTTCATTTAAAATTAAATTTAATCAATTTAAATGAATTATTTTGGCTATAAATAAGTAGTTTCAAGAGCATTTTGGAGGTGCTTAATTTTTTTGAACTATCATATTTTCTACACTTTCCCTCTTCATTTTCTCTCTTCCTTTGGGAAGACCAATTTGTGTCAAGTATGTATTTCTTTTGTAATATGTTTTAGATTCTAGTTATGAGCTTCTAATCTTTTTCATAAGATTATTAAGATCATGGTGAAGCAACTTATAACTAGATGGTAATTGTTGTTGTATGTTGATTTCTCTTGTAATGCAACAAGGTTTATGGATTTTTTCTTCTTCGTAAATGTCTTTCATCTTTAATATTTTATATTTTGGATTGTTAGATACTATTACACTTTGTTCTTCATTGTGCAAAACATAATATTTGTTGATTAAGATGTGTTACTAAATTATACACATTCAATGCTTAGAACAAAATATTATGTTTTTCCTTATAAATAATGTTATTTGATTTTCTGTTGTTTCATTAGGTTGATTCATATTAAATACTTTGAAATTATATTTTTGAAAAGTGAAGAAAAATCCCATCTTTTTTAGAAATAATTTGTGCTTAACTTATAAATCTATTTGGAAAATGATAGTTTGATTTATTTTAATTATTACTAAAACTTGGGAATCAATATACTAATAAATATTATTAAACTTACATTTTGTGGATTCTAGTACCTTAATAATATTTCTTTTAAAACTTGTTTACAAATCATAATTTGTTTATTTTTCTTGTCTTAAGTATCTTTATTTTTTATCTTTTATTTTATTGACATTAAATCTTATCAATATTTGGAGCTAGGTTAGAGTTTATTTAATTTTGATTTAAAATAATTTCTCTTTTATTCTAGTCAATTTCCTTGGGTTTGACATCCTCGCTTACACGATTACTATTCTACATACACGATTCATATGCTTGTGAATTACATTTTAAAACATACCACTTTTGGGTCCAGCAAGCTTTTGGCGTCGTAGCCGGGGAATTGCAAGAAAGGAAACAAACTTTTTCTCAAGATTAGTGAATTCTTCTACTAGTATTTTTAATTTTTTCACTATAAAAAATATAAAAATATAAAACTAAAAAAAATATAAGAAGAAAATTTGGGACGGTTATACCACCCATAAACAATTACTTATATATCTATTTATACTTATGCTTTCTATTATTTTTTTAGTTGGCTGCACTTGTGCCTCCTAGTTGTAATGTTCTTTATTTATTTTGTTGTTGTATTTTTGCCTTATATTTACAAGTTGATGGCAATTTTGCCTCCTAGGTTTTGCCTTATTTTTATAGTTGATGGTACTTGTGCCTCCTAGTTTTTTTTTTTTGCCTTATTTACTAGTTGATGACAATCTTGCCTCCTAGTTTTTGCTTTATTTTTGTTTTGATTGATGGCATGCTATGCCTCCAAACTCTTGTTCATTTTTAGTTAACATTATTTATTTTGCCTTATTTTATTTCTCTTATCATATTATTGTGAAGAAAAAAAATACTTGAAAAAAAATCATATCTTGTTCTTTCACTATACGCAATCTATGCTTAAAGGAAATTTGAACAAAATTCTCAATTCGTCTCTACGAATTAACCTCGGGGAGTTGTTAGTAGTGTGAAAGTAAGTGGAATCAAATTGGCATGGGGAAAAGTAAACCATATAAATTATATTGTTGTGAAATCTCTAAAAAAATTAAGTATGCTCTGTGACTGCAGTTTGAACTGATCTTTCACATCAGAAAATTGTCTGCTTGAGATTATCTTTGTTGCCTTGTTTGTGAAAATAGTATGCATCATTGGGAACGTAATTCTAACAATCATTTGGTAAAAAGTCATTTATCTTTGTTTGAAATTGAAAGTGTCAGTAAGAATTTAGGCATGATGGAAGAAATTCCTCCTTTGAACCCAAACCCTAATGTTGTCCATGAAAATGTTGCGCAAGAAAAAACTTTACTTGAATATTTTTCGCCTATTTCATCGAATGGTTCATCATGCATCATTTTACCAATCATAAATGCAACCCATTTTGAACTTAAAACTTCAATCATTTAATTGTTGCCATCATTTTATGAGTAAGATAGAGAAGATTCTTACATGCATGTAAAAGAGTTTTTTGAAATTTTCTCAACTTTTCACTTCCAAAATTCTTTAGATGAGTCCGTCAAACTTAGGCTATTTCTTTTTTCATTAAAAGATAAGTCTAAAACTTGGTTAAATTCCATTCCCACTTGAACTATAACTACTTGGGATCAACTTTTCAATAAGTTTTTGTCCAAAATTTTTCCTATGTCTAAAATTAATAGTTTGAGGAGAGAAATCTTTGAATATTTCGAAAAAAAATAATGAGGAATTTTATGAATGTTGGGAAAGATTTAAAGATTTATTGTTAAAATGCCATCGTCATGGTTTTGAAAAATGGAGACTTGTAAAATATTTTTATGATGGTTTATCTTCTTCAAATCGTCAAATGATTCAATCCATGCATATTGGAAAGATTTTACAATTTAATGGGCAAGAGGCTTGGGATGCCCTTTAAAATTTATCTGTCAACTCTCAACAATGAAATTATCTAGATCCTAGGTCTAGATCAAACAATTCACCTAAGCAAGGGGGGGGGGGGGGGAGGGTTAGATATGAAGTCAAAGATGAAACTGACTTCAGAACATTTGTTGAAAAACTAGCAAGAAAAGTAAAAGCCTTAGCAATAAGCAATACTATGAATTCTCAAAAATCTAGAAATGATGTTTGTTCTTTATTTTCTAGTTATTTTCATAATTCCCAATCTTGTCCATCTTTCCATGAAGAATTTTCTAAAGAGGCCAAAGTTTTACATTCTTATGGAAAACTGAATGATAGCCCTTTCTCTTCAACTTACAACCCAAATTGGAGAAACCATCCAAATTTTTCAAGGGGATAAAACACCCCTCAAACAAACCAAGGGCACCAATACAACATGCAAAACAAAAATCATGCCCAAAAAAATTAGCCATATCCTCAACAAAGTAAAACTTCCTTAGAGGATACTTTATAGCAGCTCATGCAATCTACTCAACAGATCATACAAAATCCGTTTTAATCTATTTCCAAACTCGAGACACAAGTATGTCAACTTGCAACTGCTTTATCTAATAGAGAAAAATGAACATTTCCTAGTCAATCCATACCAAATCCAAAAAGTCAATATTAAATAGGTAATTATAGCCACAATGAAGAGGCCAAATTCATTTATACTCTTAGGTCTAGAAAGAAAACAGTTAAACTAGATTACCTACCTCAAATTGAAAAAGAAAAGGAGAAAGAAAAGAGTCAACCTAAAAATTCTAGTGTTAATGACTCGTCAAAAGAAGAAACACCAATGCCTCATTTCATCCGCAAAGCTCAATTTCCACAAAGATTAATTCCAATCAAAAGAGGCAGCCAATATGGTGACATCTTAGAAGTTTCCAAACAAGTGAGTATCAACATCCCATTCCTGGATGCCATTAAAAAAATTCCTGCATACTCTAAATTCTTGAAATATATTTTCACTATTAAAATAAACACTAATGTTCCATAAAATGCATTTTTAACATAAGAGTCTTGTTAAATATAAAGACCTCGGGTGTCCCACAATTTCATGCATTATTGGTGATCATTTTATTAACAAGGCTTTACTTGATGTGGGTGCTAGTGTGAATTTATTGCCTTATTATGTTTATAAACAACTTGGTCTTGGTGAGCAAAATCCTACTTCTTTAGCTCTTCAATTGGCTGATCGTTCTGTGAATATTCCTAGAGGACTTATAAAAGATATTTTGATAAAAATTGATAAATTTTACTTTATAGTCGATTTCATTGTTCTTGATACTCAATTTTTTGAAAATGTGCATGCTCAAATTCTTATTATTTTAGGTAGACCATTATCAGCTACATCTAATGCAATCATTAATTGTTGTGATGGTGTTTTGAAATATCTTTTAGAAATATGACTGTTGAATTGAATGTATTTGTTGACGCGGTTTTTTGCCAATAGTGGATTAAGAAATCCGACAATAGAGATATTATTCTTTTTGCTAAACAATGATTCAACAAATGAAAAATATCACAAACACTCACACATTAACGTGGTTCAGTGGTTAAAATCCACCTAGACCACGAGACAATCTTATTGATCTATTTAGGACACTGGAAGAAATTGTTGATGACAATTTCAACAGAGTTTCATTATATAGAGCGTCGGTCCTTTTTTTCTGTCTATTCCCTTGGTATTTAGAGTGGATTCTCCTGGACAAATTTGGGTAACTGCGTACATATATATGGAAAATAATAAATTTGGGTAACTTCCCATTTGTATAAGGATATTATTGCTTATAAAATTTACATCTGTTATCTTGGGTAATAAATGTGTAATAAAATCTTGGCCTTTATGAGGTGTATAAAGAATCTCCGAGTCTTTTGTGATCCTTCATTGTGCGCCATGACCAGGCTTTTCCGAGCTGAACACTTTCTTCGAGCTGGATGTCGAAGAATGAATCTAACCTGAAATGGGCCAAGTTCAGAGTTTCTAGAAGGTGATCTGGTCATCACACATGTCGAACTAAATTTTCGACGCAAGAGGCATTCTGGAGATATTCTGGTTGTCGTAAGTTGTCAAGTTTGACTCGAGCTGCTAACTCCAGAGTTAGCTAGATATTCTATATGTATGCTTCCTTCATGCGCTTGTCTGCCAGCTATACCCCGTGTTGAGTAATTCAGTTTGTATTTATTTTGGGGTTCAACATTTGTAGCCCAAGCTCCTACTCGTGCATGACGTCACTTTTGACATACACAGTAGGGGATTTCAGCCTTCTGTTATGTGAAATTGTGCCTACCCACTCATTTGAATGTGAGACACGTGTCGGTCTATAATCGACGTCTATTCGGGTTTTGAGTACTATGACAGCTATCTTGAAAACTTTTTGCCGCTGCATGGTTTATTTAACCTAGGCTCTTGGATCTCGAACTTATCTAATCGTGTGGCATAGATCGGTTCCTGAAGTTTACCTATAAATAAGAGAACTAGACCTGAACCTTACCACCTTTACATTAAAAAAATTTCTTTTTCTTCTCAAAATACCTTCAGAGCCTTCTGCATTCTACCATTTTACAGGTGCTTTCAGGCTATTTCCTGTGCTGTCATCACTTCCTCGACCGAAAACCAATCTGTAAGTATCCCGAAAACCAGGCTATTTCATGTTCGGTTTAAATTTCATATTCTTATTTTTCAATAAGTTTTACAAAATTTTCCATTATATTTTCTTACTTTGGTTATGTTTGAGTTTAGCATGGGTTTCTGTTAGGCTAAAAACAATAGCACTAGGTCTAATTAGAAATAATGTACAAAAAGAAACGAGTGATTTTTCGGGTTTCAAAGAGGATTGTTTGAGTGTATGCATAAAAATTTGAGGGTTTTTAGGTTCAGTTCTGGGTAGCTTAAGGGTTATGGTTTCTCAAGTGGTATTGTATTAAATTGCTTTCCCAAAAGGTATTGAGTTTGACACGCGGATCCCGAAGTATCAGGGGTTTCCCGAGTTTACCGCGCGTGCTCACTGATTGCGTGTGTGCAGACGTGTTGTTGCTAGGGGAAATATAAACTCCTATATATCTTAGGTTGAATAGATCGAGTTCAAAACCTTGGGTTACCATACCTTTATCACCATAGCAAGTTTTCATCTTAGGTAGCCTCTAACAGGCTATTTTGTCTCCAAGCGAGAAAAGTCATGGCCCACCAGAAGAAGTCAGTGGCGAGCTCTTCTTCTCAAAGTGTGAGTAAGGGTAAGAAGATTGCATCTGAGACCCCTATTCCCCACTTCAACCTAATAGTGGATAGGGAGATCGTAGTTGACCCCAACTCCTTCTTTGTAGTCGATCACATCGAATCCTGGATAAAGACTCAGGGCAAGGTGAATAAAATTTTGCTGAGCCACGGGATCAAGTTGGGGTCCGAGGGTCTTGTTGCCCGCCTTTTGTTGGAAGGAGAGTGGAGGTGCACTTCACTTCAGGACGACTTCGGGTCCTGGAGTGACGAGCATCTGAAGCTAGGTGCCTTTCTCCCCTTGGATCAATATTTCATAGATTTTTTGAATTACGTGGAGCTGACACCATTCTAGCTCCCCCCAAATTTGTACCGACTTTTGGCAGGGCTAAAATATATGTTTTTGAAGCAATAGTGAGAGGTTCCCACCTCTGCCGACATCATGTACTTCTTTTGCCTCAAAGCCAATCCATAATCAAAGGGATGAGGTGATGGCTTCTTCTACCTCAGCAGATTCCCCATTACCACCTTCATCATTGATCTCACCAGCCACCGAATGACTATAATGATCAATTCTTCATTTCAAATGGGTTCAAGAACTGCACCCATCGATATTTCAAACATCATCGTAAGTTTCTCAACTCCTTGAACTTTGTACTTGAATTCCTTTTCAACCAAGTTTAAACATATTCTGATTGAGTTGTTACTTTGTGCAGCTATATATAAGAGGATGGGAAAGTTAGAGACCCGCAGAGGTCAATACGAGACCCTGACTCGTATTCTTGCCAAGGAGAAAGAGTTCTAGATCATGGATAATGATGCTGCCATGGTGGCTTGCAAGCTGATCCAGAAAGATCAAACACTGGCCATCAGAGCTCGAGGTCCTCCCCAGGAACTCATCCATGCTATTGAAGAGGTTGATGAAGAGGAGGAGGTCGCGCAACTGGTGCGCAAAAGAAAAGCCTCTGAATATGGACAACATCCTGACTAAGGTCGAGCTGCTTTCATCTTGTAATGCAACAAAGTTTATGGATATTTTTTTCTTCATATATGTCTTTCATCTTTAATATCTTGTATTTTGGATTGTTAGATAATATTACACTTTTTTCGTCATTGTGCAAAACATAATATTCTTTTATTAAGATGTGTCATTAAATTGTACACATCCTATGCATAGAAGAGAAATATTATGTTTTGCCTTATAAATAATGTTATTTGATTTTTTTTTATTGTTTCATTAGGTTGATTCACATTAAATACTTTGAAATTTTATTTTTGAAAAGTGAAGAAAAATCGTATCTTTTTTAGAAATAATTTGTGCTTAAATTATAAATCTTATGGGTTAAATAGAGAGGATCCTTACATGCATGTAAATGAGTTTTTAGAAATTTGCTCAACTTTTCGCTTTCAAAATTCTTCAGATGAGTCTGTCGAACTTAGGCTATTTCTTTTTTCATTAAAAGATAAGTCTAAAGCTTGGTTAAATTCCATTCCCACTTGAACTATAACTACTTGGGATCAACTTTTCAATAAGTTTTTGTCCAAAATTTTTCCTATGTCTAAAACTAATAGTTTGAGGAGAGAAATCTCTGAGTATTTTGAAAAAAATAATGAGGGATTTTATGAATGTTGGGAAAGATTTAAAGATTTATTGTTAAAATTCCCTCATCATGTTTTTGAAAAATGGAGACTTGTCAAATATTTTTATGATGGTTTATCTCATTCAAATCGTCTAATGATTCAATCCATGCATACTGGAAAGTTTTTACAATTTAATGGGCAAGAGGCTTGGGATGCCCTTGAAAATTTATTTGTCAACTCTCAACAGTTGATTTATGTAGATCCTAGGTCTAGATCAAACTATTCTCCTAGGGGGGGGGGGGGGGGGGTTAGTGTGGTGAACCAATTTTTTTTTTAGTTATTAAAATTTTTGTGTTTTATTTTATTTAATTGTTAAGTGTTGTGAATTATTTTATTTAAATGTTTGTTTAGTTTAAAATAATTCTTAGAATTGTTTGGTAGAATTTTTGTGAAATTATTTGTCAAATGATATTTATTTATTTTATTTTAAAATGTGATTATTTGAGTTTTGATTGAATGCACTAAGGTGCATGGTAGGTAGTGATGCACCCTAGCGATTTAGTGTGTGCAAGTGCATGGTAGCATGGTGCACATGTGTAGAATTTTCTACACACTTTGAAGTTGCCTTTTATTGGATTTATTGGAATTATTAGAAAAAAAATAAAAGGAAGAGGAAACAAGGCTTGGACGTGTATGTGTAGTGGGAAAGGAAATGAGTTTTATTCCATTTATTTTCTTAATCAAATATATTAAAATTAGAAGTCAATGGCTATTTTGGGAAAGGAGGTGATCATCTTTTATCTTTTACCAATTATGATAAAAAAAATAAATGAAAATGAAAATAAAAATAAATAGAAAATAGGAAACTTACCATTTTGTGCTTTGGGTTATTTTGGGTCACTTTAGAATAAAAAGGGAAGAGTGAAATAGAGAGCATTATGCTCATGTTGGCTGCCGTGTACTAGAGAGAGGAAGAGAGAGAGAGAGAGAGAGAGAGAGAGAGAGAGAGAGAGAGAGAGAGAGAGAGAGAGAGAGTGGCGTGATAGAGAGAGAAGGAGAAGAAGAAAGAAAAGAAGGAGGAGAAGTAGAAGAGAATGAAGGATTCAATACTAGGGTATGTATCTTTTGTATTTGTGGTTTTTCAATCCTCTCTTCTTTTTCTTTCTTGAGTTTTTATAAGTTATGGATTGTGGTTTGTTGGTTTTCTTCTTTTCTCATGGTGGATTTCAAAAAACCGAGGGCTTGAACAAGTGGTGGCTATAATTTTTGGGTTGGTCACTTTTGTGTTCTTGATTTTTACAGTCAATTGAGGTAATGAGATTTCTAACCTGTTTGTTGTTATGATTTTGGGTTGTATTGGTTGATTGATATTTTAGCTTTGATACATGAATTGTTTGCCTAGGTGTGTAGCTCTATGATTTCATGTGGCTTGGTGTTAGGCATCATATTATTATTGGTCATGGGAAGATTGTGTTATGGTTAAACTATGAAAAAGTTTTGTTTCTATTTGTATAAGATGAGATTGGGTGAAAGATAAGGGTTATAAGTTTTACTATTTTATGTGTATTGGTTTTGATTATGGGTATGTTTAGGTTTATGGTTGTTTGTGATTTTGAATATGGATTTATATTGGCTATGAAACTATGTTGATCTCTTGTTATATGAATTGTTTGATCTTAGGATCTTGAGTATGATGATATTGATGTTATGATATCTATGTGAAAGCATGCAAGGGTTTGGTTTTGATCCACTAAATATGGTGATATTGGTATTTTATGTTTATGAGAATGAGGGTTTTGACCTTTAGGGCATTGGTGCATGATTGTGATGTTTTTATTTTTGTGTCATTTATACATGTTAGGAACACGCTAGGTTAATTTGAATAAAAGAAAGGATTGTCTTGATTTTTTTTATATATAAGTTGATATGTTAGTGATTTCATGAAGATTATGGATTGAGTTTTGAGAAACATCAATTAAATATGAATTTCATGATGAATTATGCTTGCTGATTTTGTGAATAAATGGTGAATAAGTTTGGTGAAATAATGATATGCATGCATAGGAAATTTCTCCAATGATATGTTGTATTTGTGAAAGTAAAATGGTATTTTAATTCACACTTAAAATGATATTTTTGCACAATCTATTACCTACATATTTTTTTCTTTATTTTTTAGAAAATGTTGAGTTTTAAACATAAAAATGGCGATTTTGAGAATAAAGATAGTTGCTGGAATTTTTGTAAAAAAAGTGAAGTTGTATTATTAATAAAAGAAATTTGGTGAGTACCTTGAAATAAATTAATACCCTAAACTATGGTAATATTAAAAGTGATATTTTTTTATATTAAATTAGTGTTTATTTTAATAGTTATGATTTTCTTTATTTTTTTGATCAAGAAGAATGTTGAATTTAGTTCACTTGTGAATTTTAAGTAAAATAAATTATGGATGAAAGTTTAGTTAAGTATTTATAAAAATAATAATTTGATTTTTTCACATATGAATTTATCCTATTTTGAATTTAATTTTTAAAAATGACCCAAGTAAAAATGTATTTTTTCACATCTAAAAATTATATTTTTCTCACATTAAATTTGTAAATTTTTTAATTGGATTATAATGTTATTTTCTAAATAAACAAGTTAAATTATGAGTATTTTACATAATTTTTAGTTTTGGTTATTATAAGGAATTTAAAAGTAAGTAATGGAGTTATTATATTTTAAATGATTAAATAAAATTATTTTATGAAATAAAATAATGTCTTGAGAGATTTAATCAACCTAGTAATTTAAGAAGATAAATAATGGTAAACAAGGCATGTTACAAGTTTATTATTTTGAAAACGATAGAAGTAAGACGCGTAGAATTATCGTTTTAAACGCCACATTTACGCAACGTTCCCACATATGCATGTCGCATGCAAATTCACTTTTACGTTAAAAAATATGTCTATTATGCAATCATGTAGTTTTTATAGCAAGATCATGCATGCAATATAGGTAGAATGCGCATTATTCTTTTATGACCTTATGTGTAAATATGCCTTGTTTAGATGTTGTGAGTAACTCTCACCATGTGTGCATGGCCCATGCACACATGAGTTATATGAGTGGGAAAAATAGAGATTATGTGAAGCTAAGGAATGTTATTTTTATTATGATATAGGCTCATTGAGAAGTTGTCGTTTTACTTAGCTTGGACCTGAGGTAAGGAAGTTAGATAGACTTTTATTTATTTATGCTGTGAATGGTAAGATTGTTTGTATGAATGGAAGTGTTATGATGCTTTGCGCTATGAATTATGAAATGCTTTAATATGATGATATGTTTGGATTGTATGACTGTTGTATGTTATGAATGGATGTTAGCGTGATGAACACGACACATCAAAAGGGGTTACTAAGGATATGAAGATGTAACCCGAGTTACTAAGGATATGAAGACGTAACTCCAAGGGCGGACGTGCCGAGGTTATTCAAGGACCAGAGATCCTGTTTACCTCAAAGGGTGACATGGAAAAGTTAGCAGGCCATGTTCACAAGGAAATGATTATGATGATGTTATGATGTTTATGTTATGATGATGATGTTAATGTTGACGTGATTATGTTTATGTTTATGATATTGACACCATTATGAAAATGATGCTATGATATATATAAAGGTGGATGAATGTGTATGTGATTTGTTGTTTCTTACTTGTGTGTTGCATGTACTTCCTTACAGGGCTTTTAGCTCACCCCCTTACTTTCCCTTCTAGGTAGCAAATAGGTTTATCTATGGCAAGCGTGGTGATGTGGGGAGTTCTGTCGTTCTGGTGTGTATGGCGTGGGGACATCCTATGGACGAGAAATGATCAATTTAAAATGCCATTTTCTTTTAATAATGTTATGTTTAATGGGACATTTTAAACTTATCAGTGAGACTTGAACTTTTGGTTGTTTTAGAACTTTGCATGAAAATTGATATTTTCTTTTTAAACTATTGGGCCCAACTTGCATGTTTTAAGCAAGACCCCACTGAAATCTTTATAACAAGTGGCTTTCTCTTATAAACCAATGAATATGTGAATGTTTTACAAAGCACTAGACTAGGGCGTTTTACAGTTAGATATGAAGTAAAAGATGAAACTGACTTAAGAACTTCTGTTGAAAAACTAGCAGGAAAATTAAAAACCTTAGCAATAAGCAATACTATGAATTCTTAAAGATCTAGAAATGATGTTTGTTCTTTATGTTCTAATTTTTGTCAAAATTCTCAATCTTGTCCATCTTTCAATGAAATATTTTATGAAGAGGCAAATGCTTTACATTCTTATGGAAAACCAAATGATAACACTTTCTGTTCAACTTACAACCCAAATTGGAGAAACCATCCAAATTTTTCATGGAGACAAATATTAGGAAACTTATACCGGATATTTATTTATTTTCATGTAGATCTAATATTAAACAAATTAATATGAGACAACCTAGAACATGTTTCTAAAATTGAATTCAAAGAGAAATAATGATAAGAACACTTACATTATACGCAGTGGAATGAATGAGTCATTCCTTCAGTTTCTATAACCATTGTATCCTTTCTATCGTAGAGTATTACTAAGAAACTGAATTGTTCTTCAATTTTCTTCACAGCCTTCCAAAGTGTCCTTGGAATCACCTAGACTAGGGTGGAAAATTCTCAAAACATGAGATATATACAGAGAGAAGAAGAATAGAAGAGAAAAATTGAGGCTTAGAAAATGACTTATGTAGTAGAGAGAATCTAAAACCTAATAGATCTTCTAATCTTCTTAGAAACTTTGTGATTCAACTTATGTTTTCAACTCTCTCTTAGCATTCCTTTTATAGAATCAATTAGGTCATTTAATTTAATTTAATTAAAAAATCAAATAAAATAGTAGATAATATCGGCCCTAGATCGAAATTATCATGGGCTTTAGGCTCGTGAAATTTCCCATTTTGTTATAAGCACGTTGGACTTAAAATCAAGGCCCGTATTATTTTTTATTGATTTAATTAATTAAATCTTTTATCAAATTAATTATTTATAATTTGAATCTTGATTTAAACTTATTTATTAATTTAGATACTAATTTATCTTAATTAATAAATTTGTCATAATTTCTCTTTTCTTCTCTAAAGTACATAACTCTGTGAAACAATCCAAAATTGACCTAGTCAACTTTGATAATTCTAATTGATAATTACATCAATTAATTGAGAATATCTAGATGATTTTGTCCAAGGTAGTGGGGACCATGGACCTATGAAATCAAGCTCCAATAAGTTATCATAAATCTAACAAATAAATTTACTAAGTTATTAATTCATCGTGACTCCACTAAAGACTCGGAATTGTACTCTTGAATTCATAGAACACTCTATAAGCAATATAGATATGCTATTAATTTTCCATTGTTACAACCATAATTGTCACTCAATTCTCTATAGACGGTTGACAATGAGATGGGACTAAAATATCGTTTTATCCCTCTTTGTATTTTATCCTTAAAACACTTAGTTCCCTGTAAATGATATTTCAGTAAACTAATATTAATTACTGAAATGAGATCTCTATCATTTACCACATTGAACTAAACTAAAAGGAAACCATCGTTTTACATCTTCGTCAGAACAAATTGTTCTAATTGCAACATGGAAACTGAAATTAAATTTCTACTAAAATCCGGAATAAAAAAAACATCATTTAAAATTAAAATTTATTTCCAAACTTCAGACGAGCTGTCCCTCTAGCTTGGACTGCAACGAACGCTCCGTTCCCAACTCTAAGCTTTAAGCCGCCTTTGTCCATTTCCTCCCACCATTCAAGAAGCTATAAAGAGTTACAAACATGGTTAGTAGATCCAGAATCAACAATCCAAATGAATTTATCATTCTCTAAAACACATGTTTCTAAGACATATGAACTATAATCATTACCTTTGTTTTTTGCTGCTGGAAACTTGGGGCAATCCTGTTTCCAATGCCCCTTCTCTTTGCAGTGAAAACACTTACATTTACCTTTCTTATTTTTCTTGTTCTTCCCCTTAGGCGTTTGTGCATTTGGTTGTGCACTCGTCTTTGCAGCCTTTGCAGGCTTGGGGTTGTTGTTATGTCCATTTTTCCTCTTGTTTCCAGCTTTCGAAGATGAAGCTTGGTTAGCTTCAGCCTTAGCTGGATCAACAATAGTAGTAGTAGTTGTCTTCTTTTCTCCTCCCTTACTCAGTCCACCCATGATAGACTCATAAGTCTGCAGCTCGTTCATGAGCTGCGTCAGCCATAGTTGAGTTTATTCAAAACATTGTTGGTGGCGAATGGCAGGAAAGCTGGAGAGAGACTGTTGAGGATTAAGAATACTTGAGTTTCCTCATCTATTGTTGCTCCATGCAGTTCAGCTTCCTGAAAGTAGTTTGTCATTTTTGATCAGATGATCGCGAACATGTTGAGAAGGTGCCATCTGAGCATTGGCATATTTCTTGTGGCCTCAAAACGAGTATGCGCTGCGTTGACTTGGCACCAAACATGTCTTGGAGCTGATCCATGATTTCCTAGGCCATCTCGACATTCTCCATCTTTGTCTTGAGAGTATCGACCATACTAGTCAACATGTAGTATCACACCTTGTTGTTAGTCGCCTGCCAACGCTCATACTTATCCCTCACAGACTTCGTAGTTCCTTTAGTTGGAACTTCCAGGGATTCCTCAGTCATGGCGAACTTGGAGTTGGCACCACTCAACACAATGTTGATGTTTTGCTTCCATTTAAGGAAGTTTTCTCCAGTGAGTTTCTCCATCGAAAGTTGAGAAAGGATGGGAGTAGACACAACCATAATGATACTACAAATTATCAATAAAATAGAAGTCAATCATTTTTTCTCAATAAAACTTCTATTAACTCTAATTTCAAGAAATGGTACAACATATACCAAAATATGTAAGATATGAAATAAAAATTACCACAAAAAATTATATCTCTATCTCTTTAGGTTTTTAAATAATCTATGATATCATTGTCCCGATTGGCGAGAGTCAAAAATACCACTAGTCAAATAAAGTTGTAAACATACTTAATAATAGACACCATTATTAACAACCTATTATTCAATCAAAATAAGAAAACAAAATCTCTTATTTTATGATCTAGACCAACGGTTTCAATAATCAATAGATTTAGTCATAGTAGTCATCGTAGGGGTGAGTCTAGTAGAATTTGACCTATAATGATCTATCTTTTGAAATCTAACCTTGTCAAAATAACTAATGAACACCTTCCGTAGAGGGATGAATCAAAGTGTCTCGAGGCCTCATTAAGCTATTGACCTTGTAAAACCAACGGTGGAGATCGAATATTATTCTTATAAAATAAGCTCATTATAAAATAGTATTTTTATTATTAATTTTCGAAAATTAATGACTATGGTTATCCAAAAAATTGAAAACATAAAATTTTTAAAACCAAAGTCTTATAATTTCCTATTAATTCTAAAGTGTCACATTGAAACAAATTCAATTAATTTAGAATTAATTTGTTGCTAATCAATATTTAGGGTTAACTAATACAATGAACCTATACAATAAAGTCCAACTCAGGTAAATGGGTCTTAACAATTGAGTTTGTATGGAGGAGGGCTGGGTCCAGTATGTCGTTCCCACTACTAAAGCCCCCCTACTTTCATACAAGGTCCAAATGATAGGAATTTAAACCTTCGTTTTATTAATTTTTATTAATTGATTAGATCCACTATAGTCATGTAAAGCAAATGGGTCTTCACAAGTGGAATCACCCACAAGAGATAAATTTCAACTTTACATTTTCTAATGGGTCCAAATAAAACCTATCATTTTATGAATATTTTATTTGGCAAAATCCATATATCTAGCAAAATATGAGCCACTATATGCATCTAAGCCCAATTGCAAAAATATCACATATAGTGCAAACCGATATGCTATAATTGGATGGGTATATGAACAAGTCTATGAATTTATGCAAAAATAACACAATTTATTTTATTTGCAAAAATACCACAATTAATTATCTAGAATTTATCAAAAAATTCGAATTAATTAAATTTTTACAAAAATAAGCCAATTTAAATGAAATTTATCAACAATTAACAAAAGTTAATTTAAATTTCATTTTTCAACAATCAACTTGGTTTATGTTAATCTGAAAAATATTAATTTAATTTAAATAGAATTTATCAACAATTAACCAAAGTTAATTTAAATATAATTTATTAAAAACTATTTTATTAATTTGTTTGAAAAACATGATGTTTTTAAAAATCTAATCAATTATAAATTTTTAAAACAAATATCATCTGCTATTTTTGAAAAAAATATCATAAACAGTTAAACAAATTCAAATATCTATAAAAATATGTAGTTAACATATTTTCAAATTTCAAATAATTTAAATATTAAAATCTATAGAATAATTAGATATTATTATTTTCAAATATCATATTTTAAAAAAATATCTTAAATATATGATAACTTAATTCTAATATTTTAATATATTAAAATATTTAAAATTAATTAGTTAACCTATTTTTAAATTTGAATTTGAATCTTTGTTGAAAATATCTATTTTTAAAAGATCAAACGACAAAAATATCATATTTCAAAAATGATATTTTTAAATAATATAAAATATCTGATATTTTTGTATTAACCTATTAAAAATACATTCAAAAATCAAATTTTAAGAAAAAAATTAACGCAGGCCGCGACCACAGGACGATTCTGGCGATTTTTCGTGCACTGGCCGCTGCCAGAGGTTTATGGTGGCCGCGACCACTAGCTGCTGTTACCCAGGTCGCGACCACTGCCCGATAATTTTTATTTTATTTTTTATAAAATTTGTGCAAATTTTCAAGCCAAAAATATTTTCTAAATAATTTTTACCATGATTTACATCAAATAAAGCATTTATATAAAATAATTTGCAAAGAAAACATAATAAAATAACCCAAATATGCTAATAATCACATAAAATTCAATATGCTTCATAAAAACATGAAATCCACTCAATTACTCAACACATCAAATAATTCAATTTTATCATGTTCATGCATGAAAATAAAGATTACCAGAGGCTCTAAGGCTAGTTAGTAGGAAACTTATACCAGATCTTTACTTATTTTCATGCAGATCTAATATTAAACAAGATAATATGAGACAACCTAGAAAATATTTCTGAAATTGAATTCAAAGAGAAATAATGATAAGAATACTTACATTATACGCAGTGGAATGAATGAGTCCTTCCTTTAGTTTCTCTAACCCTTGTATCCTTTCTGTCGCAGAGTATTGCCAAGAAACTAAACTATTCTTCAATTTTCTTCACGACCTTCCAAAGTATCATTGGAATCACCTAGATTAGGGTGGACAATTTTCAACACAGGAAATAGGTACAGAGAGAAGAAGAATAGAAGAAAAAAATTGAGGCTTAGAAAAAGACTTATACAGTAGAGAGAATCTAAAACCTAACAGGTCTTCTGATCTTCTCAGAAACTTGTGATTCAACTCATGTTTTCAACTCTCTCTTAGCATTCCTTTTATAGAATAATTATGTAATTTAATTTAATTAAAAAATCAATAAAATAGTAGATAATATTAGTCCTAGGTCGAAATTATCATGGGCTTTAGGTCTGTGAAATTTCCTATTTTGTTATAAGCCCGTTGGACTTAAAATCAAGGCATGTATTATTTTTTATTGATTTAATTAATTAAATAATTATTTAAATCCTTTATCAAATTATTTATTTATAATTTGAACCTTGATTTAAACTTATTTATTAATCTAGATACCAATTTATCTTAATTAATAAATATGTCCTAATTTCTCTTTTCTTCTCTAAATTACATAATTCTGTGAAACTATCCAAAATTGACCTGGTCAATTTTGATAATTCTAATATATAATTAAATCAATTAATTGAGACTATCTAGATGATTTTATCCAAGGTACAATGGGGACCATAGGATCAAGCTCCAATAAGTTATCATAAGTTTAACAAATAAATTTACTAGCTTATTAATTCCTCGTGACTCCACTAAAGACTCATAATTGCACTCTTGAATTCATGGAGCACTCTATAATCAATATAGATACGTTATTAATTATCTATTGTTACAACCATAATTGTCACTCAATCATCTATATACGATTTACAATGAGAAGGGACTAAAATACCGTTTTATTCCTCATTGTATTTTATCCTTAAAACACTGAATTCCTTGTAAATGATATTTCTATAAACTAATATTAATTATTGAAATGAGATCTCTATCATTTAGTACCTTGAACCAAACTAAAAGAAAACCATCATTTCACTTCTTCATCAGAAGTTATAGATGTTAATATCTATGATTAACACTCCCACTCAATTATACTACCGAGTTCCCAAGATGTAAGTATGGGCTAGCCTGTGGGGTAAGCTGGAAATGAATAAGTCAAAGAACTCAAATAATACAATCAGTTAGAATACTAACCACTCAGAATTAAGATTGAAATTACATCTGGTCAACTATATGATATGACTAGAATAGATAATAACGATATGTTTACTTATCCTATCTACTGTCAATATCGGTCCAGTCTGATGTAACAAATACATCCGATCTTATCTACTTTGCTAATGTTCTAGAAAGAACATAACACTGAGATGTGTAAGTAGATCATATCGTAGATTGGCAAGTCAGTGTAAATCCTGTGCACTGACTAATTTTATGACTAACTTATATTTGAACATATAGTCATATTGATAGTCCACTGTGATTACATCACTATAAATACGATTAGCTATATGCTCGGGATTTAATAGAAGTTTATATTAAAAAAATAATCATAAACATAAAATATTTGAGCAAAGTGATTGACAAAGTCAAAAAATGATTTCTATTATTTTATTGATAATAAATGAGATTACATAGAAATTGAGTTTTATTAGGGCATAAAACCCCAACAACAAAACCAACTTCAAACAAACCAAGGGAACATGCAAAACCAAAATCATGCCCAACAAAATCAGCCATATCCTCAACAAAGAAAAACTTCCTTAAAGGATACTTTAAATCAGTTCATGCAATCTACTCAACAGATCATACAAAATTAGTCTTAATCCATTACTAAACTCGAGACACAAGTAGGAGAACTTGCAACTGCTTTAGCTAATAGAGAAAAATGAACATTTCCTAGTCAGCTCATCCCAAATCCAAAAGGTCAATATGAAATAGGTAATTCTAGCCATAATGAAGAGGCCAAATTTGTTTCCACTCTTAAGTTTGGAAAGAACATAGTTAAGCTAGATTACCTACCTCAAATTGAAAAAGAAAGAAGAAAGAAAAGAGTCAACTTGAAAATTCTAGTGTTAATGACTTTTCAAACGAAGAAACACAAATCCCTCATTTCATCCCCAAAGCTCCATTTCCACAAAGATTAATTCCAATTGAAAGAGGTACCCAATATGGTGACATCTTAGAAGTTTTCAAACAAGTGAGTATCAACATCCCATTCGTAGATGCCATTAAACAAATTCCAGCATACTCTTAAATGTTTGAATGAACTTTACACTATTAAAATAAGCACTAATGTTCCAAAAAAGGCATTTTTAACTGAGCAAATTAGTTCCATAATTCATCATACATCTTGGGGCTTGCTAGCTAGGCATTCATATGACCATAATTCTACAGGGCTAGTTATCTAAACAAGTCATATAAATTTATCAGGCTTGTTATATAAACCAATCATATGCCCAAGGAATATACTATTGGGACTTGTTATCTAAACAAGTTATTTGTTATCTAAACAAAACATATACCCAAGAACTAAAACATATCATACATATACATATCATAGCATAAACATATAACATAACATAACATAACATATAAGCACATAAAATCTATCCTATTTTCCTTACCAACATCGGGATATGATAACAAGGACGAGATTTGGAACACTCCTAAAATAAACAATAGAAATGGTGAGTATTTCTAAAGAATAAAGAATGAATGCAGAAACTAAACCATCAAGAACAAACTTACCAAGAAAGAACTTAAGTTTCAAGAACCTAATCAAGAACCAATAACGAAAGTTAGGATTTGAATAAAAGGAACTAAAGAAAACTAAAGAGTTTTAAAGAATTGGACTAAAAGAATAAGAGTACCTTAGTTGACCTTATGGATTGGTCTAACTCCAACACTGAAATACACTAAACCTCACTTCCCAAGTATTTTATAAAGCTTAGGAATGGCAAAGCTTTTTCCCAACCCAAGTGTTTATCACTCTATGGTAGTACTAGCACCTTGGAGTCTGATCACAACTGAAGAGTGAGGAGAAGGGCTGGGTTCTAAGTCCTATTTATAGAGTTCTAGGAATAAAAATCTTCTTTTTGGCTTTGAATAAAAATAATGAATTTAATTGCAAATATTTTAATATTCTTCAGTCAAAGGCTTAGGACTCGGTTAAATCGCTCAGAGGTAGGTCTTAGGAGTCAAAGCTTGTTTTAAAAATAAAAAAAAATTAAAAAAAAAATAGAATCCTAACTTCTAACTTCCTAAATCTAGTAACTCTAAACTCACCTATAGTAAAATCAACATAACTGGAGCTGTAGGAATTCGATTTAGACCATATTTATAATGTTAGAAAGCTAATTCAATTATCTACAACTTTCTTGAAATACTATTGTTCGAAATTCATAATATAACTGAGTCAAAAATAGTCCGGAAGTTACAGTACCCTAAAGATACGAGAAAATCTATTTAATTATAACAACCTAATCCACAAATTTCTTAACTAACAATAAAATAACAAACTCTAATTCCCTAATAATCATGCTTATGAAAAGTGTCATATTCTTATTGGCTCTATCTAAACCTTAGGTTATAATAAATAATACACCTAGGACCAGCAATATTAATCAAACCTTATGTTATAATTAATATTCTTAAACTATAGGTTAAACTTATAAAATTTATAACTATTGCTATAAGTTTTCAACTAAGTCCCAACTTGAACCAAAATCCACGGAATCTAACATACTACAAACTAATACTAACTACTACTACTACTACTACTACTACTACTACTACTACTACTACTACTACTACTACTACTACTACAATCTAGCTAGTTAAGTAAATATTCTGGGACTCTGCAATTCTCCCCCACTAAAAAGAATTTCGTCCCCGAAATTTACTTATCAAACAATTCCGGATACCGGGTTAACATGTCTTCCTCCAACTCCCATGTTGCCTCCCGTTCAGAACTTTTACTCCATAGGACCTTGACTATCGGAAAACTCTTAGACCATAATTCTCTCATCATTCTATCTAGGATGCTAGCTGGTCATTCCTCGTAACTCAAGTCTTTCTGGAGTGCTATCTTATCATATTTGAGGACGTGAGATGGTTCTGACACATATCTACACAGCATCGAGATGTGGAACACATTGTGACTATCTGCTGGAGTTGGCGGTAGGGCTAATCTATATGCAACTGCTCCCACTTTGTCCAATATCTCAAAAGGACCTATAAACCTGGGACTAAGCTTGCCTTTCTTCCCGAACCGCTTCACACCTTTCATAGGAGATATCCTTAAGAAGACTTGATCTCCAACTTTGAATTCCACATCACGCTGCTTGGCATCCGCATAAATTTTCTAACGGCTTTGAGTAGCGAGCGTACACTTTCTAATCAGCGCTACTACATCCTGAGCTCCTCTAACAGCTTCAGGTCCAAGTAGTTGCCTTTCTCCTACCTCATCCTAATGCAACGACGATCAACCCTTCTTCCATAAAGTAGCTTGTAGGGTGCCATCCCGATTGTTGACTGGTAGCTATTGTTGTAGGAGAATTCTATCAGCGGCAAATACTTACTCCAAGATCTCGTATTAACACCGATCCTCTATCGAATACTATTGTCTTAGAGATTCTATGCAGTCGTACTATTTGTTGGACTTAAACGTCTGCGTATTGATCTGTTGTGTACGAAGTCTTAACAGACAGGAAATGAACTAACTTGGTTAATCTATCTATTACTATCCAAGTCGAATAATGCTGCTTACTTGTTCATGGAAAACTCGTCACAAAATCTATGGCTATATCATCCTATTTCCATTCTGGAATGCCAAGTGGTTGCAATAAGCCTGCAGGCTGCTGATGTTTTGCTTTCACTTGCTAGCATACTAAGCATTTAGACACATACTCCGCCATATCTTTCTTCATTCCTGGCCACCAATATAACACTTTAAGGTTGTGAGTCATCTTGGTCGACCCTGGGTGAACTAAGTATGGGGTATTGTGTACTTCTTCTATAGTCTTAATCTTAATCCCTTGATCATTTGGCACACATACCCGTTCCTTGTATCTTAATAACCCCTAACTAGATATTGGGAAATCTGTGGCCTTCCTTTCTCTAACTGCATCTATATGTGCTACTAATGTGTCATCATGTCCTTGCCTAATCCGTATATCTTCTAACAGGCTTGACTGGATGGACAAGTTAGTCAAGTTACCAATGACTAATTCTATTCCAGCATTGATCATCTCCTGCAGTAGCGGCTTTTCTATTCCAGCTAATGATGCTAGACTTTCGTAATTCTTTCTACTTAGCGCATCAACAACTATGTTTTGCCTTGAGGCGTAGGCTATAACCTTATCATTTTGCATCAGCACACAACCCAATCCTTGCTTCGACGCATCGCAATATACTACAAACTTATCATTGGGTGTTGGTACATAAAGTACTGGTGTTGAGCATATCCTTAAGCAACTAGAAACTATCTTCACACTTATCAGTCCAGTTGAACCTTTGATGTTTCCGGGTTAGGTTGGTAAACGAAGTGGCTATCTTAGAAAAGCCTTCTACGAACCTCCAATAATAACCTGCTAGTCGCAGAAAACTTCTTACCTTATACGCGTTCTTTGGTCTTGGTCAATCTTTACATCATCTACCTTTGATGGGTCTGCTGCAACTTCTTTCTTGGATACTATGTCCCCGAGGAACGTTACTTGCGAAATCCAAATTTTGCACTTTTTGAACTTGGCGTAAAGTTGATGCTCCTTTAGTCGTAACAAGATCAACCTTAAATGTTCCTCATGTTTGACTTCGTCCTTTGAGTACACCAAGATATCGTCGATGAACACTATGACAATTTGTCCAAATAATCCATAAAGACCCTATTCCTTAAATCCATAAACACGGCTGGAGCGTTGGTAAGACCAAAAGACATAACTAGAATCTCGTAATGTACATAACGAGTTCTAAAAGCCGTCTTGGGATCATCCTCCTCCCGTACTTTGAGCTGTGATACCCAGTCCGTAGATCAATCTTTAAAAACACGGTTGCCCCTCAGAGTTGATCAAACAAGTCGTCAAGTCGGGGTAGTGGGTACTTATTGTTAATTTTCATCTTATTCAGCTCGCGATAATCTATACACATATGCATACTTCCATCCTTCTTCTTCACAAATAGAACCGGTGCTCCCCATAGCGGATGGCTCGGTGCCCGATACTAGTTTGATTGTGAAGTCTATCTCCCGTGTCGGTGGCAATCCTCCTAATTCCCAGGAAATACCTCTGGGAATTCCTTTACAATGTGGAAGTCTCTAACTTTTAGTGGTGTTTCCTTTACCACATCCGTAACGTTGGCTAAGAATGCGTGACATCCTTTTTCTATCATCCTCTGAGCTTTGAGAGATGAAATAAGTGGCGTATGTAGTCCTAAAACTTTTCCCATATAGCATCGTTTCTGACCGTCAGGAGTCTCAAACATCACTTGCTTACGTCTGCTATCGATGGTTGCGCCATGCCTTGCTAGCCTGTCCATGCCTAATATCATGTCGAAGTCTTTGATTTCTAGCTCTATCAGGTCTCCTTCTAGTTCTACGTCCTCAATTTTGATTGGTACGCCTTGTACTATCCATAATGATAAGACTATTTTACCCAAAGGCAACTATGTCACAAACCTAGTTCTACAAGGTTTGTCTAATTTCTCTATCATTCCTAACGAGATATACAAGTATATTGCTCCCGAATCAAATAATACAGAAAATACATTATTGAGGATAGAAATCTAACCTGTAACCAATTTATTGCTAGCATCAGCTTCTCCTTGGGTTAAAGAAAATACCCTGGCAGGAACCATTGTATTGTCCATTTTCTCTTCTTGCTTGAGCTGGGGACACTGCCTCCTTCGGTGACCTTCCTGACCACAGTTGAAGCATCCCTTGATGTTTGCATGACATTCCCCAAGATGTTTCTTTTGGCACTTAGAGCATTGCGGGTATTCTACATAACTCGACTTATTGCCTCCATTGTTTGTCCATGCTCTTTTATCATCATTGGCTTGCTTATCATCTGGATGACTTCTCTTCTGACCATTACTATTACTATTGCTATGCTGATGACTGTTGTTGTGGTTGTTCCTACTGTTTACCGAGTTTTTCGGAAATGAATAACTAACAGAATAATAAAAAGATAAGGACTGTAGAAATACTGAAATGTAACTAAACAAACAGTGTTTTTACGTGGTTCAGGCGTTAACAAGCCCTAGTCCACGAGTCGATGTTATTATACTTGGAAAAGGTTACAGTAAGATGGCTGGTGCATAAGAACTTCACACACTCACAATGTTTCTCTCGGGTTCTCTTGAAGAAGATGAAGCTAGAGAGATTTTGGTAGAGTTTTTGCTATGTGATCTCTCGGTCCCCCTTCTTGTAAAAGGAAGGGGTCTTTATAGCTAGGGTTTCAGATTAGGGTTTTTCTCTACGTACATGAGTCTTAATTACACCAGCCATAAATAGGGGATACAATTACTGTAGTAGCATGGCTACCAGACTCTATGTGGGTATATTTACGTGAAAGTATGGGGAACACACAAAGTCAGCCGTCTTTTCCAAGTTGTCAGCGGAACAATAGGCGAAAAGGTACCCTTAGGCGTGCTGGGATGTGTGCGGCTTTGACCTGACGGGCGTGTCAGGCGGGATCCTGTGTCAGACGGATATCATTCCAAATATGCCTTCTCCCGGACTCGACCGTTCGGTTTTGTTCTGCGCGGGGCACGGAACTGTTTCCGCGGAGACCACTCGAAGAGCCTCTCCTGGAAGGGGCCTCCCCGAGGAGTATCCTTCGGGAGTCCGGGAGAGTCGACGAGTTTCCGTGTTGTGCTTGCTTGGAAGAGTAATCCGGATACTAGACAGGAGAGGCGAAGCCTTTCTGTCCATCCGCGAGCTCTGGTCACCCTCCGTGAAAGACATCGATAATTCTGCTTCCCCGAGGTCATCAATCTAAACGCTATCCGGAAATCTGGATAACATTTACCCCCCAAGGTCGCGGAGCTTTGAGAGATCCGGGAGCTTGTACAATCGGTTTCTTAGACTAGGCGAGGGGGCACCTTCTGTGTTCCCGGAAGGGTTCCTTTTTCCCGCCTGAGTATTAGTATGAAAGAGAAAAGGAATTTCTTCTGTTTGAGATCAAGTACTCAAGTGCGGCAAGGATCACGTGTCATTCTGGGAATGGTTCTGCGACCAAGACGTGTGCGTGAGGCGACTGGTTGAGGATGCGTGCGTCAGTCATCTGACTATTTGACGGTTTTTAATGGTACTCAGGGCCCGAGGTGGTGTAATGATGGGAAATAAATACTTTATTCCCATCCGAGGAGTCATAAATAGGATCGTCGCTTCCTCTCCAGCCGTTGGATCTGACGCACATGGAATGGGAAGATCGGGACCGTCCACTCGAGGAATTCGAAACGGCTACTTCCCTGCTATAAAAACGAGGGAAAGGACCTTTCTTCCTCTTTACGCTTTCAGATTCTCCATCTTTAGGATTTTCAGATTTCCAAACCTTCGAACTCTCAGGCTTCCCAGCTTACGTTCCTCCGAACTTGCCATTTCTTTTGGTAAGTATCTGGAAACTTTTCTTTTTGATTTGGCAGTGGGTTTATTCCCCGAAGTTCCTGGTTTGAATCGCCGTTCATCTTTGCAGCTTTTACTTCTCGCGATCGTGCTATGCAGTGATCCAGTTACTCCTTCAACCTCCACCTACCAGATTATCAGTAAGTATTTCTACTTTGCTCTTTCCTCCCAAACCTTAGGTTGTTGGTAGTTGTTAGAGTAGAGGTTTCTGCCATTATTGCTTATGTGCATGTGTGAATAGGGCTTTGGTAGGCATGTGATTGATTGTGAGTCGATAAGTAGCCTTTTCTGCGTGTTTTGGCGATTTGCGTTTGGAAAGTCGTCCCTTGTTTTGCTGTTTTAGGGCATAAGCATGAACGCCTTTAGGGTGTCTTTCTCTGGAAAAACACTTCTTTTGGCGGGCTTAGGCTCGGGGTTTGAGTCTGGTTCCTTGCTGTCCTTCGGGTGGCATGGTGCCAATCCCTCGGCAAGCTCGGTGGGAGCCTCTCCAAGCGGTTTTCGGGGAGGGTCTCCCCGACGCCTTTGATACCACTAGGGTATGACAAGGGTGCTGACTGCTTAGAGTGTTTTCTTCTTTCTTTTCTTTTGTCCAGTGACGAACATCTCGAAGGAACAACTCCTTGCTGCGGGGGAGGCTGAATCTGCCCAAGAGAAGGGCTCTCCTGTCGCTGGTGGAAAGGGGAAAGGAAAGGCGAAAGCGGTCGCGGCCAGCCCACCAACCTCCAATAGTTCCATCTGGGAGATGGACCAAAAACCGAACCTTTTCAGGAATTATGGCATGCTGGAGCTGTATTCCTCTGAGGCAGGCCTGAAGAACATCCCAGGTCTGATGTGGCACCGTCTGTCGGTGCTGGGCGAGTCAGCTAGCCAGAGCCACGAGGGCTTTGGTGCCTGGAGCTGGGCACACATAGTGTGCGGAGCGCACTTGCCCCTAAGGAGTTACTTCGCCAATTTCTGTGTGAAGGCGGGGATTGCCCCCTTCCAGTTAATTCCTCCCAGCTACAAGCTCTTAGCGGGGTGGTTCATCTTTTGCAAGTCCCGGAGACTGGAAGCTCCTACCCCGGAGGAGGTGCTGTACTTTTATGGGTTGAAGTCTCAGCCTATGAGGGGTCACTCAGACAAGGTGGGGTTTTACAGGCTAGAAAGGCACCCGGATGTGATGTGCCCCACTTGTCATACCACGAGGGTTCCAGACCTCCGGGAATACTGGTTCCTGACGACTGGCTTCCCGTTGAAGAGGGTGCCAGCCCTATCTTTGGACTTCAAAATCCCTGGTAAGTGTTCCTTCTTTTCCTTTTCAACTTTGTTTCTTTGCGTTTGAGTTGCCTTTTGGGAGGATCTCTAACGCTTGTATTTGATTTTTGCAGAAGTCGTTCCGCGGACACCTCGCTGCGCGGAGATGATAAGGAGGTCCAAGTTCTACGAAGGGCTTTCTGAGGAAGAGTTGAGAGTGGAGGGACTTGTGACCTCCGAATCGTTGAGGGAGTATGGGTTACTCGCCTCCTTCCAAAATATCGAGCCAGTAAGTGGTAGGGGGCAGACTCAGGTGTCGGCTGACATCCGGGAGCAGATTGCCCTGGAGCTGTCTAAGGTGATCACCCAAGCCGCTCGGGACGAAAATACTCTATCTCCTAGTTGGGCGGAGAGGTTCCCCGACCCCCAGCCGGAGGGAGAGGAGATCGAGGCTCGCCACGCCGCGGCTTACCCTAACGAAGGGGCTCCGGGGGCTAGTTCCTCCGGGAGAGGTAAGACTAGTTTTCGATTGATCCACACCCCCAGCCTGTCTGAGGTTTCCCAGACCTCTCAGATGGGGTTTGATCCCCGTTTCCTTAGGCTAGATCCGCGTAGGATACCTTTCGACAGGTACTGTGATAGGGTAGATGAGCTCCTCTGGTGTCTGAGTGATGGTAGTCTGCCAGAAGGTGTCATCATGGTTGACCCTTCCTCTCTCAGCATGTTCTTCCCGGACTTCAAGGAGTACGGGAGCTTCCTGGAGCAGGAAGCGATGTTTTGTTTTGCTCGGGGAAGGCCATCCACGTTTCTCGTGCATGGTCGTCCCTTTCAAACTTTTCTTTTTCTTGTTTCTTGTTCCCTGCTGGCGGGTTTGCTTGTACTTTTATGTTGCTAATTGACTGTCTTCCGCTTATCTTCTTTCTCATTTCTTGTTGGTTCGTTAACCTTGCTTTGTACGTTTCTTGCAGAGTATCCCGAAGCCAAGATGTTGGGGAGGGTTACTTTGCTTATTAAGAAGGCTGCCACCAGCCAAGACCCGCCCACGGGGAAAGGACGGAAGACCAAGGCTGGTAGGGGAGGTAAGGCTACCTCCCCCAAGAAGACAAGTGGCGAGGCGCAAGCATCTCCGAGGGTAGAGAAGTCCCCTGCTGAAGGGCCTTCCGAGACTATGATGGTCTCGAGTAGCAGTAGCGACGGGGAAGGGCTTGTGTTCCCCGTGAGGACAACTGGGGTGAGCAAGCGTCCCGGAGAAGATGCTGAGGGTGCTAAGAACAAACGCCTTAGACACTCTTCTCCCGGTCGAAGGCAACAACAACAGCAACGACAGCAATCACAACTACAACAACAGCAGCAACAGGAACAAGAGAGACAATCACCAACGCCGCAGCAGCAGCAACAGCAACATCCAAACCAGCAGCAGCAACAAGGGCAATTACTTCTGCTACCGCAGCAGCAAAAGCAACAGACCGGGGCCTTAATACCCCAGCTGCCTCCTCCTCCAGCCCAAAGGGGGTCCACCCTTCCGGGGTCTCCGTCTTCTCAGACAACCAATCTTCCCCTGCCTGGCCTGAAGTTCCACTTTCCGCGGAAGCCAACCAGTTTTCCCGCTGCCCTCCTGGAGGGTGTAAGACGGGCCGATAGTTTTTTGAAGAGGCAGCTAGAGGCGGAGAAGGCCGTTACTCAGGGAAGGGCAGATAACTTGTCTGCCGTGAAGAGGGCTGAGCTGGCCGAGGGGGTGAGATCTCCTCACCCGGCCGGAGCGGTTCTGGATGGTCCAGCCTTGGAGAAGAAGCTGGTGCCTAGGCTCGGACGTGCATTGGCGCCGTTCGGAGCTGAGATGATGGAGGACATGGCCCTGAGCTTATGCGAGCTCAATTCTGAGAAATGGGCCATCAGCAGCAGCAAGGATCCGCTGTTGCTGACACACGCTGTGAAGCAGCAACTGTCCGGGGTAAGCCGTCAGTTGTTATATATTTTTTTTTTTTGGGACCACCTGTCTCTTGGTCCTGCTTTAGCTCATTCTGTTGTCTTTCCTTGCAGGCCTCTATGATCGCGGAACGCTCGTTCCGGGAGGTTGGTGCAGCTCTGGTTCAGCTGGAGGAGAGCCAACTGGCTCGCCAGGCCTTGGAAGCGGAGAAACAGAAACTGACCCAACAGGCCTTGGGGGCTTCGGAAAAGATTGATCAGGCCCGGCGCACGGCTGAAGAAGAGGCGGAGAAGAAATATCTTGCCAAATATCAAGAGTACCGGGCCAAGGCAGAGAATGAGTTTAGACAGCGGTCGGATGGGATTAAGACCGAAAACTCCAAGCTCCGGGAAGAGCTGTCCCAAGCCAAGGTGGAGAAAGATACCCTGGAAGCCCGCTTGCAATCAAAGAACGATCTCCTCCTTAAGCGGCAAGAGGAATATTCCACTCTTCAGAGTAAGCTGCACGACGAGGAGCAACTCCATAAGAGGAGCAGGGATCTCGTGTCTATGCTTCAGTTGGGGCTCGCCGAGAAGGATAAAGAGATCGGGGCTTTGCAATTCACTGCCAGGGGGCATGTGACCGAGAAGCAATCCGTGCTGAACCAAAATAGGGAGCAGCGCAAGGCGATTGATTCTCTTAAGGGGGAGCGAGATGCCTCCAAGGCCGAAATGGAAAAGTTGAGGGCCCAACTAACTGCCGCGGAAGCACAGCTGGCAACCTCCGAGGCGGAGCGGTTGAAGGAGAAGGAGGATGCTGAGGTGATACTGAACAGGACTATTAATATATCGCATGTGGTCCTCATGCATCAACTCTGGAAAGTGAACCCGGAGGTGTTAGGCTATCTGGGAGATGATGCCGAAGCCATGAGGGAGAAGCTACTCGTGTGGGATCAGGGCCCAGAGGCGTACGTCCAAACTTATAACATTGACGAACGTGCTGAAGCTCCTGAGGCGGGAGATCCCGGAGAGGCGGGGACCTCTGAACCTTCTCATGACCAAATCCCTCCTTCCAATGAGCCGACTCCGCCAGCCTCAGCTGAAACAGATGCCCCCGAAGCTGCGGTCGTGGACGCTGTAGTTACCCCCAATGCTTGAAGGGGTTTTATCTTTAATTGTTTTTCATTTTGAGTTTTTCATTGCGGACAATTTTGCCATAATCATAGCATTCTCCTTTCTTTTCTGCCGAGTTCTTTATTTATCTTTGCGCTTAGGGTAGACATTTATACGGTAGAAACTGTTGTAGGGGCGTATGGGGTTTTGGTTCCAACGGCCAAAACTTATGCACTTCCCAGTTGAAGCTTTAATGGATGATGTCTTTCCCCACGTAGTTTCTAGGTTACGAAGGTTTTCTGGTTCCAACGGCCAGGCTCCTTTCACCGTACTTTATCTTTCCTGAGGCAAATAGCCAATCCCGGGACTTGTAGTTATACTGTTCGCTGGGATTGCTAAGGTGAGTCGTTCCATTGTTTGGAACGGGAGTTCTTTTGGTGAGCGTCGCTAGACTTAAGGTTAGATCTTTGCGAAGCAAGACTAACTGTTGTTGCGAACCTCATGGTGGCTGGCTTCAGGGACCTGGCATGGAGCCCTGCGAGGCTAGATCCGCCGAAGCAAAGCTTTAGAGCGCTCGCGGATCTTGCCATCTTTTGCCTTGCGGGATCCGGAGCTGGAGCATGCGAAGCAAAGCTTTACAGCGCTCGCGGATCTTGCCATCTTTTGTCTTGCGGGACCCGGAGTTGGAGCTTGCGAAGCAAAGCTCTTCAGCGCTCGCGGATCTTGCCATCTTTTGTCTTGCGGGACCCGGAGCTGGAGCTTGCGAAGCAAAGCTCTTCAGCGCTCGCGGATCTTGCCATCTTTTGTCTTGCGGGACCCGGAGCTGGAGCTTGCGAAGCAAAGCTCTTCAGCGCTCGCGGATCTTGCCATCTTTCGCCTTGCGGGACCCGGAGCTGGAGCTTGCGAAGCAAAGCTCTACAGAGCTCGCGGAGAATTCTGCAAAGGACTTGTCAAGGAGCTGGGCTACACAAGAGATAATTCTCATGATACATAATGGTAGGCATTTCTGTGGCAATTTTCACTTAAGCACATAATGCACATATGACACGTAATGCAAGCATGTTCATGGCAACAAATAAACCTAAGCTTAACAATTAGAGCAAAACAATTTAAAAACTTCAAACACAATGCTAGCACATAAGTGGTGTTCTGTGTACGTTTTGTTCAAGGGGCGTATGGCTAAGCCTTAGCCATGTATACCCCCCAAGCGAGCGTGGGGTCCGGACGTCTCCGGACCGCGTGGTCGCTTGTTAAAACGCAGCTTTGAACATAGGGATAAAAAGTGCAGTAAAAGCGGAGTGAATCCCTCCGTGTTTCATTAAAATAGCCTGCTAGGCGTTAGTTTTACAACAGGGAGGATTATTTCCACATTTTTTACTTTTGTTATTTTCACCAAGGACTTCCGACTGGATGGTCCGGGGCTTACTGGTAGTAACGGCGGAGGTGCTCCGCGTTCCAGGCGCGCGGGACTTTAGATCCGTCGAGTCTCTTTAAGTGATACGTCCCATGGCCCACTTTTTCTTGGACTTCGTAGGGGCCTTCCCAGTTGGGTCCGAGGACTCCTACTCCCGGATCCTGCGTAGCAGGAAATACTCTCCGTAGGACAAGGTCCCCAACTTCGAATGCACGGCTCTGGACTCTCGTGTTAAAGTGTCGGGCTATCTTGCCTTGGTACATTTTTAGTTGGACCTGCGACTGCTCCCGGAGCTCTTCGATCATGTCTAAGGACTCTTGGAGGAGGGCATGGTTCCGGGTAGGATCGTAGGTGTCTTGCCTGTGAGAGGGGATCATAGCTTCTACTGGGATGACGGCCTCGCAACCGAAGGTCATGGAATAAGGCGTGTGCCCCGTCGAAGTTCTCTCTGTTGTGCGATAGGCCCAAAGTACTCGCGGAAGTTCTTCCGGCCAGTGAGCCTTGCAGGCTTGGAGTTTTTTCTTCAACGTGGTCTTTAATATTTTGTTTACAGCTTCCACTTGTCCATTAGCCTGGGGTCTGGCGACTGCGGAAAAGCTTTTGATAATTCCATGCGAAGCACAGAAGTTCGTGAAGTGTTCACTGTCAAACTGCTTTCCGTTGTCGGACACAATTTTCCGTGGAAGCCCAAAACGACACACTATATTCCTGATGACAAAATCCAGTGCTTTTTTAGATGTGACCGTGTGCATAGGTTCAGCTTCAGCCCATTTGGTGAAGAAGTCTACCGCGACTATGGCGTACTTCACTCCACCCTTTCCAGTGGGGAGGGAACCTACTAGGTCAATGCCCCAAACGGCGAACGGCCAGGGGCTGGTCATTAGGGTAATTTCCGTAGGCGGCGCTCGCGGAACCTTGGCGTACCTCTGGCACTGCTCACACTTCCTGACATAATCCACACAATCCTTCTTCATGGTGGGCCAGAAGTATCCTTGTCGAAGGATTTTTTTGGAGAGGCTCAGCCCGGAGGTATGATCGCCACAGAAGCCTCCGTGAATCTCATGGATGATGGTGCTGACTTCGGTTCCGGCAACACACCTAAGGAAGGGTATGGACAACCCCCTGCGGTAAAGCTTTCCATCCATAACCACGTATCGGGGAGCTTGATACTGGAGCTTCCTTGCGTCAGCTTTATCGGTGGGGAGTTCTCCGGTGGTGAGAAATCTGAGGATGGGTCCTATCCAGGAGTGGGAATGGTCGATGATGGCGTTTATCCTTCGCGTCTCAGTACTGGGGGCTTCTAAGTGCCCGATGGGGACTAAGCCATACTGTTCAATCTCCGGGTCCGTTGCAAGCTTGGCCAGCGTGTCCGCGAGTGAGTTCTGGTCCCGGGGGACCTGGCGGATTTGGTAGCCTTTGAAATGCTGCAGTAGGTCGCGGGAGAGAGACACGTAGGAAGCCATCCTTTCGCCTTTCGTCTGGTATTCCCCGGATATTTGGTATACCACAAGTAGGGAGTCGCTGTACACTTCGATTTTTTGGGCTCCGACTTCTCTGGCCAGTCGTAACCCAGCTAACATGGCTTCGTGTTCTGCCTCGTTGTTGGATGCTGGGAATGCGAAACGGATGGCGCTCTGGAGCTGATGCCCTTGGGGAGATATTAGGATAACCCCCGCTCCAGCTCCTTTTTCATTTGAGGCTCCGTCTACGTAGACCTTCCAGGTGGGAAGTTCCGGGACAGGATCTTCTGGGAGGTCATTCATTCCCGAGCACTCCACAATAAAGTCCGCGAGAGCTTGACCTTTTATGGAAACACGCGGTTGGTAGTGGACGTCGAACTGGCTTAGTTCCATGGCCCACTTAAGCAATCTGCCAGAAGACTCGGGCTTCTGCAGGACTTGTCGGAGAGGGTGGTTGGTGAGTACTTTGATGGTGTGCGCCTGGAAATATGGCGTCAGCTTCCGTGAAGCGATCAGCAAGCAGAGGGAGAGTTTCTCGATCATCGAATATCTGGACTCGGCGTCCAATAACCTCTTGCTTACGTAATACACAGGGAGCTGGATACGGCCATCTTCCCGGACGAGAGCGGCACTTACTGCGTGCTCAGTCACAGCTAGGTATAAGAACAACGCCTCTCCTTCGACCGGCTTGGACAGAATGGGGGCTCGGGTTAAATGTTCTTTGAGGTGTTGGAAGGCCGCTTCGCATTCGGGGGTCCACTCGAACTTCTTGTTCCCTCGCAGAACATTGAAGAAGGGGATACACTTGTCGGTGGCCTTGGATACGAAGCGACTGAGAGCAGCTATCCTTCCGGTAACGCTCTGGACATCCTTATGCTTCCGGGGGGAAGGCATATCTATGAACGCCTTTATTTTCTCAGGGTTGGCTTCCACGCCGCGGGAGCTGACAATAAAACTGAGGAACTTCCCAGACGAGACCCCGAAAGTACATTTCTTTGGATTTAGTTTCATCCCGTACTTTCGGATCACGGCGAAAGCTTCCTCAAGGTCGTTACTGTGGTCCCCGGAGGTCTTGGACTTTACCAACATGTCGTCCACGTACACCTCCATGTTCCTCCCCAGTTGGTCCTTGAACATTCTGTTTACCAGACGCTGGTAAGTCGCCCCAGCATTCTTCAAACCGAAAGGCATGACCACGTAACAGTAGACACCCTTATCCGTGAGGAAGCTGGTGTGTTCCTGGTCCGCGACATGCATCTTGATCTGGTTGTATCCGGAGTACGCATCCATGAAGGATAAGAGTTCGTACCCGGAAGTAGCGTCCACCATCTGATCGATTCGCGGGAGAGGGAAACAATCTTTCGGGCAGGCCCTGTTTAGGTCCGTGAAGTCAATGCACATTCTCCAGGACCCATCGGGTTTCGGGACCAGAACTGGGTTGGCCAACCACACGGGATAGTGCGACTCCTGGAGAAAGCCTATGGACATCAATTTTTCCACTTCAGCTTTGACGGCTTCGGCTCTCACTGGGTCCAGCGGCCTCCTCTTTTGGCGAATTGGAGTTGCAGCTGGGTCTATGTTGAGTGCGTGGCACGCAACATTGGGATTAATCCCCGTCATATCAGCGTGGCACCATGCCAGGATATCCTGATTATCCTTCACAGTGGCCACGATCTTATCTCGAACGGCCGACGGCAGGTTTTTCCCCACCTGAATGACCTTGGTGGGTTCTCCCGGATTGAGGATCAACTCTTCGACTTCCTCCATCGGCTCTATTGCTTTCTCGATTCCCACTCTTGGGTCGAGTTCGTCAAAGTATGCCTCCTGAGCATCCCTAGTTTCTGGCAATACTTCCGCCAAAGGAATGGCAGCAAACGTCTCTCGGACCGTGTAGACGGCTCGGACGGAGACGTTATAACAGCTCCGTGCACTTCTCTAGTCTCCTCGGAGGGTGCCAATACGCCCATCGTCGCAGGGAAACTTCAAGCATAAGTGACGTATCGAGGTTATGGCCCCACAATCGATCAGGACCGGTCGGCCTAAGATGGCATTATACGCCGTGGGGCAGTCGACCACCACGAATGTGCTATGTTGAAGGCACAAGCGTCGCTTTCTCCTCTGAGGGTGACCGGAAGTTGAATTTTGCCTAATGGCATGAGTGCGTCCCCATTGAAACCTTGAAGCTGGATGGGGCATGGGGCCAGGTCCGTCTCGGTCAATCCGATCGCGTGGAAGGCCGCTTTGAAGAGGATGTTCACGGAGCTTCCGTTATCGATCAAGACCCGTGAGGCCTTCTTATTGGCAATCTGGGCTTCCACCACGAGGGGATCGTTGTGGGGGAAGTGCACATGTCGAGCATCGTCCTCCGTGAAGGTGATGGGAAGATCCATCATTCGGGGACGTTGAGCAGGTGATTGGACCAAGGCGCACATTTCCTCGGCGTGCTCTAACTCCCTCAAGTACCTCTTCTGGGAGTTGCGGGTGCTTCCGGCAAGGTGTGGTCCTCCGGAAATGGTGGCGACGTGTCCGTCAACGGGTGACGGAGAAAGGCCGGGCGGATATGGGTTGCCTGGCCCTGGAGCCAACAAGGCAATGGGCGCCGGAGCAGGTGGAGGAGGAAGTGCTGGGAACTGAGACCCAGGAGCTTGGGGGTGACCGGCTCCAGGAGCGCTAGCGGCCCCCCTCTGTCCCGGTGAATATGCAGCTCCATAAACTACCCCCTGTCCGGGATAGATTATGGGTATTCTCACCCACTGACCGAGGTGTCCCGCTCTTGCCAGGGACTCGATCTCATCCTTCAGCTGAAGGCACTCATTCGTGGTGTGCCCCACGTCTCCGTGGAACTCACACCTCTTATTGGAGTCTCGCGGACGCCTTCCTCCGTGAGACACTTTCGGGGGCTTCCTGTAGTTGACCATATTACAGGTCGCCCGATAGACATTCTCTCGCGAGTCTATCAAACTGGTATATTCCGTGAACTTGGGCTCATAATCCTTTCGGGGTTTCTTTGAATGGTCTCCCCGGTTGGAGTTTCTTCCGCTTCGTTTGCTCCGCGATTGGCTCAAACTTCGTTCCGGGGCTTCCGCTTGCGGCTGCGGCATGCTAGGAGCGATACTACATCCGGTTTGTACCGCTCCATACCCAGAGAAATGGGTTTGACCCGGCGTCTGAGCAGACGCGGAAGGCCCATACACACTCGGAGTGAATCGGGCTCCTGGAAGCGTGAGGACTGGTGCGGGAGCTTGCGAAGCAAAGCTCGGCGCAGTCACGGAAGGGGTTGGAGCCGGGGGAACTCCAAAGGCTTGCTGGTAGGCATCCTCAAGGTTGATGATTCCCTGAGCTTTTGACATGAATTCGGACAGGGTTTCTGCCCGTCTCCTTTGCATTTCCCCCCATAGTAGGGAGCCGACAGTAAGGCCCGATTGAAGGGCGATCAGCTTCATGTCATCGCTGACCTTGGTTTTTGCAGCAGCTTCCATCATTCTCTGAATGAAAGCTTTGAGGTTCTCAGTGGGTTGCTGCTTGATGTTGGTTAAGGAACCAACCTCCATGTCGTGGTCGCGGGCAGCAATAAACTGCCTCCTAAACGCGGACTGTAGCTCCTTCCAACTGTGGATTGATCCGGGAGCTAATCTTTTCCACCAGTCCTCCGCAGACTTGGTAAGGGTGAGTGAAAAGCACATGCATTTGGCGTCCTCACTGACGCGCGACACTTGCATCATTTTATTGTATTTAGCTAGGTGGGTACGCGGGTCTGTCCTCCCATCATATAATTCTATGTGAGGCATTTTGAAGTTATCCGGGAGGGACGTTTCCGCGATCCTCCTAATACATGGTTCCGGGTCTTCCTCCTCAGAATCTGACAGGGCCCCACTTTGCTTCCGGACCAGCTTGGTCAAGGCAGCAATCTGTTCCTCGAGCCTCTTCGTATCACTTTCCGGGAGGTCACGTCCCCGGAGCTTGTCATTAATATGATTTCGGAGGTCATCTCCGCGAGGCCGGGGTTTTTCCCCTTTGGCCTTCTCATACTTGGCCTCCAACCTTCTTCTTAGGTCCACCGTGGACCAGCTATCTTTGGAGTGCGAGTTCGTAGCCCGACCGTCCTGATTGACGGAATCACTGGGGCGGTTGTTCCTTCCCCTAGGCCTGGGTGCCTTAGCACCGGGCCCTTTAGGCACAGAGTGCCCCCTTGGGGCTGAAGGGCGTCTGGGCTTAGGAGCGCCAGAGACCTTCTGCGCGCGGGGGGGGGGGGGGCAGTCGGCCTGGTGATTCACGCCTTTAGGAGGTGCAGGGGCGTCAGCGCGCACAGGCTCTCCAACTTTTTCTTTGCCCTTGTTAGGGGCGGCTTTGGATGGTCCAGCAGCGGCTGGATCCGGCATGGGGGCATCAGCACCACCTCGAACAGAGGTATCCTCGTCCGAGTCGCCTAGATCTCCGAACTTACTTTGGAGGCGTTCCATCATGCGTTGCATTCTTTCGGAGACGCGCTCCTGCTCAGTAAGCTTGGCCTTAGTGGCCACCAGTTCTTCGGCTACTTGGACCAGTTCTGGGTCCTTCTCATAGTAGCAGCCGTCCTTGTAATAACCGTCTTGGACATACTCTTCTTCGTCTTCTAAGTATGTTGTATCTTCGGTACTGACCTGATCCTGGCGGGATGTCGGGTCTTCACCTCGGTAGTCTAAGGGTTCGCTTTGCACCACATCTTCCATCACGGTATCGGGGTTGACCGTAGCATTTTTGTCAACAGCGGATTTTCGCGTAGTCACCATCTCTTTAGTACGAAGTGAATACAAAAAACGTACACAGAAAAAGAGCTGACTAACAACTTCCTACAGCTCTCAATGAAAGCACCAAAATGTTTACCGAGTTTTTCGGAAACGAATAACTAACAGAATAATAAAAAGATAAGGACTGTAGAAATACTGAAATGTAACTAAACAAACAGTGTTTTTACGTGGTTCAGGCGTTAACAAGCCCTAGTCCACGAGTCGATGTTATTATACTTGGAAAAGGTTACAGTAAGATGGCTGGTGCATAAGAACTTCACACACTCACAATGTTTCTCTCGGGTTCTCTTGAAGAAGATGAAGCTAGAGAGATTTTGGTAGAGTTTTTGCTATGTGATCTCTCGGTCCCCCTTCTTGTAAAAGGAAGGGGTCTTTATAGCTAGGGTTTCAGATTAGGGTTTTTCTCTACGTACATGAGTCTTAATTACACCAGCCATAAATAGGGGATACAATTACTGTAGTAGCATGGCTACCAGACTCTATGTGGGTATATTTACGTGAAAGTATGGGGAACACACAAAGTCAGCCGTCTTTTCCAAGTTGTCAGCGGAACAGTAGGCGAAAAGGTACCCTTAGGCGTGCTGGGATGTGTGCGGCTTTGACCTGACGGGCGTGTCAGGCGGGATCCTGTGTCAGACGGATATCATTCCAAATATGCCTTCTCCCGGACTCGACCGTTCGGTTTTGTTCTGCGCGGGGCACAGAACTGTTTCCGCGGAGACCACTCGAAGAGCCTCTCCTGGAAGGGGCCTCCCCGAGGAGTATCCTTCGGGAGTCCGGGAGAGTCGACGAGTTTCCGTGTTGTGCTTGCTTGGAAGAGTAATCCGGATACTAGACAGGAGAGGCGAAGCCTTTCTGTCCATCCGCGAGCTCTGGTCACCCTCCGTGAAAGACATCGATAATTCTGCTTCCCCGAGGTCATCAATCTAAACGCTATCCGGAAATCTGGATAACACCTACCATTTTGAGGTTGACCCTGCTGTTTAGGCTCAGGCTTACTAGCCTTCTCCTTACTAACATTTGCCTGAAGCCTTTCTACTTCTATTGCCATTTCTAGAACATCGGCATAGGTAGTATTTCCCGGGTTTGCTATCTTAACCCCTAGCTCAATCTTTGGTCTAAGTCCTCTAATGAACTTGGTAACTCTCAGAAAGTCAGTTGGAACCAACTCAGATGCAAACTTGGCTAATCTGTCGAACTATCGAGCATATTATACTATCGTCAAGTTGCCCTGCTTCAAACTAGCGAACTCCTCGACCCTTGTAGCGATACTGCCAAGTTGTAATACTTCTTGTGGAACATCTCCACACATCTTGTCCATGTCATGGTGGCGACATAGTTATGGTGCTGAACTAAGTCCCACCATATTCTAGCATCCTTCTTAAGCAGAGATGAAACGCATAATATGCGGTCCGCGTTGCCGAGATTCATATGCACTAGGATCAGCTCTACATTTATGAGCCATTCTTCTGCCTCAAAGGGGTCTGTTTTCCCTGCAAAGTTTGGAGCGTGTTGCTTATGAAACCGCTCATAGATTGGCTCCATGTGCTGAGCTGGATATGGCGCATGGTTCACCATTGGCCATCCCCCATAAGGACCTACTTGATGGGGTACTTGAGCCATTTGCTGAGGCTGTGGTTGCGGCGGAGGCGTAGGCTGAGTCTGTTGTTGCTGTTGCTGTAGTAATTCCTCCACTTGTTGTTGTAGTCATGCAATTTCTGCGGTGTTGTCAACCAGTGGCGGTTGCGGTGCGCTTCGGTTGGCAGTAGAATGCACTACCCTTCTGCGAACTGGAGGGGCTTCACTGCTCTTAGGAGCGGCGTTGGAGGCATTAGCGTTTGTGCGTGCAAACCTTCTGAGCGACATCCTCAGCAAAATTCTAATAGTAGAGAAAGCAAAAACTAAGGCAAAAACTTAATCTAAGCAAACATAACTCAGACCTATTAAATATGATTTCTTATGAAATTTTTTATAAGCCTTCTTTTAATTAGGGTGTGTTTCTACACTTAGAAAAAAAAAAGCCATCTTTATTATTTTCTAAGTTTGTTTCTAATCATCCTATATGACTTAATTCTTAGGCTCGAAACTCATCGTTGTTCCAAAGTTAACCATATTGAGGGAGGGCTGGGATCAGTAAAATCGTTCCCACTACTATGGCCCCCTAACACTCAATTTAGAACCTGGTTCATTTATTCGTATCCACCCTCACCGAACTTGGTCATTATTTATTATGATTGTAAAAGAAAATTTAACTCATACATGTCATTCAAAAATAACAATGATATTTATTTGGAAAAAAGTTTTCACTATATACAATCATAAATGCAAAGATAATAAATAGAATAAATAACGAAAAAAATAAACTAATTTATAAATATTCTTAACTGAAAATATAAGGGCGAATACACATAATCATAACAACTATAACATAAACACTTACATTGGCGGTTAGATTCGGAGCTTGAGCGTGTGTATCAAGGAGAACTTCATGTAAATGGACTGTTGCTCTGATACCAACTGTAATGACCCAACTATATCTAAGACCTTGGACCATTAAAACAACTAGACATAGCTACTATTTCGATACAAACATAAGAAATAACATGCCTTTATTGAACCAAAATATAAGAAATAGCATGTCTTTATTAAAAATGTAAAATAAAATGTGATATGGTATGAGATCCCATTGTTTACAAAACATAAAACATAGCTTTAAAGAGAAGTTCAAAAAAAAGTTGAATGCAGAATTACAAAAGAGACATATTTCAAAAGACTAAAATAAACGTCATCCTCGATCGACACGCAACCCATCCATTCCATTCATCCTCAACACACATGCCATGCTACCAAGAATCCTTCCGCCTCCATAATCATTTTTAGCATCACACTAAAATAAAGGAATGAGCCTAATGCCCAACAAGGAAAATCTACTAAAAACAAAACATACATCGTAAACATAAGCATAAGACTACATCAAATACTATAGAAGAACATAAGACTATCTAAAACATATATCATATATCATAAGCATACACTATAAAACATATGGCTACAAACTATCTATTATAATGGCCAACATACATCTTGGGGCTTGCTAGCTAGGCATTCATATGCCCATAATTCTACAGGGCTAGTTATCTAAACAAGTCATATAAATTTATGGGGCTTGTTATCTAAACAAATCATATGCTCAAGGAATATACTATTGGGACTTGTTATCTAAACAAATTATATGCTTGTTATCTAAACAAAGCATATACCCAAGAACTAAAACATATCATACATATACATATCATAGCATAAACATATAACATAACATATCATAACATAACATAACATATAAGCACATAAAATCTATCCCATTTTCCTTACCAACACCGGGATATGAGAACAAGGACGAGATTTGGAACACTCCTAAAACCAGCAATACAAATGGTGAGTATTTCTAAAGAATAAAGAATGAGTGTGAAAACTAACCATCAAGAAGAAACTTACGAAGAAAGAACTTAAGTTTCAAGAACCTAATCAAGAACCAATAACGAAAGTTAGGATCTGAATAAAAGGAACTAAAGAAAACTAAAGAGTTTTAAAGAATTGGACTTAAAGAATAGCAGTACCTTAGTTAACCTTATGGATTGGTCTAACTCCAATACTGAAATACACTAAACCTCACTTCCCAAGTATTTTATAAAGCTTAGGAATGGCAAAGCTTTTTCCTAACCCAAGTGTTTATCACTCTATGGTAGTACTAACACCTTGGAGTCTGATCACAGCTGAAGAGTGAGGAGAAGGGCTGGGTTCTAAGTCATATTTATAGAGTTCTAGGAATAAAAATCTTCTTTTTGACTTTGAATAAAAAAAATGAATTTAATTGCAAATATTTGAATATTATTTAGTCAAAGCCTTAGGACTCGGTCAAATCGTTCAGAGGTAGGTCTAAGGAGTCAAAGCTTGTTTTAAAAATAAAAATAAAAAATAAATAGAATCCTAACTTCTAACTTCCTAAATTTTGTAACTCTAAACTCACCTGTAGTAAAATTAAAATAACTAGAGCTGTAAGACTTTGATTTAGACTATCTTTATACCGTTAGAAAGATAATTCAATTATCTACAACTTTCTAGAAATACCATTTTTCGAAATTCATAATATAACGGGGTAAAAAATAGGTCGGAAGTTACAGTACCCTAAAGTTACGGGAAAATCTATTTAATTATAACAACATAATCCACAAATTTCTTAACTAACCATAAAATAACTGTAACGCCCTGGATAACCAAGACCGTTACATTGTGTGTTTAAAATAGTGCAAGACTTGCTAACCAAGTCATTTAAACAAAGTGTGTATTCAATGTCATCAACAGATTAGGAATAAAAAATTTTGGTCACAAACAGGCTATTTTCATTAAAAATGACAGTTTAACACATGGAAACTCAAAACAGGGTTTAAACGTCTTAGTTACCACAAATTCCAAGAGTTACAAATAATTCAAGCCACTCTAATGGAAAAATATACATTTTAGGTTTCCGTCCCTGTACAATTCCTCAACCGTGGCGGCCGAGCAGCTGACAATGTACACTTCACCCCCAGAGCTCTCCAACTCATGGTTAACTCAGCCTACCCTTGCCTTTACCTGCACCACGTAGCACCCGTGAGCCGAGGCCCAGAAAGAAAGCATGATAACATAGCAAGATCAACATCATTTATCAAATATCCCACAATGCACAACCAGGAATTCAGCATTTCATAGCATTTATCCAATCAGTGATAACACACAATAGATTAACAGTTTGTCATCCAGACAGCCAACAAATCATGTTCATAACACAATATTCACGATCATAATCAACAGTTTATCACATCCATCAAATAATATTCAGGGTCAGCACCCTTAGTCGCACCCTCTATATAACACACTGTCTTCGGCTCTCTTGGGCCGTCCCTAGTGTAATATTCACTGACTCCGGCCAGCTTAACTGAGCTCAGTGATAAATAAGCTGCCTCAGCTACCAGTGGCCAAGCCGCGCCCTGTGCGCAAATATTGATTCTGACACTCTTAGGCCGGTTATCGCATGTCCCATGGCATAATAATACCACCTCATGACATGATATACAAATGTAGGGATCTCTTAGTCCCATCGTGTCCACATGGTTAATCACATTCACATAACAATGCATACAAACATAGGGAACACTTAGTCCCAACCTAGCCACATAATCAGGTGCAGCTTTCTTACCTTTAAATTCGCTAGCTTTGATCACTTGACTCCTTGAGCACGACCCCTCTCGAGCCCTAGCGCTCACCTAAACACAATCATAGGTCAAAGTCATCACCAAACCTCAAGTCCAAAACCTAGCCTCAGGACCAATCCCGAGCCCCCGGGAAGTCCTAGTTCCACCAAACAAGGTGGTGGAACCAAACCCCAAACCCTTGGTCAAAAACCCTTGCAAATAACCCTAAAATCCCTTTCTGGAAACAGGGCAGTGCTACAACGCTCTTAGGAGGGCGCTACAGCGCTACAAGCAGAACCAAATTCCCCTAGAAAGCTTGGCCTAATGCTACAGCGCCCAAAGGCTAGCGCTGTAGCGCTAGTCACAGACAGGCAATACCCCAGTTTTCCCTCCTACGATTTTCTCGAACCAAACTTAACCAAAACTTCTCCAAACCTTCACCAAACTCAAAAACAAGCTTATTAACACACTCCACTCATCCCAAGCATCCCAAATACTCAAAATCCAAGCACATGCATCCCTAATCTCAAAATTCACCATAGCCACTTCTAGACTTCAAAACTCAGCAGAAATCAATCAAAACATCAAAGTTAAAAGCTTAGAACTTGTACCTCTGATGGAAATTCGACCTCAAGTTGCCTCTAGACTTCCTTAGCCCGCTCCTCCTCAACTCTTGGCTCCAACTTCCCTAGAATTCCCCATCAACTCAGCTTAGATACCTTAGTTAAAAACCAAAACCAGAACTGAAGAAACTTCAAGGTCTTACCTTAAGTAGATGGCCTATCCTTACTAAACCCTTGCCAAATCTTCAAGCTTAGCTCAGAAACCTTATGGATTAATTGACCTAGCTCTCCTCTGAATTTTTCTCCAAGAAGAATGAAGAGAAATGGTGAGAAAAACCACAAACCGACTCTAGGAAAACTACTCTGTTTTCCCCTCCTTTCTTTTCCTTTCTTTTTCCTTCTCTTCAGACTTCTGTTACATTCTACCACCTCCACTAACATAAAGCCTCAATAGTATCTATCTTTAAAAAGCCAATTGACCAAAATGCCCTCCCTATTAATTCTAAACCCTTTAGTCCACTTAGGGGCATTTTAGTCATTTCACCCCAATTCCTGCTAACTCCTCGAGTGTCTCTAATATTTACCGCTTACTACCCAATACCTAATTAATCACCAATAATATTCCTCGATATTAGAATAGACTCCAGTATACTCACTAAATTCCCATTTATACCCCCAGGCTCACCCCGAGCCGGGTATAACTCCCCGCCATGACTTTTCGCTAATCTGTTCACTAGGATCGTCTCGAGTCACAGATCACACACATATATATATATATTCACATAATAATGTGGTCTCAACATTAGCTTACCAATATATACACAAGTATGCAATTACGCTCTCAATGAGCCAAATTACCAAAATATCCTCCCAACAGAGTATATAACCCCATGCATGCTTTTATCATCATATAATAATATGACCTACATAATCATGCATATAATCATATAATGGCACAATAAATCAATTATGGCCCTCCCGGCCTCCTAATCAAGGTCCTAAACCTTATTAGGAAATTTGGATTGTTACAATAACAAACTCTAATTCCCTAATAAACATGCTTATGACAAGTGTCATATTGGCTCTATCTAAACCTTAGGTTATAATAAATAATACACCTAGGACCAACAATATTAATCGAACCTTATGTTATAATTAATATTCTTCAACTATAGGTTAAACTTATAAAATTCATAACTATTGCTATGAGTCTCCAACTAAGTCCCGACTTGAACCAAAATCCACGGAATCTAACATACTACAAACTAATACTAACTACTACTACTACTATCTAGCTAGTTAAGTAAATATTCTGGGACTCTACAGTAGTATACCACAACAAATTTAATAATTATTTTTCTTTCAATACTTCAAATTATTTTAGTATAATAGCAAGCACATGTCGAACCAACAAGGACTATCGTTCACTTCATTATTCATTAATTAGCACTAGACTTAAAAAGGGGATTTAGATTTCAAACTCAAAATTAAATAACATAAAATAGAAAGCAAATAAAGATTGATATTATGATATTAAGTAATAGTTAAAGGTTAATCTACACCCTCAACAATCATTCCCAATCACTAACAATAAATTTTATTCCAATTTCTCAATTAAACTATTAACCCCATAGATAACAATGAATGAGACAATATCCCAATCTCATTCTTAAAAGTAATCAAGGCGAAGCGCTCAATAATTAACTCTTTTAGCCAAGCAATAAATCTATGAAGCATACAATCTATTTAACTTAGGTAAAACATTAAGTCTTACAAAGACAAGTTAATCTAGGAAATAAATTAATGAAGCATCTAATTAACTTAACCTAGGTTCTATTTTTCATCACAATCAATAATTCTTTTGATATTACTATCAGTTGTAATTTATAACATACACTTAGAATCCTAAACTATTAGGTGAGTAGTAATTCTAAGATGACAATTGGACAATGTAAAACCTTAATTTGTTGGCCACCTAACAAGGAATCAAAAAATTCATAACATTCAATTGGAAAAAAGGAAACAATTTAATATTGAGAGAAATTATAGAATAATACTCATTATCAACAATCAAGAATTCATGTCTTGGGTTTTGAATTAACCCTTAACCTAAAAAGAACCTACTCCGTAATAGCAATCATAATCACAAACATAACTACAATAAAAATTAAAGAGATTAAGGGAAGAAAAGAAACTAGATTGATGAACAATAGTGTTGTAGTGTTGTAGTTTTCTCTCCAGCCATTTCTGAGTCTTTTTCTCTAAAAAACTGTAATCATCTCTCATTAACCCTTATAATCTTTTATAGTCCACTTTAAATTATATTTAAAAGGTAATTAAAAATCTAAAAACAATGTTGCAGATCGCGTTCGGCCTAAAACAAAATATAGGCAAAATTGGCAACGCAGGCTGTGGCTTGAAAAAACTGGGCAGCGACCGAACTTCACTTTCTACACAACAGGCAGCGACCTACTTTTTCTGGGCAGCGGCCTGACTGGAACATGCAATTTGAAATGTCAATTCGAATTAAAGTGCCACAGCCTGAGTTTTATGGGTCGTGACCTATCTTCAATTTCTTCAATTCTCAAACTTAGAGAGCTTGTACGCTGCCGCCACTTCAACACTTTAATCCCAAAAGCCTAGAATGCTCCTAAAACTTCATTTTAACCTCATCTCAGCGAGTCTTTTTCAACCAATGATTCATAAACTACAATTTCCATCAAAATGTCAGATTTATCATCATAAAATGCAATATAGAAAATATGTTGTAGACTCATGAAACTAAGTTAAAACTACTAAAAAAATGCTATCATAACACCATCCAAGCATTAATACGAAAATGACCTTATCAAATTACCCCACACTTGAATTTTTCTAGTCCCTTAGCAAAACACTAAACTACAAAAATTAAAAATAATACAAACTAATCTAGACTCACTAGACAAAGGTCTTGTCAAAAGCTTGAATGTCTCTGAGAATCACACAAATAAGTAATGCCAAAAAAAAAAAATCAGATTTTCATACTCTTTAGAATTTCAACTCCATATGTTATTCACCATTTGATTTTCAAAAATAATTTAATAAGCACTTAATCATAACACCAACTCAAATGCATCAAATTTAATCCATACTTTCCAAATCATTTTCTTTTAAATCAGTCCCCATATACCAAAATGTTTTTCAATGAAAAGCATCCACTCCATAGACATTAACCAATCATTCTCCACTAATATAAACACACAATGATCAAAAATAAAAAGGTCTTTATAGGCTTGTAATGTAAGGCTAAGGTTAAGGGTAGTTGAGAAATGTACATTTAAGCTCAAATCACACCATAGCATACATCAATTCCATTATTTGAACTTTCCCAAAATATTTCCATAGAATTCAAGAAATACCTATTTTTTCTTACTCTTCTTTCCATAATGATCTCACTATTTCCCCCACACTTATACTTTTACAAAATTTGCATATATGCATTTTTTTTCATTGCAAATAATAATTTTTTTTTTTTTTTAACATTTCAAGGAGAGAAATAGAGATCATACACAAAATAAAAAATCATGCATATATCCATGGTGCAACGGGTTACAATAAAGAAATATTTTTGTTTTCAATGAGGTATAAGGTCAAAAATTTTAGTTCACAAAAGAAAAGAAACAGTCAACATGGCTCAAACATGGGAAACTAGGGATTATCATATAATAGGTTAGCTTGAGCGACTCAAACGATCCAAAGAATTACCTTAATCATCTTCCTAATCATGTGTACTTATGATTTCGACTCAAACAATTAATCAATGATTTCTAGAGTGGTTGGGACTTCAAATGTTTTTTTTTCTCCAAACAAGCATAAATCTTTTCCAGTACATTTAAGTGGTGAATTCAATCGTACATAGATTGAAAAAAAACATAAATCAAAATAGCAATTCACATAGGAGTCAAGCACACAAATCATACAGAATTCCTCATTGTCTAATATCACTTTAAGCACAATTCAAAGTGTCATCATCGACCAATGCTTTCAACAAGACCTGGCTCAATTGAACTAAAATTAAAGACAGACACTAACAAACACTAAATAAAAATAAAATAAAAGAAAGTTAACAAAGACATAAAAAAATAGAAAGTAAACAAAGTAAAGCAATTTTGTCCCCTCCCCCTACACTTAAACAGTACATTGTCCTCAATGGACCCAGTAAAGTAAAAAATAAAGTGGAAATAGAATAAAAGAAAAACTCCCTCTAAACAGGTTACTCCCCAGGAATATCCATATTTGTAGTGCCAACAACAACATCGTCATCATCATCGTGGCCCTGATATGTCCCAATTGGCATGGGAGCTGGTGGTTGGTATGCCTGCAACCAAGTAGGAGTAGGTGGATATCCAGACATATTCACATTCAAGTGAGCTTGATCCATCCTATAATAGATATCCTAATAGCTCGCATATGCAATAAACCTCTGGTTGTGGGCTAGGATATGTTAAGTATCAGCCCGAATATCCAATCAGCCATGATAAACCTCTTGCTCCAAAGATTGCAAATGTTGTTGAGTGGTTCTTCTACTATCATTTAGAAGGGAAATAGGTGCCGGAATAGAAGACTGGGCTTGATCATTGGCCTGATCAGCGGGTTTTTACTTCAATATATTGAGGGTAGTGTGATTAATAATGCGTAACACATGTACTTTTTCTTCAAATTCATCCCAAGGAACACCCGCCTTCTTGCATAACGCAGTGATCAATGAGGGAGCATAAAAACAATTCGTCACTTGCCTCATACTTCAGATGATGGAGCCATGAATAACCTACCCCACATTAATGGTCTTGTTAATGAGAAAAACATAAAGGAAAATTGCCTCATGAATATCAACTCGCCCAAGTTGGGCTGCCAGCATTGATTTTTCCCCCATGAACCTCTGCCAAGCTTTGGTATTGCTATCTAAATAAGTGGCTTTGATGTAGCGAGGGACCCCATTACTGTACAAGGTCCATACAGCTCCCGGCATTGCAATATCACCAGGGATAACTTGATGGTTAAGATTATCTTTAACATGGCCGTATTCATCACGCTGAAATTGGGGAGGCATGTAGTAGCTATTAATGTCAGATGCTTTGAATAACGCTGTCACACCTCCCACTTTCACTTTGAAGTTCACATGAGCCACAACACTGGCATAAAATTCATGAACAATAGGCCCAATGCCAGGTTCGGGATGTGCACATAATTTTTCCCAACCCCGGGACTCAATTTGATGCATGAGGAAGGGTTGATCATGATGCATGTGGAGATCAAATCCTCGTTCAGGAACCCACGCCTTGTCACGAGCAATGGCATTCATGTAACTCTCATAGGCTTCGTGGGACACAAACCTTTGGGGATCATATGTAATTGGTGCCGATGAAGAAGCTTGATTCTTGTTTGTCTTGGGAGCCATGGCTATCAAAAAATAGAAAAATGAAGAACAACAATCCAAAAACACCAATGTGAGTCACCAAAATAATCATGATAAAATCACAATAATGACCAACATTGAACCACGCCAAAAAGTTTAAATGCCATTAATTCCGGTGTCAAAATGACACAATGCATCCACTTAAATCATACACAACCGCTGCCAACATACACCAAGAACACTCATACACCAACCATATACCCCACTACTCTCAAGATTTTTATCAAACACATAGAGTGCAAAAAAAATACCAACTCCAAAAAATTGTATGCCATAAAGTGAAACTTCCCAAAAATCACAATGTGCATGAATGAATAAGCAAATTAATGCAAGTCACATTGTACACCAACATAAAAAACCTCACAATGCTTCCAAAATATACCACACCACAATTATTCAACTGACAAATCAAATATTCTTCACAAATTGAAAAATTGGTCAAAGAAAAACTTACTTGACGAGAGTATTGAATGATAATGCAAACCTCCTTTGAATGTATGCTTGAAATGTATAAGAAATTCAGAAAACAAAGCGGAATGGGATGGATTTTCGGATTAGTGTGTGTGTGAATGGAGATGAAGAATTGGGGAAGGTTTAGGGAATAATGGAAGAAGAAAAAGGTTGGCAGAATGATTTAGGGTGATGGTGATGGAAGAAGAATGAAGAAAACAAGGAAAAAATGGAGAAAATGGTGTGGAGGTTTGGTGATGAGAGTGATGGGAGAGAGAAGAGAGGGGAATGGTTGTTTTTGTAAAAAAAATGAGGGATGAAATTGAGTTTCTATTTTTATATTTTTTTGAAAAACCGTTTGTGGGTCGCACCCTGGGAAATGCATGTCGCGGCCTGCGCACATACTTGAAGCTTTTTTTTTTTTTTTTTTCTGAAATAACGTTCGTGGGCTGTAGCCTGACAAGACTTTTTTTTCATGGTTTTCACGGTTCTAATTACAAAAATTAAACTAAAATTACTACAAAAAAAAATTAAAAATAGGAAAAAGGCTCAACTTAAAAAGTAATTAAAATAAAATAATTAGTGCTAAGTGGCTAAGTTTACCGTCGCTAGCTCGACTTAGTGCTTCATTCATCAACATATACCGGGTCAATGAGTCGAATCACGACAGCTTGTTCTTTCTCCATTGATTCGTAATTTTAATCTCTTACCATTCACCTTGAAAGACTTTCCAGTACTTGGACTTGCAACTTTGACTGCTCCATGAGGAAAAACCTTGGTGGCAATGAACGGACCTAACCATCGAGACTTCAACTTCCCAAGACACAGTTTAAGGCAAGAGTGATACATGAGAACTTTGTGACCTTCCATAAAACTCTTTAGAAGAATATGTTTGTCATGAAAAGCTTTGGTTTTCTCTTTGTAGATTCTCGAGCTCTCATATGCTTCATCCCGTATTTCTTCTAGCTCATGTAATTGAAGCATTTGTTGTTGTCCTGCAACAACCATGTCCATGTTGCACTTCTTCACAGCCCACCAAACCTTATGCTCTAGCTCTACCGGTAGATGGCAAGGTTTCCCATACACCAACCGATATGGTAACATACTGATATGTGTTTTATATGTCGTACGATAAGCCCACAAGGCATCATCAAGCCTTGTACTCCAATCTTTCCTGTTTGGATTCACGGTCTTCTCAAGAATCAATTTGACTTCAAGATTAGAAACCTCCACTTGCCCATTGGCTTGTGGATGATAAGCAACTGTCACCTTGTGAGTTACACTATAGCGTCAAAACAGTGCTTCTATACTCTTGTTACAAAAATGAGTGCCTCGATCACTAAGTATAGCCTTGGGTATACCAAAACGTACAAAAATGTTGGAGCGAATGAAATCCACCACTATTTTTGAATTATTCGTTCTAGTCGCAATTGCTTCTACCCATTTAGACACATAATCCACTGCCAAAAGAATGTATTCATAGCCAAAAGAAGATGGGAACAGTCCTAAGAAATCCATACCCCAAACATAAAAAATCTCAAGAATTAAAATAGGAGTTTGAGGCATTTGATCCTTAGCCATTATGTTACCAACTCGTTGACAATGATCACATGCCTTACCAACTCGTTGACAATGATCTTTGAAAATTGTGGGCCAATAGAAACCGCTGTCAAATATCTTACGAGCTATCCTCTTGGGTCCGAAGTGTCCACCACAAGCATACGAATTAAAAAAAGCAATGATGGAATGAAATTCAGATTTAGGGACACACCTTCAAATGATTTGATCTGTACAATGCTTCCAAAGACAAGGTTTGTCCCATATGTAGTGGCGAGCATCATGTTTGATTTTATTCCGTTGTGCTTGTGTGAGATCACTTGGTAACTCCTTTGAAGCATGGTAGTTGACAATGTCGGCATACCAAGGAATAACTTCTTGCATGGCTTTGAGTTGCTCATCGGGAAATTTGTCATCCATGGGAAAATTATCTTCATCCCGAATAAGACAACTCAAGTGGTCTGCCACCAAATTCTCAGAACCCTTCTTGTCTTTTATCTCCAAGTCAAACTCTTGAAGAAGTAGAATCCACCGAATCAACTGAGGCTTGGCTTCTTTCTTTGCCAATAGATAGTGAATATCAGCATGGTCAGTATAAACAATCACTTTAGTTCCAATCAAGTATAACCGAAAAGTTTCCAAGGCAAAAATGACCGCCAAGAGCTCTTTTTCAGTGGTGGAATAATAAAGTTGAGCATCATTAAGAGTGCAAGAAGCATAGTATATAACATGAGGGAGCATGTCAACTCGCTGCCCAAGAACAACACCCACGACATAGTCACTCGCATCACACATGAGTTCAAAAGGCAACTCCCAATTTGGTTGCTAAATTATAGGAGTTGTAGTCAAAGACTCTTTTAATAAGTTGAAAGCCACAAAACACTTTTCATTAAACTCAAACTTTACATCTTTTTGAAGAAGGTTATATAGTGGTGTGGAGATTTTAGAGAAATCCTTGATAAATCTCCTATAGAACCCGACATGCCCAAGGAATGATCTCAGTCTTTAACACTAGTCGGAGGTGGTAGAGAATGAATTAAATCAATCTTCACCTTATCAACCTCTATTCCCTTGACTGAAATCACATGACCCAAAACTATACCTTTATTTACCATAAAATGACATTTTCCCCAATTAAGCACAAGGTTAGTTTCAATACACCGCTGGAGTACCAAAGTGAGATTATGAAGGCATCGATCAAATGAGAGTCACCATATACACTAAAATCATCCATAAAAACCTCAATGATGTTCTCAATATATTCTGAAAAAAATACTCATCATACATCGCTGAAAAGTGGCAATAGCATTACATAACCCAAATGACATATGTCAGAAAGAGAATGTACCAAAAGGGAATGTGAAGGTTTCCTTCTTTTGATCTTTAGGAGCAATAAAAATTTGATTATATCCCGAATAACCGTCAAGAAAACAATAATAAGGATGACCTGCTAACCTCTCAAGCATTTGATCAATGAAAGGTAATGGAAAGTGATCTTTACGAGTTGCCGCATTCAACTTGAAGTAGTCTATACAAACTCGCCATCTGGTTTGCATTCTTGTTTGCACAAACTCATTTTCTTCATTCTTTACCACTGTAATTCAAGACTTCTTTGAAACTACCTAAACTGGACTCACCCATTGACTGTCTGAAATTGGGTAAATAATACCCCACTAAGGAGCTTCAGTATCTCCTTTTTCACAACCTCCATCATAGGTGGATTTAATCTTCGTTGTGCCTCACATGTTGGTTTAGACCCTTCTTCAAGTAAAATTTGGTGCATGCACATAGAAGGGCTAATCCCCTTAATATCAGCAATAGACCACCCAATGGCTGTGTAACGACCCAAATTTACCATTAAGGCTAAGTGCCTAGATTACAGTACCGGGAGGGCATAATGGGATGTACATGTTGCATTAATTGAATAAATGTCTGACGACATGCTGTAACGACCCCAAATTCAGTATTAAGGCTTAAGGGCCTTGAGTAGTGTGCCTGGAGGGCATAATGGAATTCTGTGTGTGTCTTTAGTGAGTTTTATGCATGATTATGATTTGATGCACGTTATATGACTATTTGATTAATTGAGATGCATGACTATGTGAATTAGTATGCATGTAGACCTGATTGTCTTAGAATGAGCATGATTGTAATTTGGCCATTTTAGAGCACAACCGTGATAATTGTATTATGTGATTTGTGCCATGTGAGTGTGATGTTTTATCAGGATGCACGCATCGAGACGGTCCTATTGAGGTCACAACGGGATGTTGTACCCGGCTCGGGAGGAGCCTAGGGGTACTTTAGGAATTTCGTAAGTTGAAGTGAGAACTAATGGTTATAGTTTTGGCAATTGAGTAACCTGGGTAACCGTTTGTAACTACTGTGGGTAACAAGTTTTAAGATAGAAAGTGATAGGATTGAAATATAAGTGTAAAGACTTAAGTGCCCTTGAAAGTTTAGTTAGGAAGGATTATTAGGAAGGGGTAAATTGGTCTTTTGGCAAGGGGATTATGAAACTTTCAGCTGAGATTTAGGGGGGTACGGTTTGGGCATTTGGGGTTACTTGAGGCTTTGATAGAAATTGAAGAGAAGAAAGAGAAGGAGAAAGAAGAGCTAGGGCAAGCAAAAAGAAAAGAAGAAGAAGGGTAGAAGGGCTGAAGTGGGAGCTTAGGAGGAGTTCAAGGAAGCTTGTTGGGTGGATTCTTCACATAAGGTATGGATTTTATACACACTTAAGTTTGGTTTCTGTGTTGATTTGAGGAATTTAATGCTTGAGTTAAGCTTTTCAAGGTTTTGGTATGGGTTGCTGAAATTTAAGATCAAAGGTGTGGATCTTGGGTGTGTTGATGTTTTGATCTTGAACCTAGTGTCTATAGGTTGTTAGATTGTTCATATGAAGTTTGGATTTGAGTTTTGGGGTTTATGTATTGGTTTGGGGTGATTTGGAGAGGTTGAAGCTCGGGGAAAACGCATGGAAAACCCAGAAAATCTGGGTTCGCGAAGGAGCGCCGCAGCCCTGTTCTTGGGCGCCGCAGCGCAAGGATGCTTCAGGATGGGGGCCAAGCCACTGGGCGCCGCGGCCCTAGGCCATTTTAGGCAGCCCAAAAGTTGAGTTTTTAGGGCTTTTGCCCGGGGACACGGGGGATGGTTCCGATGCTTTGTTTTATGGATTTAGAGGTCCCGGGAGTACGGGATTGGTCCCGGGAAGTGATTTTGGGCTTGGTTAGTATTAAAAGTGTTTGATGTGTGTTGTGACTAGGATTTCGGAGAGGCTCGTGCTAGAGGACCGTGCTCGTGACCGTGGTGCATCGGAAAGCTCGGGATACAGGTAAGAAAACCGTAACACCCGAGAATAGGGCATGGCCCCACTGTGTGATTGCAGGGCATGGCCCTAGATTATATTATGTGCAAATTTTTAACCTTAAATGAATTATGATGTGTGTGAATGATTATTTCGAATGTACTATATGTGTGATTATAATGAAATGAACGGCAAGGGCCGAGAGCGGCGTAGGCTGGGTACGGCCGTGGGGCCGGAAGTAACACTCAAGCACATGGGATGCTTATAGTCAGGGTGGGACCTAAGGGATACATGAGTTATCCTCGCGGTGAGAACCGAAACCCCAGGCTTTGGTAAGGCCTCTGGGGCGGCATGGCCGTACTTGTTTATTATGATGGTTTTCCTATTTATCAGTGAATTATGCCAGCTATATTATTTGCATATGTTATGTTCTATTTGGGTTTTCTTGCTGGGCTCGGCTCACGGGTGCTCCGTGTGGCAGGTAAAAGCAAGGAGTCAGTCAATCGGCCATGAGTATGGAGAGCGTGGGGGCGGCGCGTACATGTTCGGCCTGCCCGACTGCTTTGGTTGGGGGCGTTTTGTATATGGCTGTATTAACTCATTCTTTTGATAGTCAAACCTGTTGTAAATCTATTTTTGAGTTGTAAATGTTTTGTAAACCTTATTTTTGGGATCCCAGGTGTTTGATACTTAACGTTTTCAATGAAATTAAACATTTTCAAAGAGTACAGCCTTAAACTTTGGTTTAATCACACTTTTGGTTTTAGAAACCACTTAGAGTCAACTAAATGCACAATTTCTGTTTTAAACTCACTTAGTAACGGCTCTAAGGTAGTAGGGCGTTACACATGCCATACATGATTTATATGATAATATGGGTTTAAATGCATGTTTATGTGTATTAAATATGAATGTGACCCCATTTTTGATAGTAAGGGCATATTTGTTATATTGGCCCATTGCTAGCATAAATGTGATTATATGTGTGTAAATGATTGAGACCACATTATTATGTGGATATATTTGCAGTATACGACTTGAGATGCTCCTAGTGAGCGAGTTAGAGAAATTGTCACAACGGGGTCCAATACCTAGGTCGGGGCAAGCCTAGGGGTATTTTGGGAAGTTTAAAGTATATTTGGGATTTTTCGAGTAATGGGTAAGTATTTTGTAGTTAGTTGGGCATGACGGAATTAATTGGGAATTTATAGGACTACTCGAGGAATTAGCCGGAAATGTGGCAAATGATGATTTTGCCCTTGGGGTCATTTAAGGTTAAGGGTATGCTTAAGCGTGTTTTGGTCCTTTTGCCAAGGGATAGGCTTGGTTTAAGGACTTCAGTAGAAGCTTCAGATGGACTTGAATCTTCTTAGGAAGCAATTAGAAGGAAAAATAAACTAAGGAGCTGCTTTCTCTCTCTCTCTCTCTCTCTTTACACCACTCACGTTCTCTCTCTCCCTCTCTTGTGCCTAAGGGAATTTTGAGGTTTTGGAGGAGGGAACTTAAGGAATTCAGCAGGCAGTCTGGAGAATTGAGGCTAGAAGTAGACAAGGAACAACTAGGGGATTTAAGCTACAAACTGAGGTAAGAATTCCATCCTATTTTGCTGGGAATTCAGATGTTTAGGTTGAGTTTAGGTGGCTTTTGGATGTTGAATGACTTCTGGTTTAAGGAAGTAATTTCAGTAGGTTTTGGGGTGTTTAGTTTGGTTATGTTGTTGTGGTATGAACTCTAGGTTTAATTCTGAGAGTAGGGGTTGATTTGGGTGAAGATTTATATGTTTGGTTGGGAGAAAACATAGAAGGAAACTGGGTTTTCTGGGTTCGGAGGCCCGAGCCGCGGCCCGCCTGTTTGAAGGGGTTGGAAACACCTCTAATTTTCCCAGGCGCCAAGGCATGGGGGAGCATGTCGTGGCCATATCTTGTAGCAGGGAGGGCCTTGCCCTCTGACCAAGTACCGGGTCGCGGTCCTAAAGGACATGTCGCGACCCTAAATGGAAAAATAAGGGAGGTTAAGGTTTTGTAGCTTGGGAACTCAAATGGCTCAGGAAGGATTTTACTACTCGGTTTAGTATAATTCGAGGTCCCGGAGGCTATTATTTGATTCCAAAGCTTTTGAATGGTTTAGGATCTTATTGGTTATCCACTATTGCATTATGACTAGGTTATATTGCAAGGGCTCAAGTTAGGAATGTGCTCGGGGCTGTCATACGCTTGTTTCTCGGGACCTGAGGTAAGAAAATTACACCCGAGTTGTGATTGAGGGCTTAAACCCCCTTATATGAATATGAATATACCTGTATCTGGAATATATTGATGCACATGCTTGTATATGCTGCCATTGATTATGTGCTATGCATTGTGTATTGTGAATATATATATGTTTGCAGACTGACCTAAGGGTGCCGTGGGGCTGATAGCAAGCGTGCGAAATGCAGCCCGACCTAAGGGTACCGGGGTTGGCTAAGAGACCAGGGGACTCGGCCTAAGGGCGTCGGGCCTGGGTATTATACCATAAATAGAAGTGTGGTTCACACTTAATCATTTTGATTGACTGATGAGCTTGATTTACATACCTGGCTGAATTGAATATTACTGTTGGTTGGTTATTTATATCCTATCATTAATTGAGTTTGATGATTAATATTTACTATTTGTATACTATTGCTTAGTTGTGCATGTTGTTTTAAGTTTTCTTGCTGAGCCTTGGCTCATGGGTGCTACGTGGTGCAGATAAGGAAAAAGATAGCGGGACCAGCCATGAGTTGGAGAGCTTCAGGGGTGGTGTGTACATATGCGGCCTGCCCGATCTCCACAATCAAGATTGCTTGGGAGGAACAAAGTTAAACCCTGTTTTGCTGCTTAGGATGGCCAAATTGTATTCTATGTCTTTTATTGAGTCTGTAAACTGATTTTGGGATCCCGTGTATAGACTTAATATTTTAATAAAAAATAACCATTTTTTGACCAGATATTTTAATACTTGACCTTGACTTAGTCTTTAATTACACATTTAAGTTTCAAATGACTTGCTTAGCAGGTTAAGCACTATTTTAAACACACAGTATAATGGTCTTGGTTATCCAGGGCATTACAACTTGGTATAAGAGCGATCTAGGTTTAAGGGTTCCTGAAGATTCGCTGGGCGTGTACACTCGTTGCTAAAGATAAGCTCGACTCATGGTTAGATACTTAATGACATGATTATGTGGTTAATTGTTTAAATTGAATCTATGTGTCGTGTCTGCATGCTAGCATAGAGAGCATGATGTGTATGAGTGTATTTGGTGGCAATTTGATTTGATAATTGATGCATGAACAATATAGATTTGTGTTTTGATATGTATATTATGTGTGTGATTATTGTGATTGTTGGGACCTGCCCGTGGGATATTTCTGGATATGACTATAAGGGTTGAGGGGTTAAGTCATTGATTGCGGACTGATTCAGAACGCATGTACTCAAGATAGTTAATTGGACCTGGTATCGTTAGTATGGGAGGTTGGAGATGATAGTTAGGGCCGGAACCCTCCATCTGCCGCTGTAATTCACAGTAGATGTTTGCTAGCAGTTAGATCAGAATGAGGAGATTAGATGGGTGAGACAGCGGGTTCTGTCGAGGAACGCAACCTCATATATCTTGACAGTGATGGCACCCGTGTTGGTTCAACTTGAGGGTGGAAATAGATAAGAGTTATCGTATGAAGGATTTTAGAAGAATTATCCTCTAGTTTCTGAGGGAGGTATGTGTTTGTTCAGAACTGAGCAGTAGATGGGCATGATTAGCTCCATCCATAATTATATGGGAATGGTAGGCCATGATAGAGCGGTTGTGAGATGCATATGCAACAGGAGTATGCCAAGACGTGGTGGGAAGTAGTACCCCAGACTCGAAATGTTGTTAAGATGGGTTGGGAGGAATTCAGACAGTGGTTCAATGAAAGAGATTATTGTGACACAGTTTGGATTGCAAGAACTAACGAGTTTATGGACTTGGTCCAGGATAGAAAGACAGCAACAGAGTATGTCAACGAATACGATGGGTTTTCTAGATCCGCTTTTAGTTTGATGAGGACTGAACTCTGGGATGGCCCAGAGTATTAGGGTCGCTCCAGTGCATGAGACTTCTATTTATGCTCGAGCAGTAGGGAGGGCCTCCTTATTGAAGATGCAAGCGATGAGATATGGAATGAGAGTGTTGTAGGGCAGGAAGCTCAGACAATGTTATTCCCATTTACGGGATCAGTTTGGGGCAGATGCCCAGTAACCGGAAAAGAAGGATCCTTGATAGTTTTACTACTCCTGGACGTGACAGAAGGGGTTATGGTTTACAGGATGGTCGCCAGGGCAGTAATGAGGCCTGGTGAAGTTATTTAGTATGCACCAGGTGTAGGGGATGCTATTTGGGAGGGCACCGAGTGAAGGCATGTTTTCTATGTGGAACGATTGGGCATGTCAGGAAGGATTGCCCGAAATCAAAGTTGGAAGAATCGAGGAGTATAGATTACTCGACCCTAGTTTGAAGGTCCTCCTTGGTACAACTAGAGCTCGGGACTAGTCCCTCGGAGGCGACCAGTTAACCTGTTAGTTCTAGTTCCTTGTGATATAATGAACTGAATGAGTTGGTGCGACGTATCTCTCAGAAGAAACATAGATTTGAGGCGCATACTTTTGGGTTGCCACGCCATGGGGCGTGAGATTTTAGTGCTTGCCGGAAAATCGGTAACTTCCTGGAGAAGGGTTAGAGTACTATTGGTAAAAGGTTGACAGTAGACTTGGTTGAGCTCGTCATATGAGGATTTTGATATAATCCTGAGTGGGAACTAATCTGTCAAATAAGGGACAACCAAGGATTGTAAGAGATGGTGGTAATGTCTGGATTTGAAAGGGAAGGACTTGATTGCGCTTACGGGATGCCTAGGTATTGTGGCAGGTACCACTTGGAAAATATCAGTTAGACTGAATGGAAACAAGGTTGGCCAGTAAGGTTTCAGATCGATGTACAAGGAATCGTTGAGTACGTGACGAGATTAAGGTGCAGATAGAATCGGTATTAGGGACATCATGAAGAACGGCATTAACTAGTAGGAAGAATTAATGGTTCAGTTTAAGAAGTATTTGATTTGAGGGTTGATTAGACAGAGCGTCACATCATGGGACACGTCAACACCGTTTGTTAAGAATGAAGGGTTCAATGGCCCGGTTGCAAGATAGGACAATGTTCTCAAGAATTGACCCTCGATCTAGTTATCACTAGCTGAGGATCAAGGAAAGGGACATTTCAGGGATTGTTTCTTGCACCAAGTAGGATGTGATAGGTTTTCAGTGAAGGATCTTAACTGACCAATGCTTCAATGACACAGGTAAGTTCGACAAGCATATAGTATAGGAATGACATGGACAAGTCATATTCAGATTGATTAGGGATGTGTTTGTCTACTCCCAGTTAGAAACAGAACGCGAATGGCCACTTCATTGATAATACTAAGATTGACGAAGCAGGGTTACAGGTAAGGCTCCAGAAAGAGTAAGCTTTGTTTCTTCAAGGGTCAAGGTCACGTTATAGAAGGTGATGGGATCATGTATGAAGGAGTTTAGTCAGAAGCCACAAAGAAATTACCGAAGAATGCCAGTGGGGTGAGAAGTACAAAGAGACCGGTAAGACAAGTTAGCTACTACTTGAAGTATCTTTGCAGATAGCTATACCAGAGATTGAGGTAACACAAGAACCTAAAGTTTGTCTGAATTGATAGTTTCGTACTAGACTGTGTGTGCGGTGGACTGATACAGGGTGGATACCATCCTTGCTTAAGACATGGAACTATATGGCGGTGCATCGAGGATTAGGACATTCCCAAGTATAGACTGAAAAGGGTGGTTGTTTGTGCTTCAAGGTAGATGAAAGAATAAGAACACGAATGTTATACATGGAGCATTAAGTTCACAGTAATACCAGATAGCCACGGTTAGGGTGCAGTGACAGCACCTATGGAATAGTAGTGTGTCACTAGTATAAGGAATTAAAGTGTTTGATCACTCATAGAGGAATAATCATGAGACTAAGTCCCTAGTAGGAATTAATGGGTGAGGCACATTGGAAACCCTTGATTGCATAGAGAAAATTAACATGGAAACTTACATCCTAAGTTGGAAAGATCTATGCCCGTTGGATAGGATGCTACGAATTATAGTAAAGTTAGTCGAGGTAATGACCAAGATTGGTATAGAACCTGCAATTGATAGTTGTCAGATATACCTCTATGAATAACGAAATACAGAGAGAAGATCTTGTAGGAATGATTCAGAATCCTACCATTTTAGTATGAATGGGTTAAGGTATGAAGATCAGATGAGGGATTCGATCGAACCTGGCGCTGAGGTAGACATTTTGAATGAGTATTGTACTACCTTCTTATGAATATTGTATCCCAAAATTTGAATGGATATTAAGATCTGAAATTTGTATATTGGAAGGTAAAAGGGCATAGTGATGGACTGTAAGGGTGGACTACATTAGACTGCAAGTAAGATGATTGGATATGAAAAGTTGTGACTCAATAGGTTGAGTTAACACACCTTGGTTTGTGTGAATGGGTGTTACAATAATGTGTATGGGCGAAGGGAGACTGTATGTCTCCGTGAGACACCAAAGTCGACGGTGTTAGACTGAGACCCTTTATTTTTCCCAGTTTTGGAAAAAGGTTGTAGGGGACAAATAGTATAAGATTGAGACTAAGAATTATTAGTTACTTCCAGATAAATTGACAATCTGAAGGAATGACTCAGACTTTAAGAATTGTACGTAGAATGTGTAAAGTAGTTGGGGCATTGAGATGAATATGGTCCCTGGATTGAATGGGTATAGTGATGGAAGTCGGTCAACAGCTAGGGTCACTCTGAATAAGATACAGTGAGATAGGGAGCAAGAAACACTCGTTCCAAGTAAGAGAATGACAGACATGAAGTATTATTGTTTAGAATTGGTTTGGAGAAACCAATGAAGTTATTATGATTATTAGGGCAGAAGTGTCTGCCTATTTAAAAGGACATAAGAGTTCACAAATTTCAAACATGGGAACATGGAGTTCTAGGATGGGTGATCTTTGTATTTCTCCGAGTATTGTGGACAAGAAAGGATAAGATACTTCGGGAAAGAAAGAGGAGTTTCGAATCACTACTTAATAAGGCTTCTGAGATCTCATCAAGGATCAGGCCAAGGGCCTACAAATTAGCTTTACCCTACTATGGGTGGTGGCTCATAAAGTGTTATTGGTGCAAATGTCAAGGAGGGAAGTGTAAGATATTACCGCTGATGGGGTGAGGAGACCCTCAGATTTCAGTGGGAGTTATTGCGCAAGGAAAAATTAATGGAATTATGATAAATGAGATAAGGTCTTATAGAATAAGACTGTCAGTTTGGTGAGAGTTCTAGTAAGGGATAAAAGGTAAAGGACTAGACTCTGTGACTATAGTTAGATTCATGGGATTGTGCTCTGAGGTGTTGAATAAATTTCGAGGACGAAATTTCAATAAGGAGGAGATAGTTGTAACGACCCGAATTTACCATTAAGGCTAAGTGCCTGGATTACAATGCTGGGAGGGCATAATGGGATGTATATGTTGAATTAATTGAATAAATGTGTGACTACGTGGCATACATGATTTATATGATAATATGGATTTAAATGCATGTTTATGTGTATTAAATATGCATGTGAGCCCATTCTTGACAGTAAGGGAATATTTGTTATATTGGCCCATTGGGGACATAAATGTGATTATATGTGCGTAAATGATAGGGACCACATTATTATGTGGATATATTTTCAATATACGACTTGAGACGCTCCTAGTGAGCGGGTTAGCAGAATAGTCACAATAGGGTCCAATACCTGGCTCGAAGTGAGCCTAGGGGTATTTTGGGAAGTTTAAAGTATATTTGGGATTTGTTGAGTAATGGGTAAGTATTTGGTAGTTAGTTGGGCATTATGAGATTAATTAGGAATTTATAGGACTACTCGAGGAATTAGCAGGAAATGTGGCAAATGACGATTTTTCCCTTGGGGTCATTTAAGGTTAAGGGTATGCTTAAGGGTGTTTTGGTCCTTTGGCCGAGGGATAGGCTTGGTTTAAGGACTTTAGTAGAAGCTTGGGATGGACTTGAATCTTCTTGGTAAGCAATCAGAGGGAAAAATAAACTAAGGAGCTGCTTTCTCTCTCTCCCTCTCTCTCTCTCTTTCTACCACTCACGTTTTCTCTCTCCCTCTCTTGTGCCTAAGAGAGTTTTGAGGTTTTGAGGGGGGAACTTTCGAAATTCAGCAGGGAGTCTGGAGAATTGAGGCTAGAAGTAGACAAGGAACAGCTGGAGGATTTAAGCTACAAACTGAGGTAAGAATTCCGTCCTGTTTTGCTGGGAATTCAGATGTTTAGGTTGAGTTTAGTCTGGCCTTGGGATGTTGAATGACTTCTGGTTTAGGGTAGTAATTTCAGTAGGTTTTGGGGTGTTTAGTTTGGTTATGTTGCTATGGTATGAACTCTGGGTTTAATTCTGAGAGTAGGGGTTGAATTGGGCGAAGATTTATGGGTTTGGCTGGGAGGAAATTGGGTTTTCTGGTTTCAGAGGCCCGAGCTGCGACCTTGTTCCTCAGGTGCTGTGGTCCGCCTGTTTGAAGGGGTTGAAAACGCCTCTGATTTGCCCAGGCACTGCGACATGGGGAAGCATGCTGCGACCCGTGTCCTCCAGCAGGGAGGTCCTTGCCCTCTGACCATGTAGCAGGTCGTGGCCCTAAAGGGCATGCTGCAACCCTAAATGGAAAAATAGGGGAGGTTAAGGTTTTTAGCTTGGGAACTAAAATGTTAAGGCTCGAGATGGATTTTTCTACCCGGTTTAGTATAATTCAAGGTCCCAGATGCTATTATTTGATTCCAAAGCTTTTGAATGGTTTAGTATCTTATTGGTTTTCCACTTTCACATTATGACTAGGTTATACAACAAAGGCTCAGGATTAGGATCGTGATTGGGGCTGTCATACGCTTGCTGCTCGAGACCTGAGGTAAGAAAATTACACCCGAGTTATGATTGGGGGTTTAAACCCCCTTATTTGAATATGTTATGAATATGAATATACATGTGTTTAGAATATATGGATGGGCTTGCTTGTATACGCTGCCATTGATTATGTGCTATGCATTGTGTATTGTGAATATATATATATATATATGTTTGCAGACCGACCTAAGTGTGTTGGGGAGCCGATAGCAAGCGTGCAAAATGTAGCCCGACCTAAGGGTGCCGGGGTCGGCTAAGAGACCAGGGGACTCGGCCTAAGGGCACTGGGCCTGGGTATTATACAATAAATAGAAGTGTGGTTCACACTTAATCATTTTGATTGACTGATGAGCTTGATTTACATACCTGACTGAATTGAATATTACTGCTTGTTGGTTATTTATATCCTATCGTTAATTGAGTTTGATGATTAATATTTACTATTTTTATACTATTGCTTAGCTGTGCATGCTGTTTTAAGTTTTCTTGCTGAGCCTTGGCTCACGGGTGCAACATGGTGCAGGTAAGGAAAGAGAAAGCGGGACCAGCCAAAAGTTGGAGAGCTTCAGGGGCGGTGTGTACATATGCGGCCTGCTCGATCGCCACGGCCGGGATAGCTTGGGAGGAACTAGGGTTAAACCCTATTTTTCCGCTTAGGACAACCAAATTGTATTCTATTTGTCTTATATTGAGTCTGTAAACTGATTTTGGGATCCCGTGTATAAACTTAATATTTTAATGAAAAATAACCATTTTTTGACCAAATCTTTTAATACTTGAGCTTGACGTAGTCTTTAATTACATATTTAAGTTTCAAACGACTTGCTTAGCAGGTTAAGCACTATTTTAAACACAGAGTGTAACAGTCTTGGTTATCCAGGGCGTTACAGGCTGTTTTATAATCTTGAAGCACTTTTATCAATTTTTCTTCTCGAACTTGGTTAAGATTTCTTGCAATTATAATTGGAAGTGCTTCGTTCTTCCCCAAGTAAACATATCTGAGATGCTCAAGAAGTGGCTTCTATTCAAGTGTAGGAGCTTGAACAATTGATAGCTACAATTTCTATTTGAAATTGGTAAATCCATAAATGCAACCTTCTTAAAAGTCTTGTCAAAACCACTATTGAGTACTGTTATGACTTCCATGATCTCATCAAAAAAACTTCATCGGTCAACACAAGATGCTCTCTCAACGCAACCTCCAAAAAATCTTCATTTTGTAAATCTAAGACTCGTCGAGAAATGATATCCAACACATCAATAGAGTAAATAGCATGTACATCACTTGGATACCTCATAGCCTCAAAAATGTTGAATCGAATTGTGTCCCTCTCTGTAATGCCCCAAATTTCCTATTAAGGTTTAGGAGCTTGATTAGGAGGCCAGGAGGGCCATAATTTATTTATTATGTTATCAATTGATTATATGCATGTTTAGGTGTATTAAATATGCATGTGAACCCATTTTTGATTAATTGGGTGATTTTCATATTTTGGCCATTTCCGGCATATTGGCATATATGAGATATGTGTGTGGTGATTCATTATTATTTGGTTATGCTAGGGTTACTCAGCAAGAGATGATCCTAGGAGGTAAGCTAGTGGGAAAGTCACAATGGGATTCATACTTGACTCGGAGTGAGTCAAGGG